>NC_071509.1:131149664-131452694 GCF_027887155.1 Malaclemys terrapin pileata | reverse complement strand
AACGTTAATTTTTGTTTGAAATCACTTCAAAGGACACTTTTCTTCATTATATTAATTTTAGGGATGGGCAAACAGGTTTGAGTTTTAGTTTTAAAAGTCAGCTCCCCAAATCTCTGTCCAGTCCTAGACCTGAATACATACCAAACCTTGCTGAAGAGTTCCTATACCAAGCCTCCCCCTCACTCCCAAACACCCCCCCATGACCTTTTTGACAGGTGAGGCACAAATCACAAAAAAGAGTTATTTCCACCCCTGCCCAACCTGTAATTTCATAGCTATTAAAAGCTTACCGTATTTATCATTGAAAAGCACAAGCAGAGCTAGGAGCAGGAGCCGCCACTGTGGCGCCACTGCTACCCAGGCCAGTGCAGGAGTTGGAGTCTGAAGCAGGCCCAGAGGCTCGGCAGCAGCTCCTCATGCACATGCTCAGGCCCACCCCACGAGGAAGGGGGCCCAGAATGAAGCCACTCCCTGTAACCTCCCTGCAGTCCAGGCTTAACTGCTACAATCCTGCCACAGCCTCACCATACAGAGCTTACCACAGCAATGCCCTTAGAAAGTGATTTATGGGTGTGGTCAACTGCCATGGTAACAAGGCAGCTTCTCGAGGCACTTCTGGCAATACCAAGATTTGAGCCTCACGCAGCACTTCATTCCTCAACCTTTCTGGCATTGGATTTTGCTACCAGAGAGAGTGAGTTGTGATTTAAATCACAATTTGCCCTTAAATAAAATACAGTAACTCCTAGCTTAATGTTGTAGTTATGTTCCTGAAAAATGCTACTTTAAGCGAAACAATGTTAAGCAAATCCAATTTGCCCATAAGAATTAACGTTAATGGGGAGGGGGTTAGCACACACACACACACTCTAAGTTTTAAACAAACAAATACTGTACACAGCAATGATGATTGTGAAGCTCGATTGAGGTGGTGATGTCAGAGGGTGGGATATTTCCCAGGGGATGCCTTACTGCTAAATGATGAACTAGCACTCGGCTGAGCCCTCAAGGGTTAACATGTTGTTAATGTAGCCTTGCACTCTACAAGGCAGCACGAATGGAGGGAGGAGAGATAGTATGGCAGATAGACAGACTCACACCTGTGAGTGTGAGTGAGAGAGACACGCATTGCCCCTTTAAGTACGCTGACCCCACTCTAAGTACATTGCCTTTTTAAGTAGATCAGCAAGTTGAGACAGCAGCTGCTGCCAGCAAGCGTCCTCCCTCCTGAGCCCTGTTGTGTCCCTCACCCCTGGAAATGGGGTAAAGGAGCAGGGGGGAGAGGGACACCCTGACATTAGCCTCCCTCTCCCCCCCCCGCCCAGCAAGCAGGAAGCTCCCGGGAGCAGCTCCAAGGTAGAGGGCAGGAGCAGCACATGGCAGTGGGGGGAGGGACAGCTGAACTGCTGGCAATTGATAGCCTGCTGGGCAGCTGCCGCACAGGAACTTAGGGGAGCTGATAGGGGGGCTGTCGGTCCACCCTGGTTCCAAGCCCCCGCTAGCTAGGTCCAACGGGTTGCTCTTCCTGCAAGCAGTGGACAAAGCAGGCGGCTGCCAAATGACGTTATAAGTAAGCATTGCGCAACTTTAAACGCGCATGTTCTCTAATCAATCAGCAACGTAACAACGTTAACCGGGACGACGTTAAGTGAGGAGTTACTGTATAGGGAAAACGTATTTTGTAGCTTCTGGAAATTTTTGGTTAGGCTGTGCCTCCATTGCCCATGCACACAGCCCCATTCCTTTCCGCACACATCTGCGTTCCCATGTTCCAAATGGAACCAGGAGGTGACAAACAACAACAGGAAAGGTTGCCATGAGATTTCCAGCCAAATTTTGTAGATCCCGAAAGCATCTGAGTTTGGGTGCTTATCTGAAGTCAACCTGAACTCTGAGGCTTTTAAGACTCACTTATCACATATCAAATTTAAAAACAAAACAAAAAACCTTGCAGCAGAGGTTTTCATCAACATCAGACAGTAACAAGCCAACGAGTCCATTATTGCTCACCTCTGTCAATATTACTGGGGAAAGAAACAGTGCCTGGACACTAGCTAATGGCTGAGGGGGCACTTTTTCATTCTGAGCCTCTATTTTCAGTGGCTGAGTTATAATTAACTTTGGGAACTCGGGGCCTGATTTTCCGTTACTCCATTCCTGCGCCTGGGGCAAGAGGAAACAAAATGTGTCTCTAGCCACCTCTAGGTTTCCTGTATTCCAAGACCACGCAGGGGCCAACCTGGTCTCTGGTAAAGTTAGAGGAGGTTCAGGGCTCCTCTAATTTATTATCTGCTTATAAGGGCCCTAGGAAGGAGAGACTATTGCCTTAGTGCAATGCACCCCACCAGCCACTCTTGTTGGTCATACCCTGATCCACCACCTACAGTGGAGCCTGGGAGTAGGGAGGTATGGAGCCAACTCAGGGGACCATTTCTACTCAGTGTAACAGACTCAGGCCATAAATTTCCTGGTATATGCACCTGATTCATCACTGCCTTAGGAAGTCATTTTCACTCATGTGGCTTGTGTACAAAATAGATATAAAAATGCTACCAGATGAGAATTCTTCACACTTTTATACCAGTGGTAGCATTTTACATCCACTGTGCACAGGTGTGTAGGAAAGAACTCTGCCTTTAAAGTCTCAGCCATAACCTTGTATTAAGCAGGTTTTATTTTTTGCATTTAATATGTCTTAGTAAAAGGTCCACTCTCTTTGTGCAGAGTTGTACATTTCTCTGATTGACAAATCTGAAATCGGCTTATATACATAAATGTTTTCTTCACTTGCTAGCATTTCTACAGGAATAGGAAAATGTTGTTTGTGTTTAGACATGTCCTTTAAGGGTGTCACAATTATACTACAATAAAGCACATCTTATCAAATTTAACATCTACAGCAGGTTTTGTGGCTACATGTTTCTTAGCCTCTCTAGAGGGAGCATCGAATGACTCAAAGGTACATTTGTCCCATATTTTTTCAAGCTAGATCTCCTCTCAAAAATAGAGCCTATTTCATAGCTCTATTATTACCTTCCGCTTTTCATTGTTTCTGGTACGTGTAACTATCGCAGACAAATTGCACCAACACACTACCCAGCTTTATTTTATATAATTCTCAGGATATCAGTTCCAATTTTGCATCTCATGCTGCCAAAGGTTCCATTCGATAATTGCAGGTTAGAATCACACAATTATGGCTACCGATTAAGGACTAAACAATTTTTTTTAATTCTGATTACTAAAACCATAATGATACTATTCTGAGAAACACTGGGTGGAAATAGATGTGTAATTTTGTTCTCACACATTCCGTTTATCATGCCACCATGAAGGTCAGGGCAGATGAACATGGCAAGCCACTCAGCTTAATGGTTACAACTGATCGAAAAGTTGGCTCGGTAACAGCGTTGGCAGTAACAACAAACCACTACTGTGATGCTGTCCAAGCAGTCCCTGTAATATGCTAGCATTGGCCAGACAATACACAGCATGTAAATTACGTCAAACTGAAACAATTTTTAATAATCTACATAGTATCTAATATGCCAGAAATAGTCCAAGACAAGATAGGTATTTCAATTTGAATACCTGCACTCTTTCAATGGTGTTGTGAGGCACAAGGATTTTCAGTCAGCTGAAAAGACCCAAGTGTCTGCTGTGACATGAGCTTTAAACTTTTATATGGGGACACAGGACCCTCATGAATTAAAATAATAGAAGATGGTGCAGACGAGTTTTTAGCCAGAGCAAGCCCTTTGGAATTTTAAAAATCTGCAGGGGGGCCGTGGTGGGAAGAGCGTAGTGCTTCAGGTTTTGACTCTTAGCTGCGGCTTCCATTCCCGGTTAAATTTGAATTTCAGCTTCCAAGCCTAACCAAAGCTTAGTAACCCATCTCCAATCCAGCCTCAAACCCAGCCAGTCACTTCCACTTCTCAGTGCAATAGGTAAAGCAAGTACAAATGCTCACACTGCCTGTATACCCAGCTCATGAAAGACAATCAGAGGCCAGCGTGCATGAACCAAGCTGGAGAAACTTTTTTGAAAATGAGGCCTATTACACCATTTATTTTGGCCCCCTTCTCCCTCCCACAATGGATAAGGGATCAAAATATTCTCATTATGACGTTTTACTTTATTTGGCCAATCAACCTTGGGAGAACACATGAGGCACACAGTCACCTAGCCAGTAAAAACCAGTTCTGAGTGGGAAAAGCCAGCAAGTAGGTTGGGGAGGGGGGGGTAAAAAACTTTGAACAGTGTTTCTGTAGCCAAGAATAGAGGGCGTGATGGTCAGGATGAATGAGAATTTCCCTCTACTACTATTTGCTTCGTGCTCTTCATGTGCAAGCTGATCCCCTCACCTAGTGGTATTGAAACTAAGGTGATGTCTACACTACACCCGGGATCAACGCTCTGAAATCGACCCACCGGCAGTCGATTTAGTGGGTCTAGTGAAGACCCGCCAAAATCGACAGCAGATTGCTCTCCAGTCGACCCCTGTACTCTACCCCTGACGAAAAGAGTAAGATAAGTTGACGGGAGAGTTTCTCCCGTCGACTCCCCGCAGTGTAGACCCTGCAGTAACTCGCCCTAAGGTACGTTATTCACATAGCTGGAGTTGCATAGTGTAGGTCGACTTATGTAAACATAGTCTAATAGACTCAGCAATCTGTCTATACTGACTTGGGCTATACAGTGCCTAGCACCATGAGGCTTTGTTCTCAGTTTGGGCTTCTAGGTGCTCCCTGCTTCTGCAAGTCTCTGAGCTCCGCTAACCAGACATATTTTTCTTCCTCTTAGAAGAGTGTTAAGATTTTTAATGCCAGTGTTTTGATGTGTACAATTTTAGCTCTCAGTGTTTCACAAATAATGTTTTATCCATTGGCTTCCATGTCATGCTTAGAAACTGGAATGACGAATAACGCAAATAATTTTGTTTATAATAAAGTTACTTTTAAAAAAAATGCTCACCAAAGCATGAGATTTTGTTTAGATCTACAGCCACCTAAAATTTCAAGTGTCCAAACAAAGCTGGGGGAGAAGAATGAGACATCTGCCCTCAACTGTAAAAACGGAGTAACATTTAATGCTTTGAGCTCATAAACTAGTGGAAAGATTTACCTCCAACCTTCCAAAAAATTAAATCTGCACCGTAAGAGTAAACACAGCCTTAACTCTGGAATCACTGATACCACTTCTATAATACAGTAACTCCTCACTTAATGGCGTAGTTATGTTCCTGAAAAATGCAACTTTAAGCGAAACGATGTTAAGCGAATCCAACTTCCCCATAAGAATTAATGCGGGAGGGTTACGTTCCAGGAAAATCTTTTTTTGCCAGACAAAAGGCATTATATAAATTTTAAACAAGCAATTTAATACAGGTATAAGTTTTAAACAATTTTAAAGAAACAATTTAATACTATAATCATCATTGCTGAGTATGAAGCAATGGGAGGTGCCCCACCTTACCCCACACAGGCACAGCCCACTGGCACTGGAGATGAGGCAGGCAAGGACGTTGAAGGTGCCGTAGGCTAGGCGAAGTACGTTGCCCAGCGGCAGCTTCCCCTACTGCGCAAGCACCAGGGGCAGGGGGCTCAACCCTTGGCCCGCCCACTCCACCCCTTCCCCCAAGCTCCCACCCTTAACCCGCCTCTTCTCCCCCCTACCTCCTCCCCCTTTACTCCGCACGCCGCATCCTCGCTCCTCTCCCTCCCTCCCCCGTCTCCTGCCCGTGGCAATCAGCTGGTTTGCGGCGTTCAGGGGGCAGGGGAGGGAAGGGGAGCCAGCACGCCAAGTCCTCGCTCCTCCCCCCTCCCTCCTGAACACCGCAAACCAGCTGATTGCCATGCGCAGGAGGGAGGGGGAGCAGGGGGAAGGTGCTCATCCGCGGGCTCTGCCGGTGGGCAGGAGGCGCTGGGGAGGTTTAGGGGAGCTGCCAGCTGTGGACAAAGCAGGCAGCCAAACGACGTTATAGCAAAGGATTGCACAACTTTAAACGAGCATGTTCTCTAATGAATCAGGGACGTAACATCAAAACAACATGAAGCGAGAGGACGTGAATTGGGGAGCTATTATAGTACAGAGTACTCCTCAACTCAGGATTGCTGGGTGCTTTACAAATGGTAGTCCTGCACTACACGGCAGGTTTTAACCCTACCTATAGATACAGAAATCAAGGAATAGAAAAGTTAAGTGATTTGCCCACAGCTATTCAGTGGCAGTATCTGAAGTAGAACTCTGGAGCAAAATCCTGGCCCCACTGAAGTGAATGTCAAAACTACGCCTGACTTGAAAGAGGCCAGGATTTCACTCCTAATTCCAACGAGGCCTAGCTCTTACATAGCACTTTTCATTAGTAATTCTCAAAGCACTTTACAAAGGAGGTTGGGATCATTATCCCCATTTTACAGATGGGGACACTGAAGCACAAAACAGTGATGTGACTTGCCCAAGGTCGCCCAGCAGGCCAGTGGCTGAGCAGGGAACAGAACCCACCTCTCCTGAATCCTAGTTTATATCCACTAGACTACACTGCTTCCCCACTGGACACCACTTCCTTAAATAACTGATGGCAATAGACTTGCCACTTCATTTACCCATCTCTGAACTGCTTACACAGGTGGCATCTGTGAGGAATGTTTTCCCCAGGAGTTTTCCTCTCTAGTGGGGATTTGTAAAGAAATACATGGCAACAAGCAGGTAGAACTCTAACCAAAGAGTGCCACTTTTCTGACGCATTGGATTGGGCTGCCTGCATGTAATCTGAGATAATGGAGTCATCGTGAAGCAATGCGTGCAATACAATGCAAGAGTTAATGCTGTGAGGACAACCCCCTTCTATAAACATGAACTGCAGATGCCTGATCCCAGTACTGAGGGATTCCTATATCTGCTGTAGGGTTGTGGAAGATAATCTTCATTTTGCAGCGTAACCCCACTAGTTCAGACGTTCCTCTTTGTGGTTCATTTTAATTAAGGATTTACTCCCTCACCCCTCTCTACCAACATGGATTCTTTCAGACAGGAGGGTTCTTTCCTGCACAGGATTCTCTTATTCTACAAGCCACCCGATCTTTGTGCTACAACCCAGCTTTTCTTAACCCCAACGCCATCCAAAGCCTTTGTGCTTAGACTTTCACAAGCACTTGGTGTGAGCCTAACTCTGTTGCCCTTAAAGTAGTTGGTAAAAGCCTCCGACTCCAACGAGAAGAGCAATAGGCCAATTCCATCCTTAATGCTGAATGGAAACCACATTAATAAAATGGGTTTTGAAGAAACACAATCGAAGGACTGGAACGGACCTCGAGAGATCATCTAGTCCAGTCCTCTGCACTCATGGCAGGACCAAATACTGTCTAGACCATCCCTGATAGACATTTATCTAACCTACTCTTAAAAGCCTCCAATGGTGGAGATTCCACAACCTCTCTGGACAGTTTATTGCAGTGCTTAACCACCCTGACAGTTGAGAAGTTTTTCATAACGTCCAACCTAAACCGCCCTTGCTGCAATTTAAGCCCATTGCTTCTTGTCCTACCCTCAGAAGTTAAGGAGAACAATTTTCTCCCTCCTTGTAACAACCCCCCTCCACTCAGCAGGCTCAAACATCAGGACCGAGGGTCTCTTGCTTACACTCTCCACAACTGGCTTCTCCTTTGGGCAGAAGGCAGGTCTCAAGGGGCTTGTGTTTACGGGGCCTCTGAAGTGACCTTGCTGATCCCAGATGCCCTACTCAGGTCCTTTCTCCCAGCCCCCAAGGGGGTTATTTGCACTACCACTTAACAACAAAGCCCTGGGCCACCCTTTCTGAAAGGACAGCGCTCTTCCTATCTACAGGATGTGTTTTAAGCTGTGACTATGCCTCAGGCCCCTGGCGGTTTTTTGTTGGCATCTGTCGCAAATTTCAGAACAATGTCCCAGGAAGTAGCAAAGGGTGCTGGAAAAAATCTCATACATAACATTTGTTTTAAAACGTTTACATTATTATATCTATCCTGATCTTTGGTTTAGTGGCAAGAGTCCCTCTTTAACAGGTGGTCAGTAACTCTATATAATATAGCTATGTAGATGTATAGCTCCCTGTGATGAAGTACTTTACCATATACAAGTACAAAAGCGCTTGCAAAAAGTCCTACTAGGGAACCAGGGGAGAGGTTGAGCAGTGATTTTTCCCTGCACCTGGCATGACTTATGGGCTTCTTTTCTCCTGGCTGCTAAGGAGAAGCCTGGGCATGTGCCTGGTTACACTGTCCCCGAGGCGCTCCTGGCTCTCTCAGGACTGTTCAGAAGGCAGTTGTACCCAGCAACCTCTTTACAAGCAGCTGCCTCTCCTTGCCTCTGGTCCCCACCCCTGCCTGCCTCGTACATACCCCCTGCACCTGGTGGAGTCTTGGCCCTGTCCTGGCAGCGATAGAATTTATGCTCCTCCCTACCCGACTAAGATGGATCCCTAGAAAGGGGGAGATGGTTCAACTAGCTTTAAAAAGAGACCGTATTTCAGGCCTAATGTGCTTGAGTCAGCATTGCACGCTCGTTGACAATTAAGTTCTAGCTGTTCCAGCCAGCGCTAGTTGCATTCCATTAGAAGTAGCTTTAGGTTATTTCAAAGCACTCTCCCGCGTCTGACGCTAATTTCCAGGGAATTGGAATGGCAACCTGCAGCTGAGGCATTAGAACTCTTGTCAGTATCAGCGATGGCTGCAGGCTGAATTTAGAAAGTACCATTTTCTAAATAGCACTTAATGACTTCAGAAAATGCTTTAACATTGGAGAAAGACAAGAGCAGGGATTTACTTGTTTCCACCCCACCCATATCCTTAACAGGCATTATGATTTAAAGAAGGAGGATAGATTAACTAATGAATCCTGACTCCTGGTCTGTGTATTTTTACCAGGTATTTTCACAGTTGGCACCCTCCCTAGCCTTATTCCAAATACCTATTTTATCACGCCCTTTATCTTATTGGATCAGTAACTCGACTTTATGCCTGAATAAAAGCTTGTTAATCTAGCAGTATACCATCATGGCTTTCCAAAGGAAAACAGAATAACCCAAAAAATGAGGAAGGGATAAGTTAATTGCTTGCTAGAATGTTGATGAGCTAGCGAGGGTAGTCACAGAACTCCAAACTGAATTAAATGTATCATGCCACATTAACACAGACAATTCCTGAATTACATAGTTAACCAATTCTCTCCGCCACCTTACATTAATTGCTGGAGCATTCCATTAAAAAAAAAACAAAAAAAAAAAAAAACACACAACCCCACACACACTGCACAGGCAAGCAAAAGATAAAATGTTGGGAAGAACTAATTATTATAGCCAGGTTTAAAGAAAAATCCCTTAAAACTACCTTGACCGTGCAACCTTGAACATGAGACTCCAAACCCACCAACCTGGGCTGTCTCTCACATTGTGACACTGATGTCAAGCTACAAGCCTCTGAAAGGGACAGCACTTTCACAGAATCCACAGGCATGGCCCCACCCAACTGTGTTACATGAACGATCTCCCAGCCAGGGCCAGCTCTAGGTTTTTTGCCGCCCCAAGCAAAACAATTTTTGGCCACCCCCCACCCCAGCCCTGGGCTCTCCCCCGACCCCACCTGCTGCCCCAGCGCTGGGCTCTCCCCCCTCGTCTCCAGCCGGTCCAGTGCTGGCAGGGTCGGGATAAGCAGCGGGGCTCCCAAGCCGTGCCTCAGCCCAGGGTCCTTCCAGCTGGGGCTCCCGCCTCCAGGACCGGCTGGGACCTGGGAGGACAGAGCCAGGGGACCGCCCCGGCAGGGGGCTGAGAAGCCGGGGCAGGGCAGCGCCAGAGGGAGCAGAGCCTCGGAGAGCGGGACGCGGGCCCTGCATGGCAGCACCCCGCCCTCTATGGCCCCGCTCCTGCTGCTGCTCCTGGCCGCCCTGCCGCAGTCCCTGGGCGGCTCTGGCCGCTTCGCCCAGCCCTGCGGCACCTGCAGGCGGCTCCGTGTGCCCCGAGGGGCGGCCCCCAGCCTGAGTTTCCCACGCTCGGAGCCCGCCCAGCCGTAAGCTGCAGGCGCTGCTCCCCGATGCGAAACGCAGCGCCCCAGGGCGCCCCCCACGCACAACGTGCTGCTGTTGCCAGGGCCGGCTCTAGGCTTTTGCCGCCCAAGCGCCTCCCCCCCAAATAAGAGGCTGGATGGAAAGCCACCCCTGAAAATGTGCCGCCCCTGAAAACGTGCCGCCCCAAGCACCTGCTTGGTTTGCTGGTGCCTGGAGCTGGCCCTGCTCCCAGCCACTCATGCACCATCAATAGAGAGGCTCCAGCCAATTCCCCCCAGCCTTGCACCCCAGAACTGTGCTGTCTTGCACTGATCAGAAGCCTGGCCAGTGTAAACTCATTACCTTGTTCACCACTGAGACAAAAGGGCAGTGGATCTGCAACAGCCATTGTTAACTTGAGCTGAGATTTCCCAAGCACTTCAACCAAAACACACTGTTTTAGGTAAAATATAAAACAGATTTATTAACTATAGAAAGATAGCTTGTAAGTGATTATAAGTGGTAGGCATAAAAGGTCAGAGATAGTTACCTTAAGAAAAATAAAAAGTAAGCACGCTTTCTAAATCCTTTTAGTCTAAGCAAGAGTTGAATTGAACAACTTCGCTCACCCTGACAAATGGTACAGTGTTACAGTTCCTTAATACACAGGCTGGGACTATCTTCCAGCCCAGGACCACCTTTCCCCAGGTCAAAGTCTTTGTCCTCCTGACAAAGGTGTGACGGAGGAGACACCAAGTTGTGATGGCACTTCCCCTCTGATATTTTCTTCCAGCTTCCTGTGATGTGGGGGTCAGGCAGTCCCCATTGCATACATGCTCTCTCTGAGAAGTCTTTGGGATGGCCGTTGGGGGAGAGTAGATTCCCTTTAATGGGCCATCAGCACATTCTAGCTGGTCCTTTGTTGCAACTGAAAGGTTGGCTGTGGGCATTTCCCAACCTCCCAATATAGTTCAGTAACAGATCTAGCAATGCTTCCTAACTTCACATATAACAATAGCACCTACAATCCAACAGGATATTAATGTTCAACAGATCAAGACTTTTAGGGCATGCTTTGTACAAAACACATAATAGAGTGGTGAATATGGAGGTTCCAGAGTACTACTTTGAGGTTCAGAGTGTCACACTACCCTATTAAGGGGGCTAGGAATGAGTCTGTTACCTTAAGGGAGGAGAAATGTGAGTAAGATACTGAGAATTTGTCTAGCTTACAGCGCTACAATGGCACAGCTGCACCACTGTAATGCTTAGTGAATGGAAGCGCTTCTCTTGTTGCATAGGTACTTCACCTCCCTGTACTCACCAGTAGCTATGTTGACGGAAGACGCCGTCCTGTCTACAAAGCGCTGTCTGCTCTGGGAATTAGTTAGGTTGGTATAACTACTTTAGTCAGGTGTGCGGATTTTTCACATCCCTGAGCAATGCAGTTATACTTTGCAGTGTAGACCAGGGCTTAGAGAGGAAGGATGATCTTGTGGTTAATGCAGACAGTCAGACTCAGGAGATCTAGGTTCAATTTCAAGGTCTGCCACTCCACAGATTGCCTGTGAGCAAGTCACTTAAACGTTCTGTGCATCCATTCTTCACCTGTAAAATCAAGAGACTGATCCTTCCTTTGTCTATCTGGTCTATTTAAATTATCAACTCTTTGGAATAAGGGCTCTCACTACCTATGTTTGTACAGCTCAGAGGAACCTCGATTGCAGTTGGCTACTGGAATATTGTTTATGCTGAATGGTAACAACAGAACACTATATAGTCAACGTTGTTGTCACAACTCTGTTTGTTACACACACTATTTTTTTCAATGGCACATAGTCATTTTATGTGGGGTGATCCATGTTTGAAATGAGTCATTTGCAGGAGATGTAGTGAAGAGGTGCATAGGGAAGAGGGGGGAAAAGGAAGAAATTTTCCCTAGGAACATTTTTAAACATCTGCATTCAATAAAAGCAAATGTCCTCCCACTCCACAAACAAATAAAACCCCACTTTCTTTACCAAATATGCTTTCACTACTTCTGCCTCCCTGCCAATGGGTGTGGGGAGAAAGGCATTTGTGATGAGGAGTTGAACTCTTCACAAGTCATGGGGTGGAGGGAGGCAGGGGAACAGAATTGGACAGACAATTGAATAGTGTGAGGGCAAAATTTGCAGTTGATACAAAATTACTCAAGATAGTTAAGTCCAAAGCTGACTGCGAAGAGTTACAAAAGGATCTCACAAAACTGGGTGACTGGGCAACAAAATGGCAAATAAAATTCAATGTTGATAAATGCAAAGTAATGAACAGTGAAAAACAATCCCAACTAAAATGATGGGGTTCAAATTAGCTGTTACCACTCATGAAATATCCTGGAGTCATTGTGGATAGTTCCATCAAAACATCTGCTCAATGTGAAGCGGCAGACAAAAAAGTGAACAGAATGTTAGGAACCATTAGGAAAGGGATAGATATAAGAGAAAATATAATGCCACTATATAAATCCGTGGTATGCCCACATCTTGAATACTGCATGCAGTTCTGGTCACACCATCTCAAAAGAGATACTAGCACTGGAAAAGGTACAGGTAAGAGTAACTAAAATGATTAGGCTTCCATATGAGGAGAGATTAAAAAGACTGGGACTGTTCAGCTTAGAAAAGAGACAACTAAGAGAGGATATGATAGAGGTCTACATAAATTATGAATGGTGTGGAGAAATTGAAGAAGGAACTGTTATTTACCCTTTTGCATAACAGTAGGGGTCATCTGATGAAAATAATAAGCAGGTTTAAAATGAACAAGACAAAAGTACTCCTTCACAAAACACACAGTCAACATGTGAAATTAGTTGCCAGTGGATGTTGTGAAGGCCAAAAGTATAACTGGTTTAAAAAAATTAGGTAAATTCAATCCATCACTGGCCATTAGTGAAGATGCTCAGGGACACAATTCCATGCTCTGGGTGACCCTAAACTTCAAACTGCCAGAAGCTGTGACTGGACAACAGAGGATGGACTACTCAAAGTTGCCCTGTTCCGTTCATTCCTTCTGAACCATCTGGCACTGGCCACCATCAGAAGACAGGATGGTGGGTCTTGCCCACATGCTCACGGTTTAACTGATCATGATATTTGGAGTTGGGAAGGAATTTTCCCCTGAGTCTGATTGGCACAGACCCTGGGGATTTTTTTTGCCTTCCTCAGCAACATGGGGCACGGGTCACTTGCAGGTTTAAACTGAGGTAAATGGTGGATTCTCTGTAACATGAAGTGTTTGAACCAGGATTTGAGGACGTCAGTAACTCAGCCAGAGGGGTGTATTACAGGAGGGAGTGGGTGGGCAAGGTTCTGTGGCCTGCAATGCACAGCAGGTCAGACTAGATGATCAAGATGGTCCCTTCGGGCCTTAAAGTCTGAGGATACTGGGCTAGATGAACCACTGGTCTGACCCAGTATGGCTGTTATGTTCTTAATTAAATGGGGGATGAGGGGAAGGCAAGTTGATTTTGGGGAGAGGATTTTTTCTGAAGGGACACTGATATGTGGAAGGGGCCAATTTTGTGCTGGTGATTGATTCTTGGGGGGCATTGATTGTGCTGTGAAGGGAGAGAATGGATTGTTGGAGAGAAGTGGTGTTGGGGAGCAGGGGGATTGGCCATGTGTGGAGAGGAATACCTGATGGCCATCGGGGAGTGGGATTGATGTACAGGGAGAGAGCTGCATAGTGGAAGTATTTAACTTGTGAGGGAGACATTCTCTCTCCTAAGAGTTACCAATGGGTTTGCTTCAGCATGGGAAGAAGGTACCTCATGGGAGGAGGAATGGGACAGAGGAGGAAAGAGCAACAGATTATGACTATGCAAATGTTATGTAAATTAGATATTAGGCATTTGATGGGCCAGCACAGGCAAGTCTCCCCTTCCCTTGCCCCATCTGAAGACAACTTCAAGTACATAGTGGGAAGCTGGTTATAAAGGGAAGGTTGTCCACTTAGCTGAACCCCAAATCGTTGAGGCCTTAAGGCGTGTTAAACTTTTACCTGCATTTCTGTGGCTTTTAGTTCCACCCTTACAATCATTTAAACAGCATTCTAAAGACAATTATAGAAAGGTAAGAAATGAAAGTCATACAAAATTCCCCAGGCGATCTGAATCCAAATGTTACGTCTTTCCCATCTTCAGTTTTCAACCCTTCCTGCCAACTAACTTCACTCTGAGATCTGTCATCATGGGCACCAGGTTAATTCTTTTTTATTTCCTGAGAAAGTGTATTGTGCCAAGATCTTATTAAAATGGATGATAATTAGCCCTGTAGTATTTCTTTTCACCGTTGGAGTATGAGTAATCCATAAGAGATGCCAAAACTCAGACACGAGGGTTTAGAAACCATCAAAAAACAAAACAAAACCCCAAGGCTAGACATTTTAGAATGGTCTTGGATGCTACTTTTCTCAGCTGAGGCACAATTCTTACATTTGTGCAATTGTTACAATGCAGATTAATCAGCAGTAAGGGTGAAACTAAAGCCACAGACATGCAGAGAAGGGTTTCACCTCACCTATAACTCCACGGTTTTCTGGCAGCAGCTTGGTGGCATAATATAAATATTCCTGAGAAGAATAGACCACTTTTGAAAACTGAGCCCCACTTAAGGCAAATAAACCCAAGGACGTCCCTTCAGGCCTGCCATGTGTTGTGAAAGGCCCATCCAAAATGAACAGTCGCTGAGAATAGATTGTGAAGATCTTCATACTAGGTACTGTCTCTCTTTTCTTATGGGTGTTAATGAGGTGCGAAATTAGTTAATCTTTGGTATCTGAGTTAACTCCATTGAAATAAATTGGGAAGTTCACCCTTTCCAAAGCTATTGTTTTTGGCTCTCTGAAAACTCAGGCAGACACCATTACATCACTTATGTGTTTTGAGGATACTGCCTCAGGCCTTATGTACCAACCCAACAGCTGAGTTCAGCTATTTCCCAGGCAATCGATGTTCTGGGATCGATTTATCGCGTCTGGTCTAAACGCGATAAATCAATCCCGGAAGTGCTCGCCGTCAACGCCGGTACTCCAGCTCGGCGAGAGGAGTACGCGGCATCGACGGGGGAGCCTCCCCGCCACGTCTGGACCCGCGGTAAGTTCAGACTAAGGTACTTCAAATTCAGCTATGTTATTAACGTAGCTGAATTTGCGTACCTTAGTCCGAAGTGGGGGGTTAGTGTGGACCAGGCCTCTTACAGAGGGTTCCTATATCTGAACTTTGGGAGACCGGTGCGCAAGGCAATTTCTGTGGCAAGTTTGTGGTTTGCTGGAAATCCCTTCCTCTATCAGTCTGTCATACTTGTTGACCTTTAGGACACAGTGCAAAGCTTATCTATTATCCAAGCATTTTCTTGAATGTGGGAAAGAGTAAGGTGCATCTAAGAGAAAGATAGGGTTAGGCAGCAGAACAACTAGTGATTGCTACTTCAGACATTAAATAGTTTGGCTTAAGCTTAATGTAAGGGTGCCCAGAGGCTATGAGGATGGGCACAGGATAAACAATCAGTATAAACAAACGAGAGAAAATTGACTGGAGACTAGAATGGATTTAGGGAATGAAGGTGGCCGCTCTGTCACAAGGAAATGCTGCATCACGCAAAGAAAGATGTGAAGTGTTAACATTGTGATCAGGTTTTTAATGAGAGAAGTCATCTAAATAAACCAATAAGTTAGGAGTAGATGAGAAAAGCAACTCAATACTGAAACAATTTACTGTCTCGAGTATTTCTGCTGGGAGTTCTTTCCAAGAAAGGCCTGCAGAACCTGCGTGTGAGGGAGAAGGTCCCTGTTCCTTCTGCTAACATATCATGGTGAGAAAAAAAAAAATCCTGTATGTGAAGATTATGCAAATTAGACACCATCAACTCAGGTTTGAATAGAGACTGGGAATGGCTGAGCCATTACACACATTGAATCTATTTCCCATGTTAAGTATCCTCACACCTTGTTGTTAAAGTGTCTGAAATGGGCCATCTTGATTATCACTTCAATAGTTTTTTTTTCCCTCCTGCTGATGATAGCTCATCTTAATTAATTAGCCTCTTAGAATGGGTAGGACAATCCCCACCTTTTCATGTTCTCTGTATGTATATATATCTCCTTGCTATATGTTCCATTCTATGCATCCGATGAAGTGGGCTGTAGCCCACAAAAGCTTATGATCAAATAAATTTGTTAGTCTCTAAGGTGCCACAAGTACTCCTGTTTTTTTTTTGTTTGTTTGTTTGTTTGGCGGATACAGACTAACACGCCTGCTACTCTGACATCTGCTAGCATACTCATAACTGGGCTGCCTATCCACTCCTGCCTAAATGGCCCCTAAGGTCACATCACCCCCCCACTTGGTCCTATTTTGGAATCTTCAGTGTACTTTGCTCCCCTGTGTCTTGGTTTTTGTCCTTTGGCATCTAGTCTGAGGCTATTTCTCCACACACACCACTACTAGTTCCATCCCATAGCTATACACTTCCCTTGATCTATTTGGTAAATTATGCAATGTTTGTTTGCGATTTGATCTTGGCTGATTGTGTCATAGTAACAAGGGACCCGCTTCAATAGAGTAAGTCTGTAAATCACGCTGGCTTCTTGGGTAATGTTATGCCCTCTGGAGCCATAAGCCTATTCAATAATATGCTATCTTCATTTTATACCGCGGTTAGAGCAATTTAGCTCTGTTCATTGTAAGCTTGATGTTGTGCTGATTGCCAGAAAACATAAGTATTTCACAACCTCCACAACCACTTCCCCAAAAACATAAGCTTATCCATGATATTAAGGGCTTGTCTACATAAACATTTAGCTCACGGTAAGCTGGGGTGTCGATGTACCCTGCACTAGGGTACCACACACTTTGTGTCCATGCAGACCTTGCTACTGGGCAGTAACAGTTCTCTAGCGGGCATTAACCTACTCCTCTTTTAAAGCAGGGTACATCATAGTGCACTAGGGAACTGTTAGTGGGCAGCAGCAGGGTCCACGTGGGCACTTAGTGCCCAGCAGGCTAGTGTGGGGTACATTTACACCCCAGTTGTGAGCCCATCAAATCTTATGAGTTAAGCAGGATTCACAGAGACAGTACTTCAATTGTAAGCTCTTTGGGACAGGGACTGTCTTGCTGTTTGGAGTTTGTACAGAGCCTAGGACAACAGGGTCCTGGTCCAAAAATGGGTCTCTGTAATAATAATTCATAATCATAGTATTGAGAATTTGTGACATACCAGTGCACAATCCAGACTAATGAGTAGCTGCGTCACACCTGCCTTGTAACCTGGGGGGCCCTTTACAATGCCTGGCTGCACTAGCCTTCAACCTGGCCGCTCACAAACCGCCTCCAGCATGTAAATCACTCCCAGCCGTATCTGTGACCTGCTGCCAGACAGCCAGCCTTAAAGATTACCACAAGGTGACCCAAACACACTTTCAGATTTCCCCCCAGAAATATATGTCCTGTCCAGGAGAGGACTGGGCAGTACATTACAAATATATTGAGTCCATTACTCCTCTAAAGGAGTAATACACACACAACTTGTTACCTCAAATGCACTTACCCAGACACTTCAACTTAAACACGCTGGATTAGCTAAAACAGTAAAACAAGTGTATTAACTACAAAGAGAGATTTTAAGTGAGGATAAGTAATGAGGTTTAAAAAGTCAGAAATGGTTACAAGAAAAATAAAGATAAAACATTTACTAATGCCAAAAACTATATTAGATAGAAGCAAAATTTCTCACCACGCGTTTCCAGCAAGGTTACTGACCAAACTCTTGGTCAGGACCAACCCTCCTCCCCAAAGTCCAACAGATCTGTCCTTTTGTCCTCTCGGGTGCAGAGAAGTTCAGGTTACAGCCCCCCCCGGGCCTGGGTCTGAAGCCCTTGGGCTTTGGCTCCCCCACCCAGGGTGGCGGGGCTCGGGTAGGCTCTTTGGTCCCCCCTCCTGGGGTCATGTAGTAATTTTTGTTGTCAGAAGGGGGTCACGGTGCAGTGACGTTTGAGAACCCCTGGAATAGTCTATAGCCACTAACAACTATGGTTCCTCAATATTTAGCAAATATAGGGACCTCAGGAGGTATCTAGTCCAACCCCCTGCTCAAAGCAGGATCAATTCCCAACTAAATCATCTCAAGCCTGACCTTTAAAACCTCTAAGGAAGGAGATTCCACCACCTCCCTAGGTAACCCATTCCAATGCTTCACCACCCTCCTAGGGAAAAAGATTTTCCTAATATCCAACCTAAACCTCCCCCACTGCAACTTGAGACCATTACTCCTTGTTCTGTCATCAGGTACCACTGAGAACAGTCTAGATCCATCCTCTTTTGAACCCCCTTTCAGGTAGTTGAAAGCAGCTATCAAATCCCTCCTCATTCTTCTCTTCTGCAGACTAAACAATCCCAGTTACCTCAGCCTCTCCTCATAAGTCATGTGCTCCAGCCCCCTAATCATTTTTGTTGCCCTCCGCTGTACTCTTTCCAATTTTTCCACGTTCTTCTTCTAGTGTGGGGCCCAAAACTGGACACAGTACTCCAGATGAGGCCTCACCAATGTTTAATAGAGGGGAATGATCACGTCCCTCGATCTGCTGGCAATGTCCCTACTTATACAGCCCAAAATGCCATTAGCCTTCTTGGCAACAAGAGCACACTGTTGTTCTCGGTCTGCCCTGTGTCTTTCAGGTAATGTAACAGCACCTTTTTAATAATACTCCATTTCTTTGATATTTTACTATATATATTTTACCTTAAGACATCTGAATTCCTCAAAAAGCTTTTCCCTTTCTTCAAAGCCCTGACAGACCCATAACAGGAGATCAATTGTTTCTTCCACCTTATCTTTTAAATTTTTCTTTACTAGGGTTTTGAATTCCTGTTTACTCGAGGGTATTTCTGTGTCAACCCTTCCATTTCTTATAGCATTTTGAGCTGTTTTATCCACCATTTCATTCCATGTTATCCCAATATGGGATGGGATTCAAGCTAATGGTGCATGTCTCCCCATCTGTACTAACTCTGTTATTAGAAATATAATTTCATTGATTAAATCACATCTATATACTGAGACACCCTTTTTTATTGCCATAAGGCCAGAGATTGAATCTGAGAAAAAAATGACCACTGCTGCTGGGCATACATCCCAGATCCAATTTAATGCTAGTATTACTGCTACTAGTTCAGTTTTCATGACAGTCACATAGTCAGATAATTCTTTTAGATGTAGTAATTCCCAATTTCAGTATATAATATGCGGCCCCTACTCTTCCAGTTTTTTTCCTTTTTTGGACCCATATGTATATATTTGACCAAATCGACTCCACTTTTTATCTATATACTGGTACACTTCATTTATTACCTACTGTCTCTTTTTTACCCTTAAGTTTATAAAATCTAAAGCCACATTCCATCCATAACTAAATTTTCCCATGACTAAAAGTTTTGACTTTGTTCAGCTTCTCCTTGTCTTGCAATTTCTGCATCCAAACTAAATCAAACGGTATAAAATCTTCATGTTTACCCCAACTACATAACAGATCACAATTCTCTTCAATTACTTGTCTTTTCATCTGGTGGAAAACTTAATTTTGTTTTTCATCATTACTTACCCCTCAGAAAGTTTCTGCTTTCTCATTGTCAGAACTTCTAACTATGTCAGTCCCAACAAGACCTGGGATATGGTTATCTCAGGGTACATCTACACTACCGGGGGGAGTCGATTTAAGATACGCAAATTCAGCTACGTGAATAGCGTAGCTGAATTCGACGTATTGCAGCCGACTTACCCCGTTGTGAGGACGGCGGCAAAATCGACTTCTGGGGCTTTTTGTCGGCGGCGCTTACTACCACCTCCGCTGGTGGAGTTAGAGTGGCGATTCGGGGATCGATTGTCGCGTCCCAACGGGAGGCGATAAATCGATCCCCGAGAGGTCGATTTCTACCCGCCGATTCAGGCGGGTAGTACAGACCTAGCCTTAGTCTGAATTGCACCTAGACAGGCTTATGTGTAGTGCTGGAGGGCAGGGGGGAGGAGTCAGTGGTCAGGGTACATGTAGGTGCCAATGACATGGGGAAAGGAGTGTCCCCAGCCCCACCGCTGGGAGGAAGGGCAGCATGGTGTGGCCCCAGGGTCGCACCACAGCCCCCACCCTCTGGCACAAAGGGAACAGCAGGCATGATGGGGCCTGTGGGTGGAGCATGGGCGGGGGGACGTCAGGCTGTTTGGGAAGGCAAGCCTTCCCATGCCTATGATACCCGCCACCCATGCTCTATCCCTTTTATACAGTTTTCACAGGAATGCTCTCTCCCACATTTACCACAGCTTGTTTTCCCTTCACAAACAGCGGCTTACGTACCCATATCATTGGCACTTACAACTAAGGCTAAGATTTTGTTACGGATATTTGTAGTAAGTCAGGGACAGATCATGGGAGGTAAAGAAAAATTCACAGAAGCCTATGACCTATCCCTGACTTTTACTAAAAATATCCATGATAAAATGGGAAGAGGCTGGGCAGCTGCACCCATGGGGGCTCAGAGCTTCAGGGTCCTCCTGCCCCCCATGGGGAAGGGGAGCTGCCGGGGTTGCCCTGCCCCCTCCCTGCAATGGCCGGGGAGCTTGGGGGCCTGCTGCCTCAGGCGGTGGAGGTACCTCACAGCTCCCTGCCGCTGTGGGAGGCAGCGGGACCCTGCAGCTCCCAGCCACTGGGGCTGAAGTCACAGAGGTCTTTGGAAGCCACGGAGTCCGACTTCCATGACAAAATCGCAGCCTTACTTATAACACCTTAAGGGAGACTACATGGCATGGTTCCTGAATATCTGACACCCTACTGCTACTTTCTCAGGTGGAGCCTCTCCTTAAATGTAATCAGCACAGCTATTGATGGCTTGCTTTCTCCTCCTTCTTTACTGCTTAGTTGCTTACTTGCTCACTAACCCTTCAAATCTTCTATGCTTTTGGTTCTCTCATTACTGGTCAGCGCTAATGGCACTCCATATATTACCCTCTTTATTTCAGTCAAATACTTCAGTAGCTGGCAACTTATTTTACCTTTCCCTAGCGTTTTAGTTTTTAGCAATTTATCAGCTTGTTTCTACATTCAACTAAAAGATCCACATCTTGCAGCCTCCTAGCTCTTACCGTATCCCCTATGCTAGTTTTAATCCAGTCAGCTACTATGACAGGGTTATCTCCTAATCTTATTTCTCTGGCTAGGGATTTTACATCATCATCATTTTGGTGTATTTCCTTCCTCTGCTTTGGTTGTTTGCGGAGATCATCATCTGATTCTGCTCTTTTCTCCCCCCACCCTCCTTTGTACACATTCTCCCCCTCCAATAGACTCTTCTTCAGTTTCCAGAATGACTTCGTCTGGGGTCAGAAAAATCCCCTCTCTCACCTAGCCTAGACTCTCCTCCAGGTGCAGCCTGTGACAGGATTAATTGGCCCTTTCTCTCTACTCAGGCATTGGGTGCAGTAGGCACCCCATCACAGGGTGGAAGCTCTCAGAGGAGCATACAGCTACCACAAAAAGTGGGATCTGTGATTTGATAGGTGGCACATTTCCCTTGGAATCAGCCTGAACAAAACTGGTATCAAACAACACTAAGGCCAGGTCTATGCTAAAAAGTTAGGTCGACCCAGCCATGTCACTCAAGGATGTGAAAAATCCACCCCCGAGCAACATAGTTAAGCCAATCTAACCCCCAGTGTAGTCAGGGCTAGGAGCCAGGTCTACACTACAGACCTAATCCACACCCTTGAGCAATGTAGTTATACTGACCGAACCTCCTGTATAGCCAGTGATATGTTGACAGGAGAGGGATTATAGACTCAGACTTTACGGTCAAAAGGAACCATCATGATCATCTAGTCTGGCACCCTGCACATTACAGGCCGCAGAACCTCACACCCACTCCTGACATAGACCCCTAATCTCTGGCTGAGTTACTGAAGTCCTGAAATCATGATTTAAAGACTTCAAGTTACAGAGAATCCACTATTTAGTGACCCGTGCCCCACGCTGCAGAGGAAGGCAAAAAAAATACCCAGAGTCTCTGCCAATCTGACTTCGGGGGAAATTCCTTTCTGACCCCAAATATGGCAATCAGTTAGACCCTGAGCATGTGGGCAAGACCCACCAGCCAGACACCTGGGAAAGAATTCTCTGTAGATACTCAGAGCCCTCCCCATCTGGTGTCCCACCACCAGCTGTTGGAGATATTTGCTGTTAGCAGTCACAGATCACTTACGTGCCATTGTAGGCAGTCCCATCATACAATCCCCTCCATAAACTTATCAAGTTCAGTCTTGAAGCCAGTTAGGTTTTTTGCCCCCACTGCTCCCCTTGGAATGCTTCTTCCAGAAGCTCTCCTGTCGGGATAGTAGCATCTTCACTAATGGTCTACAGTGGTGCTGTGCTGCTGTAGTACCGTATGGGAAGACAAGCCTTAAGTGTAGACACAGCCTGAGATGGGCACTATGGATCCCTTTTACCATCACTGAAATGCAGCCTCCTCCTGCGCAGCTGGAGGTGCTGTCCAGGAAAGAAGCCACAAGATTTAGTTCCTAGCCCTTGTGGGGATTAGATTCCAGAGCCCTTTTACAAGGGTACTGCTGTTAACTCCAGTGCCCTGGCCACATTCTAACTCAGCTGGCTGTATTCCAGCTATCTATATGGGCTTTAATGGGAAGAATTTAGAGTTCCTCTTCTAGCTTTACGTAGTTTTGTTAGTTATTGTCAAACAGCTTAAGCATTTCACCCCACATGTAGCTGCATTTTAGTGGTGGGCAGAGCACTCCGTGTGTTACCTACAACACTTTCAGCTTTCTGGAGAAGTGCTGGTATAAGGGCAGTTGGTTCAGGCAGCCACAAAGGGAATAGATAGTGTTCAGTGTTTGTTTATTTCATGATCAGACCCTGGCGAAGGTGTTAAGACAGTGCCCTCTGATTTCAGGGCAGTGCTTTTTTCAGAGGAGTGCTTTTTGCCCCCTGATCACAATAGAGCGCCCCAGGGACTATTTCAGAAGATCTGCCTTGCAAAGTCCCTTTTACCAGCAGGTATTAAGCCACACACATCTCCACACCACCACAACGGTCCCTATTCTCAAGACTTGCATATGAGTGTGTGCAGGCAAGTTGAAAATTAGATCAGACAAGAGGACAGCCAAGCTATAAAGAGGTTTTGGAAAGGTGTTTCAGAGCTATAGACTGCTTTTCTGCCTTCTGAATCTGTCTCTACGATTGAGTCCTGTTGGGAACATGGTTACGAGAGGGTCCAAGTATTTTATCTCTTCCCTGTGACCTAACCTCAAACATCCAGCTAAACAACTTCTCCACATTCCAAGTCAAATTTTCTGCTGGTGTAACTTGGCACGGCTCTATTCAAGTCAGTAGTGCTATACTAATTTACACTGGCAGAGAATTTGCACTTCTGGCCCTAATTGATGCTTTGAAATTCTACATCATACTAAGGACTGGCACAATTCTAATGTCCTAATCATTGTCTATGGCACTCCTTACAGCCCTCAAGACCCATTGTATTCAAGCAGACATTTGACACTGCTGTCTTTCCTCTGATAGAGCTGTTTACTGTTGCTTGATTTACATTGGCACAACAAAGAGATCCAACCACAACAAAGAGAGCCATCTACGTAAGTGATTCAATCAGCTGTGCTTTATTCTAAGCCTTTCAACAAGGATCCAGACACTCCTTGGCAAACACAATGTAGTGGGAAGGAAGTGGGTGAACCCAAAATACCCCTGGGAAGGCAAGCAAGTCACCAAATAGGCAGACAGCTGTGCACACCCAGAACACCCCTGGTGTGCTGAGTGATATCCCCTCCCAGCAATTTCTGGTGGGAGGTTAGTGTCCAACCCAGGTGTCCGTGATTATTGTTTTGGGCTGGTCCAAATATTTTCTCTTGCCATTCAGCACCATGGCCAGAGCATAAAGAAGAGAAGAGACACACGTACAGGATTGCACAGACCTGAGAAGAGAGAAAGGTGTCCTTCTGTAACTGTATTGTAGACCCTTGCTTTTCAAATTGAGGGCATGACCAGGTTATCAGGGGGATCTGAGGAGTTACTTTATCAACATTATTTTGAAGAAACAAGAAAAAATTAAGAATTCCTCTCACCAACAGTCTCCCATGGCAGCTCGTGCTGGAAGAACAAGAAGGATGAAGAAACACCTGCCCAGCTCATGTCCCAATCAGGGGATGCTTGCAGGCCAGGGAGTAGCTGGGATGGGCTCTTGGACCCCAGGCATCTGCAAAATTATTGTTTCTTAGAACAGGGCCACCCATGGGGAAAAAAGCCTCTCTCAAGGGATGCACAGCAAAAAGAAAAGAAAAAACATTTGGGAACCTCTACTGTGGAGTATTTGGATGGATTCCCTCCCCTCCTTCCTTGAGCAGAAGCCTTAGCACATAAGGATCCTGTCCAACATCTATTAAAAAAATCAATGGAAAGACATCAATGGAAGTTGGATGAGGCTACATACTACACCAATCCAGGGTCAGAGTCAAGGTGGTTTGGGTGATGGTCATTGAGAATGTTTCTGTTTGATGGTCTGTGTGCAGGGATCAAGAGTTAAGATTAATGGCAAAATAGTTTCTGTAACCTTAGCTTGCACTTTCCATGCTTTTATATATGTTGAGTTTTTAAGAAGGTGCTTAATATCCCCACTTGAATTGCACATAGCAACCACTGTCATTTAACAAAGGATATTTTACTTTGAATGCTACTAAAAGTTGTCTTCAAGTGTAAATTGGATGTGATAGGCTCTATATAATCTGTAGGCTCTGTATATACTATAGCCCCCCTGCATTTTACAAACATTTGTCAACAAATCCATTTAATAGCAAACATTGCAATGTAAATAGACAACTATTTGTCAATTTCAGTACATTAATTCTGTATTTTTAGTGTGGCAAGTTTGGTGAGAACATGCTACATTATTCATATATAACAAAGTAATTTAATCTCTGCTTTAAAGTGCAAGACTCACCCCAGCCTTAATGATGCAGCTCCTGTGATGCCTCCACAATGTAGCAAGGAAAGCTGACTGTGGGGTTAATTAAAAAATAAATAAATAAATAAAAAATCAGCATTTAAGTTGAAGCAGAAAAGTAATTTTGTGCACGTGTTCATGCATGCCCATTTTAAAGCCACTGACTGCTGAAAATCGATCCTTACCCATATTGTGGTATTCTCTTTCTAATCCCGCCTACTCACATTTCCTTTTAGAAATCTTTCAACCCTTACATATTAGCTAATCCTGGTGTCAACTACTATAGCCGGACTATAATTTACAGCTGTAAGCAGCACGGAAATCAGGGCCGGCTCCAGGCACCAGCTTAACAAACAGGTGCTTGGGGCGGCCAAGGGAGAGGGGCGGCACCTGCGGCAATTCGGGGGCAGCAGGTCCCTCACTCCCTCTAGGAGTGAAGGACCTGCCGCTGAACTGCTGCCACCGATCACGGCTTCCCCCGCCCCCCCCCCCCCCATTGCCGCTGCCAATCGCGGCTTTTTTTTTTTTTTTTTGCTTGGGGTGGCAGAAATGCTGGAGCTGGCCCTGACGGAAATATATTACTGGATAAAATTTTCATAGCTGATACTACTGTATGAACCTCCCTAACTTTACTCCTGCACCCGCGCACGCACCCCCCCCGGGAATAGGAGTCATTGCTGTTCACGCTTATCCCAGGTACCTTAGGAGAATGCCTTCTTGTTTACAGCTGCAAAATTCAATGTAACCTCCAGCAAGTTCTCCATGAACCACAGCATGGGAACTGCTGCTCTCATATATTGCTGGAATCGTGCCATGTTTCTCGACACAGCATACGTATGTTATGGACTCTGTCCATCAACTCTTCCAAATCAAATCTCTCAATGTTAGTCAGCAATGGCTGTTCCCATCTAAGACACAGACTGTTTTGCATAGGACAGTGATGTTGCTATCCATTTTTCCTTTACAGGCACTCACCTTTGGTATGCAGCTGAAATCGAGCACCAAAAGATAGGGCTATTACTAAACATAAGGCATTACTAAACTTGATGCACTGTTATCTGAATTGCATTATTCTATAACATACGTGAGGACAAGTCCAAAGTATGGAACCCATATCACATTTAAATTCTTTATACTTCCATTCACTGCCATCTATAAATCCACACAGCTCTAGGCTAGCCAGCAACCAATGTACATGGGGGAAGATTTTTTGTATGGGCCAGGCCTCCTGCTGACACAGGGAGGTATAAGTTTAGGCTTGGCAGGATTAGATTTTTATTGTGAAATGTTGATTTCACTATATGCACACAAACCAATGAAAAACTATTTCCATCAACAATAATCAAAATATATAGATAAGCAGTATTTTCCTTTGCCTAAGAACTTAGAGTTTGATTTAAGGATATTTGCTCTGTATTTTTTTGACAGATGACGTTGACAATTTGTGTTTTAATTGTTATCAAGCTTTACTAGTGGAATCTCAGTGTTGTTAAATAATTATTCTGTGACTCTCCTTATGGTCTGACCCCACCCATATTTTCCCACAACTGTGAAAATTTAAAATGGATAAAATTAAAAAAAAAATGCTTAAAGCCTATAATTTCGCATAGCAGTGAAATTTTAAATGAGGAATTTTAAAAATGCTTAAAAACAAACATCAATATTCTCCATTAAAATGATAAAAAAATAAAAATTGAATTCTGCCAAGCCTATGTAAAAATTTCATAGTACTTCAAGATCTGCTGCACTATTTGGGGCGGGGGAGGGGGGAAAGAAGCAGGCAGCATTCTCAGTACCACCTTCTATGCATGGAGATCAACTTTAATTTGCTCTAGGAGTTCCACAGAAGCCCTGCCAGTTGAGGATGTGCTAAATCACTCCACGTCCTAGCCAAGGTTTTAATTTAGCCTCATTAGTCAGCTGAGGGGATCTCACCCCATTGTCCCACGAAACATATTATATTGAATTCTCTTCCCATACTAAGTTATTTACACCGGAAGTTAGACATGCCCACTTCATCTACAACATTATGGAAGACACAGAGATGTGGGTGGGTGTAGCCAAAGCTACTCATTTGGGGAGGAGGGGAAGGGATGTAGAGGGGAAAATGAGGAAATAAGTTAATGAGGAAATAAGAATTAGTGCCTTATTCTACTAAATCGCATTCGTAAAGAAATGGAACAAGCAGTATTCTTTCCCAGGAACACCCTCAGCATGAGACGTGGCTGGTAAATTGTGGGTAGCTCATTTTAAAAGGCAACAAGAGCAACAACTGACCCCATTTAAACATTCAACTTCAGAAGCACAATTTACTAACCCTCTGGCTATCAGTAGCACATTATGGCTTTTTTAAGACTTTGCATGGACATGAATGTGATGCTTCAACTGCTCAGAGTCAGGAATTTTTAATTAAACTGGAAATTCCACAACTATCATAAGATGAAAGGCCCAGTTAGAACCTCTTCCAAGTGCCAAGGGAAAAACAGGTACAATAATGTTCTGGACAGCTTTTTCAGTGCAATGCAGGTGAGGCAGTGGATGTGGTATATGGCTGTGCATGCATGCAATGCAGTGAACATGGGATAGGGTAGTTCATGAGATGCAATGGCTTATTTTCACATTAATGTAGCAAATGAAGTAGTGACACTTACCCTGTTCTTGTGCATGCTCATCTTTCAGAAATGGCTTTAAAATCTGTTAAGTAAAAAGGCCAATTTTTTTTTTTTACCAATTCATTTTGCAATTTGATTTCACATCCCTGAAATTTAAATTTTTCACAATACCGTTGGCATAATGAACATTCTTGGCAGTGACATATGCAAAAAAGCCTCTTGTATGAAAAGCCACACTCGGGGATAGTTTAAAAAAAAAAAAAAAAGAAAAAAAAGCCGGAGGAGGTGCCAGTCTCTGTTGCTTCCCCTGTGAAGCTACACATTCTAGTTGATTCAGTATAGGGGTGGGAGATCATTCTATTCCCATCTCTGCCCGGACAGACCTTAATACTTTGTACTTATATAGCACTTCACAAACATGTAACTGTTCCTTATAACATCCTACTGTGTAGGTAACTGCTATCGACTTCTTTTTTAACTGATGGAGGGTCAGAGATGTGGTGACATCCCCAAGGTCAAAAAAGTCACTGTCACAACCAGGGTCAATGCCAAGGAACAAGATTTCCCAAAATGATTAGTGATTTAGGATGTCCAACTGAGGAACCTGATTTTCAGAAACTGCTGAGCACTTCCAGCCCCCTGTGAAAATCAGGCCCCTTTCAGGTGTCTCACTTGGGCACCCTAAGGCTTAGGTAACCAAAAATCACATCATTTAAAAAAAAAAAAAAAAATCTTGATCAAGATCACAATTGCTAGATCTCTACTGTTATTTAAGGAACTAGTTTTCTACAGTAATTCCTCAGTGTCGCTGATGCAAGCTGTACTGTTTTCACTCATTACTCTTATTGTAGAGCCTTTCATAAGGACTAACCACTGGACCACAGTGCCACCCAGTGGCCCCGTTCTAGGCCAAAATTTTCAAGAGTGGCTACTAATTCTAGGTACCTCAATTTTGGGTTCCTACCTTGAGACACCTGGGCCTGATGGTCAGCGATGCAGAGCTGCTCCAGCTGCCACAGACTTCTATCAGAGCTGCAGGTACTCAGCACCTCTGACAATGACACCCCAGGCATATCACAGTTCAACACCCCAAAATGGAGGCACCCAGGATTAGTAGCCACTTTTGAAAGTTTAGGCCATAGTCTCTCTTTTGGAGAATGACAAGAATTCTGTCCCTGGCACAGACACAAGAAAGAACTATCACAGCTTCCCCCTGGGCTCGATCTTTAAGCACTCGTCAAACGTAGGATTAATGTCATGTTCAGATCCTACCAACCATAACTAGTGAAGTGTGGCTGCTCCTACAGAGGGCACCATCAGCAACCTCCATGCAACAGCCCAGAAAGACAGAGAACCCCACAAGTCTCTCAACTTGACCTACTTGTTTCTCTTCTATACCTTGAAAGAAGGTGGAATTGACCCAGGAATAACAAACCAATACAAGGGATGTAGTGACATGCTTATAGTCAATGGTAGGACTGCACCTGTAGTACCTGCGTGGGTGGTTTGGGAATTACTTCCCAGTCTACCACTTACTTGTGCAGAATCCAAACTTCCAGTAAAAAGTTTCCTGTCTTTATGCTTGTGAAGAAACCTAAGTGTGAACAGAATACAGCACAACATTAGACAGCCTGAAACAATAGCACTGACAAGTGTGAAGTACCCCTTTCATCACAAAAGTGTTACTCTGAACTCCTGGGGTAGCAATTTAGATGTCAGCAAGATAGTTAACTACTGAAATGTCAGTAACATGTTTGTGTTGTGGGGGATAGTGTGTCAGGGTGGCTGAGGGGGTGGAAAGTTGCTGTCAACAGTTGTGAGGTGGTCTGACTGTGCACTCACCTCTCATGAGTGCCTTCTGTTGGCTGCATGCGATCCTGCACTCTCCTTTCCTGGTGCCCCCTGTTGCTCGTCAGGTGGGTCTTCACTGGCTCAGCCCTCTGGTCGAGTCTCACACAGTCAACATGCATGAACAAACCAACCCCTTCCAGGGTAACAAAAGTACAACAGGGCTTATCACTGTAGCCATGTTGGTATCTTTAGCCCGGTCTTTGGGCTCAGTTCTCAGCCCTTTCTGGGCTTGCTTTAAGTCCATGTCTGTCCTGGTATAGAGCAGTGCCCCCTTTCTCCCTAGAGAAGCTAAGTCCTGAGCAGCTCTCACTGACCCCTTTAAGTCCTGCCCTTCACTTGGGCCTCTAAACGAACCTTATCCCCTTCTCGGGGCTTTGGCTACAGACATGGGGGACTGGGGCCAGCCCACGACCCCATGTCCTAACCCAGGAACCCTACCAATAGCAGCCACCTGCTGCTTCCTGCACAAATTACTGCTGTTATTCCCTGGGCCACTTCCCACATAGCCCCTTGCTCTTTGTTTAAACAGGGTCTCCCCCAGACCTCCTTGCCTGGAGAGTTCCGCAGTCTCTGTTTCAATTTCTCAGGGTCTCCTCTCAGGCCTCTGCCTAGAGAGCTTATAACAGTCCTGTCCCTCTTTGAGCAAGGTTTCTCCCCAGTCTCTCTACCTGTGGAGTTCTACAGCCCTTTATTCCTTCTTCACCCTCCTAATCTCAGTCAGCAACTAATCTGCTCACCCCCTGCAGCTCCTTTTAACTGGGCCTGCTGTGCTCTGATTGGCTGCTTCCCTGCAGCCTTTCTAGGCAGGCTTGGAGGACCCACGTTCATTGCTCCTTTTCCTGGGGCAGGGTGTGGTAGGACTGCCAGGCCTCCAGCAGGGGACCTCAAAGCACCTGGTACACAGGAGGGGAACATCACAGGTGGGGAACATTCATTCTGCCCCATCCCTCACAAAAAACAACAATGTTGTCACCACTCCCAGGACACAAGGGGGAAAAGGAAGGAAGGAAGAGATGCATCCTTTTCTCTGAGCCACTGACAGCTTCTACAACTCAATTATGTTGTCCGCTCAAAACTCTGTAGCAAACTGAAAATTTGGGGACAGCATAAGGTAAATTCAATTGAACATCAAAATAAATAAAAGAAGGGATATTTGCAGTAAGACAATTAGTCCTTTTCATTTTTAATTTAATAGAAACCTCAATTTTTAAATTCTCTGAATCTGCCATGGAATTTCCAATTTGCTGGAGAATTTATCTTGCCTCAGAGCATACAGGGACTTAACCAATGCTGCCAGAGTGAGAAGGGGGAAAAACCAGTAATTTTCAGAGGGTTGTATAACAGGACATTCTAACGCATGTGAGAAACATGATACAAACCATCCCTCCAGCCCCAGGCTGTGGTACCTTCTATGCTTAGTAGCCTTGCTGGATACCTGCGCATGATCTCAGCTTCTCACAAGCCAGGCCTGGAGTCAACAGAGTCTCTGTGCCAGTGCTGGTTGCTGATCCAGCTGGTCAGCCTACACTGACTTAGACTTCCAGTAAATCTTAGCTGTCAGGGCAACAGGCAAAAACATTTCAGATAGCGGTGTGGCTTTTACGGTGATCTCTGCCACTGACTCACTGTGTGACCTTTGGCAAGTCACCTAAGTTTAAGAGGTACCAGCCTGTGGTTTTGGAGCAGATGGCTCCAAGTTTTATTCTTGAGCAGGAGCACTTCTCCTCATTCTTTCTCAGAGAGGAAAGTTTGCTCTGAATTCAGCCGCTCCTCTCTCCAGTAAGCCTCTACCTATACAAACATACTGTTTGTTCTTTTGTCAGAAAGTAATTTAAGTTTGTTTATGCTTCTCTACTTGCTGTATAAATTATTCCAGGCAAAGGGTTAACCCCCTGATTCTTCCAGAGTTACTCCTGGTTGAATTCTGTGCCACTGCACATGCCCACAATTAATGTCCTCTTCAGATTTTTTCCTCCCTGCAGAATAATTGATTCTGACAAGGAGGCGAAGGGAAGCCGCGAGAGGGGTCATGTTGCAATTACACCTTTTGCCCAGCAGGAGCTGATGTAGCACCAGAAGAGAGGGCAGCTGCCTCACAGACCAGAGCAGCCAGCCACAGAGAGAGAGGAGGCAGAGGCTGCCTTTCTCATAGCACCTGGCCCACTGGGCCAGCTGAGGAGGCATGAGCTATGGTGGGGACGGACAGAGTAGGGCACACAAGGCTGCTGGAGGGGTCACACAGACTGGGGTTCAGAAGAGCTGGGATGGGGCGGTAGACAGGCTGGGGTAGAGGCACTCCCAGATTCCTTCCCAGCAATTACTTCCCTGCCTTTCAGCTCCTTTGTTACCCTTGACTCCCCCAAGCCATTGCACTGCTTCTGAGGGGTGCAGGAAATACATTTCTGTATAGTAGTTTAAATGAATAATTACTTAAAGTTCTGTATTAATATGTCTAGTAAGGAATCTATTTATCAAAAACCATTTCCGGAATCTTTTTTGTTGCCTGTATTGTTACAGACAGTTGCTGACCGGTCTTTTGAAATAAATTACCAAAATAATTGAAACGGGCATGGATTATATTGTGTTATTTTGATAAATAAAATATGCTGAATTTTTGTTTGGTGCAGAATTCCCCCAGGAGTATAGAATTGACGTAACATGTTATTGAAGGTGGATCACTGTCAGGCTAAATTCCTCCCAAGTTTCTTATAAGTAAAAAAATGTAATAGTCACAGCACTATGGGAATTAAAGAGAGGTTTATTATTAGCTCTAAGACTTAAAACTAAAGAGTGATTAAAGAAGTCAGTCGCTGTATGAATACCAGGAGTGAGAACTAATTACAGAAAGGTGCCTACTACAATGAGGCCCCAACCCCTGACCCTACTGCTGGTTCTAGCATAGCAAACTCCTCCTCCCCTCCTTCCCCGCCGCAGTCGGATCCAAAGAAGGAGCAAATTGTGGTACTGTGACACTTTAAAACAGAGCTGCAGGCGGTCAGACTGAAGGAAGGGAAGCTGAGGCTGTAACGGTTTGTATTGTTGGTTATCATTTGAGTTGAAGCAGCAGTTTAGCCAGCTTGTTTCCTGTCAGCCTGTGTACTGTGTCTGCGGGGGGGAATAAAATAAACACACAAACCACAGTACTAACATAGCAGCACTCTGCAAACCCCTTCACCATAGCCAAACACCACAAAAACGTAGCAATGGGGGAAGCGCTAAAGGTTTGGAAAGAGAATGCTCTTCTGAAGCTACAGAAACCATGACCCTCTGTCCCCATATAGCAGGGGTAGGCAACCTATGGCACGCAAGCTGATTTTCAGTGGCACTCACACTGCCCAGGTCCTGGCCACTGGTCCAGGGGGCTCTGCATTTTAATTTAATTTTAAGTGAAGCTTCTTAAACATTTTAAAAACCTTATTTACTTTACAGACAATAGTTTAGTTCTATATTATAGACGTCTAGAAAGAGACCTTCTAAAAACGTTAAAATGTATGACTGGCACGCGAAACCTTAAATCAGAGTGAATAAATGAAGACTCGGCACACCACTTCTGAAAGGTTGCCGACCCCTGCCATATAGTCTCCCTCCACCCAGCATGCCCTACAACAGCACTTTTCTCAGCAACCCCCACCCACTACTTGGTGCCGTCTTCTTGCAGGGAGAAACAATGACCTGCTACCCCCATTTAGTGTCTTTGGTGGACATGCAGGCTTTGAGGAGCATACTCTCCCATCACCCCCCGCCCCCCAAGGGGAAAAATACAGAGAAGCCTTCCCACTTGGACCTTCTGATGCATCCTCTGCTTCTCCTGTGATCAAAGCAGCCTCCTTCCCCCAAGAGCCCACTGCTGCTTCTTCCTGCCTGGTATATAAAGTAGCTGGGCCTGGTTAGCTCCAGCTGCCCTGACATCCCAAATCCTGTGAGGTGCCAGAATCCTGACAAGAAGTATAGGAAAGAAAGAGTGGACCCTAGTGCCCAGAGTCCTCTTGATACCCAAATGAATAGCATACCCCAATAAACTGAAATAAGTATGGGATGAGTGTGATAGGACTGCTAAGAAACGCAGCAGAAAATAGTCTTTGCTTTTGAGGAATAATCAGGTTATAGCTGGAGTAGAAAGAGGCCCAGATGCGAACAGCAGATCCAACCTCCCCCTTCGGGGAAGTTCAGACTGAGGCAAGACTTGGGGCCAGCCTCTAATTGTGTTAAAGGAATCTATTCATACAGTCAGTGTCTTGCATAACCCTCATCCAAATTCTGCTCCGAGAGACACTGAGGGTTTGGCTACACTTACAAGTTAGAGCGCACTAAAGCAGCCCAGTGTGCTCTAACTCATGATGCGTCTACATTTGCAAGGCACGTAGAGCGCTCTGACTCCACGGCTAGACCGCTCCTGGTACTCCACCTCGGTGAGTGGAATAACATGTGATGCGCCCCACTGGAGCACCACAGTGCCCGTGTGGATGCCCTGGTCTGTTAACGCGCTCTGATCGGTCTCCAGAAGTATCCCACAATGCCTGTTCTAGCCACTCTGGTCATCACTTTGAACTCTACTGCCCTGCCCTCAGGTGACCAACCGCTAGACCCACCCTTTAAAGTCTCTGGGAATTTTGAAAATCCCCTTCCTGTTTACTCAGCCAGGCGTGGAGTGCTCTCAGCGAATCTTTCCAGGTGACCATGCCGCCACACACCAGGCAATCCCCAGTATGGAGCAATGGCGAGGTGCTGGACCTCATCAGTGTTTGGGGGGAGGAAGCTGCCCAGCTCTCACTGAAGTCAGTGGGAGATGTATCATTACAAGGCCCTCTCTCTGTCCCACCATTTTTTTTTTAAACCAGGGTGTGGGTATGTCAACACTGGCAAGTTTCTGTGCCACACGTTATACCACTTTTATTAAACCGCTGGAATTAAACCACTGTTGTGTGTCCACACTGTGCTCTGTGTGACGCTGCAGTACATCCACATTAGCAGCTCTTGCAACGGCAAAGACAGCAGTGCATTGGGGTAGCTATCCCACTGTGCAACTGGCCACAGGGTGCTTTGGGAAGGGTTTGCACTGCCTCATGGGGCAGGCACAGCATCACATGATGCAGGTTTCCTAATCCCATTGTTCCATGGGCATCCTACTATATTGCCAGCTGCTTTTCAACTGAAGAGGGGAGGGGGGAAGTGTATATGTGACAGGGAGTGTGTGTGTCTGGGGGGGAGAGATACAGTGCGTTTTGTGGGACAGAGCGCGTCAGGATGCTGTCTTGTAACTTCAGACAGTGGCAGGAAGCAACCAGTCCTGAGGCAGGGGGAGGGGGAAACCCAGACATCAGCCCCTGCCTCCCTCCCTAGGCTCTCTGCACAGCAATCTCACACACACACACACACACACCCCTCTCTGTTCAACAGCACAAGCATTCCATATTAATGGTTTGCTTTGTGTCCCAGAGCAGATCAGCACAGCACGCAACAGCTGCCAGAAACAGTGCTTTGAAAGGGGAGAGGCGCGTCTCCAGGGCAGCCGCATTCAAAACAATGAGCAGAGCGGTCACTTAAGGCATTATAGGACAGCTCCAGAGACCAATTACAGGGCAGAAAGCAATCAAGTGTCCACACTGGCACTAGAGCCTCTGTGCAAACAGCCTTAGCACTCTTGTTGAGGTGGTTTTTTTGCAGCGCTGCAACTGAGGAGTTTTTGCACACCAAGTGGCTTGTACACGTTCGCAGTTTGAGCACAAAAAGCCGCTTTACTGCGCAGAAACTTGCAAGTGTAGACAAACCCTGTGACACCATCTTCTGTCCAAGTTAAGCAAACGGGGTTGAGCTGTCTCCACAGAACAGCTTTTTCCACAACATAGTACCAATGAAGTTAAGGTATCCCCAGCTACCTGGTTCCTAACCGCATTCTGGCAAAGTCGCAGCCACAATACGACCTCAGCAGGGGATAGTGCCCTGACAAGCACAAAGATGAATGTAGGGCAGTATGTGATGGGACGTCATCCTGTGTAGGGAACTGGGGAGGAGGAGAGCTGATCAGACTGATTACATAGGCAGAGTTCTATCTACATAGCAGAATCATAGAATATCAGGGTTGGAAGGGACCTCACGAGATCATCTAGTCCAACCCCCTGCCCAAAGCAGGACCAATCCCCAACTAAATCACGCAAGCCGGGGCTTTGTCAAACCTGACCTTAAAAACCTCTAAGGAAGGAGATTCCACCACCTCCCTAGGTAACCCATTCCACTGCTTCACCACCCTCCTAGTGAAAAAGTTTTTCCTAATATCCAACCTAAACCTCCCCCACTGCAACTTGAGACCATTACTCCTTGTTCTGTCATCTGCCACCACTAAGAACAGCCTAGCTCCATCCTCTTTTGAACTCCCCTTCAGGTAGTTGAAGGCTGCCATTAAATCCCCTCTCACTCTTCTCTTCTGCCGACTAAACAAGTCCAGTTCCCTCAGCCTCTGTTCCTAAGTCATGTGCCCCAGCCCCCGAATCATTTTCATTGCCCTCTGCTGGACTCTTTCCAATTTTTCCACATCCTTCTTCTAGTGTGGGGCCCAAAACTGGACACAATACTTCAGATATGGCCTCAGCAGCACTGAATAGAGGGGAATAATCACTTCCCTCTATCTGCTGGCAATGCTCCTGCTAATAATATAATATATGGAGATATACCTATCTCATAGAACTGGAAGGGACCCTGAAAGATCATCCAGTCCAGCCCCCTGCCTTCACTAGCAGGACCAAGTACTGATTTTTGCCCCAGATCCGTAGGTGGCCCCCTCAAGGATTGAACTCACAACCCTGGGTTTAGCAGGCCAATGCTCAAACCATTGAGCTATCCCTCCCACCTGATGCAGCCCAAAAGACGGTTACTCACCTTTGTAACTGTTCTTCAAGATGTGTTGCTCATATTCATTACAATTAGGTGTGTGCGCGCGCCGCGTGCACAATCGTCAGAAGATTTTTACCCTAGCAACACTCAGTGGGTTGGCTGAGGCGGCCCCTGGAGTGGCGTCGGATATATGCCCCTGCTGACCCAGCGCCCCGTCAGTTCCTTCTTGCTGGCTACTCTGACAGAGGGGAAGGAGGGCGGGTTTGTAATGGATATGAGCAACACATCTCAAAAAACAACAGTTACAAAGGAATAATTTGAGATGTGTTGCTCATATCCATTACAAACCCGCCCTCCTTCCCCTCTGTCGGAGTAGCCAGCAAGAAGGAACTGACGGGGCGCTGGGTCAGCAGGGGCATATATCCGACGCCACTCCAGGGGCCGCCTCAGCCAACCCACTGAGTGTTGCTAGGGTAAAAATCTTCTGACGATTGTGCATGCGGCGCGCGCGCACACATCTAATTGTAATGAATATGAGCAACACATCTTGAAGAACAGTTACAAAGGAATAATTTATTTATATTAAAGGTGAGTAACCGTCTTTTCTTCTTCGAGTGCTTGCTCATATCGATTCCAATTAGGCGACTCCCAAGCCTTACCTAGGCGGTGGGCTTGGAGTGAGATGTCGTGGAACGAAGGACCGCTGAACCAAATGCCGCATCATCCCTGGACTGCTGCACTATGGCATAGTGGGAAGCGAAGGTATGTACCGAAGACCAAGTTGCTGCCCTACAGATCTTCTGTATGGGCACATGAGCCAGGAAGGCAGAGGACGAAGCTTGAGTCCGAGTGGAGTGGGCGGTAAGGTGTGTAGTTGGGACACCAGCTAAGTCATAGCACGTACGGATGCATGATGTGATCCAGGACGAGAGGTGCTGGGTGGAGACCGGGAGGCCCTTCATCCGGTCTGCCACAGCTACAAACAGCTGGGTCGTCTTCCTAAAATGTTTAGTTCGCTCGATGTAAAAGGCAAAGGCCCTGCGAACATCTAGGGAGTGAAGCTGTTCTCGTGGAGAAGTGTGCGGCTTTGGATAGAAGACCGGAAGGAAGATGTCTTGGTTGAAATGGAAGGCAGACACCACCTTCGGAAGGTGGGGTGTGGTCGCAGCTGTACCTTGTCCTTATGAAACACCGTATACGGTTGTTCTGATGTGAGTGCCCTAGGGTGTCCAGATGTCCCGATTTTATAGGGACAGTCCCGATTTTTGGATCTTTCTTATATAGGATCTTATTACCCCCCACCGCCGTCTCGATTTTTCACACTTGCTGTCTGGTCACCCTAGAGTGCCCTGAGCTCAGCCACACACCTTGCTGAGGTGATAGCTACGAGGAAGGCTGTCTTCCAGGAAAGGTACAGGAGCGAGCAGGTAGCCATCAGCTCGAACGGGACACCCATGAGCCTGGAGAGGACCAGGTTAAGATCTCACATAGGGGCTGGTTGTCTAATTCGTGGGAACAGGCACTCCAACCCCCTGAGAAATCTAGTGACCATGGGATTGGAGAAAATAGAACGCCCATTTTCACCCAGGTGGAAAGCTGAAATAGCTGCCAGGTGCACTCTGATGGATATTGCCAAGCCCTGCTGCTTTAAGGACAGGAGGTAGTCCAGGATGATAGGCACTGACATCTGTAGAGGGGCCGTATGACTGAGTGCACCAGCAGGAAAAACGCTTCCACTTGGCTAGGTACATGGACCTGGTAGAGGGCTTACTGCTACCCAAAAGGACCTGTTGTACCAAGCGAGAGCAGCACAGCTCAGATCGAGTTAGCCATGCAGCATCCACACTGAGGTGGAGAGATTGCAGGTCGGGGTGACAGAGCCGTCTGTGATCTTGAGTGATCAGGTCTGGCCACAGTAGGAGTGGAATTGGAGTGTCTACTGACAGCTCCAGGAGAGTGGTATACCAGTGCTGTCTGGGCCACGCCAGGGTGACCAAAATCAGGCGGGCTCTGTCCCTGCGCAGTTTGAGCAGGACCCCGTGGACTAGTGGGAATGGAGGAAAGGTGTAGCACAGGTGAGAATTCCACTGTATTAAGAAGGCATCTGACAGGAAACCCAGGGAGCGTCCTTGGAAAGAGCAGAACACCTGGCATTTCCGATTCTTGCGAGAGGCGAATAGGTCTATCAGGGGAAAGCCCCACTTCCGGAAGACAGAGTGGATGACATCCGGGCGAACTAACCACTCGTGAACCAGGAATGATCTGCTGAGGTGGTCCGCTAAGGTATTCTGGACTCCAGGGAGAAACGATGCCACCAGATGGATCGAGTGGGCTATGCAGAATTCCCACAGACGAGCGGCCTCCTAACAGAAGGGGGACAACCAGGATCCCCCTTGCTTGTTGATATAAAACATGGCCGTTGTGTTGTCTGTGAGGACTGCAACACAACGGCCTTGAATGCGCTCTCGGAATGCTTGACACGCCAGGCGCACTGCTCTGAGCTCCCGTATGTTGATGTGCAGGGATAACTCTCCTGCCGACCACAGTCCCTGTGTACGGAGATTCCCAAGGTGGGCCCCCCATCCCAGGAATGACGCGTCCATGACTCGGGACATGGAGGGCTGCGGGGCATGAAATGGCACCCCTTCACACACTGCCTTGGGGTCCAGCTGCCAGTCTAGAGAGACTAGTGTTCCTGGCAGAATGGTAATCACTGTGTTCAAGCTGTCCCGACTTGGTTGGTAAACTGTTGATAACCAGGCTTGAAGTGGACGTAGTCGTAGTCTGGCGTGCCTGGTCACATACGTGCAAGAGGCCATGTGCCCCAGGAGGCATAGGCATGTTTTCACGGTTGAGGTCGGGAAGCTTTGCAGGCCGTGGACGATGTTCGCCAGGGACTGGAAGTGTGTTTCCAGCAGAAGTGCCCGGCCTAGGCCAGAATCCAAGACCGCTCCTATGAATTCTATCCTCTGGTTTGGTACCAGAGTAGATTTCGCAACATTGAGCAGGAGGCCTAGTTGATTGAACATGTTCATGGTGGTCTGAACATGAGACTGCACCTGATCCCTGGAGCAGCCCCGAATGAGCCAGTCGCCGAGATACGGGAACACTTGAATCCGTTGTTGACGAAGGGCAGCAGCCACAACTGCCATGCACTTGGTAAATACCCTGGGGACCGTGGAGAGGCCGAACGGGAGGACGGTGAATTGAAAGTGCTGTTGACTGACCACAAAGTGAAGGAAGTGTCTGTGTGCTGGATAGATCGCAATGTGGAAGTACGCGTCCTTCATGTCGAGGGCGGAGTACCAGTCTCCAGGATCTGTGAAGAGTCGGCTCTGTGAACACAATCAAGTTCTGCACTGTTGAGAAAGTCTCTGGCATGGAAGGCAGTCCCAGTTTGACCACGGTGTGCCCCGGGGAGCTTACATGCACCGGACTCGACGGCCCTTGCGGCGCCAGAGTCGACGGTGCTGGAGCCGTTACTTGTCCTGTGCGCTCCAGCAATGGACGTGGCTCCAACTGTGGCGCGGGAAGCATCGGTGGTTGGCGAACTGACAACCCAGAAGCAGCCGGCACCTGTTTCAGCTGCTTCTTCTTCTGACTCGGAGATAGGGACCAGCCCCTCTACAGGTGGTGGAGGCGCCGGGGAGATCTGGTGCAAGTCCTTAGTAGCGTCCGAACGCAATGCTGGACCAGATGGTGCCGCAGGGGCACTCCACAGCGAAGATGACGGTAATGGGTCCCAGCGTGAAGAGGAAGGGACCGCCTCCATGAGGAGCTGTTTTAATCTAGAGACCCGCTCCTTTCTGGTCCTCGGCTTGAAAGCTTTACAAATGCAGCACTTGGCAGTTTGGTGGGATTCTCCTCCTCCTAGGCAGGAGTCGTTGGGGTCTCCCATTGGCATCGGCTTCAGGCAAGCTGAGCAGGGTTTGAAACCCAGGGACCCTGGCATGGCCCCTCTCCCCGTCACTAAGTAAACTAATCTAACTACACTAAGTAACTATAAACAATTATTAACATCTAATGACAGAACTATTAACAGGTAGTAAAGTTCTAATGCTAGGGAGGGTGGATATCAGCTAAGCTGCGCTCCACGGTTCCAACAACCATCACGGGCAGTAAGAAGGAACTGAGGGGGCGCTGGGTTGGCAGGGGCATATATCCAGCACCATAAGGGCGCCACTCCAGGGGACGCCTCAGCCAACCCACCGAGTGTTGCTAGAGTAAAAATCTTCCGACGATCGTGCACGCAGCGCGCGCACACCTAATTGGAATCAATATGAGCAAGCACTTGAAGAAGATGCCGTTAGCCTTCTTGGCAACAAGGGCACACTGTTGACTCATATCCAGCTTCTTGTCCACTGTAATCCCCAGGTCCTTTTCTGCAGAACTGCCGCTTAGCCAGTCAGTCCCCCGCCTGTGCATGGGATTCTTCCATCCAAAGTGCAGGACTCTGCACTTGTCCTTGTTGAACCTCATCAGATTTCTTTTGGCCCAATCCTCTAATTTGTCTAGGTCCCTCTGTATCCTATCCCTACCCTCCAGCATATCTACCACTCCTCCCAGTTTAGTGTCATCTGCAAACTTGCTGAGGGTGCAATCCACTCCATCCTCTAGATCATTAATGAAGATATTGAAGAAAACCAACCCCAGGACCAACCCTTGGGACACTCTGCTTGATACCAGCTGCCAACTAGACATGGAGCCATTGATCACTACCTGTTGAGCCTGATGATCTAGCCTGCTTTCTATCCACTTTATAGTCCGTTCATCCCGCCCATAACTTTCACTTGCTGCTAAGAATACTGTGGGAGACTGTATCAAAAACTTTGCTAAAGTCAAGGAATAACACGTCCACTGCTTTCCCCTCATCCACAGAGCTAGTTATCTTGTCATAGAAGGCAATTAGGTTATGACTTGCCCTTGGTGAACGAATGCTGACTGTTCCTGATCACTTTCCTCTCGTCTAAGTGCTTCAGAATTGATTCCTTGAGGACCTGCTCCATGATTTTTCCAGGGACTGAGGGGAGACTGACTGGCCTGTAGTTCCCCGGATCCTCCTTTTCCCCTTTTTTAAAGATGGGCACTACATTAGCCTTTTTCCAGTCATCCTAGACCTCCCCCGATCACCATGAGTTTTCAAAGATAAAGACAACTATGAGACAGCTGAACTCAAAGCCATGGTTGGCTGCTGTGGTTACTGAATAGTATCTAAGTTTTGTGTGGACACAATCCATGTTTAGAGTCAACCATGTCACAAACTGGTGACAAACTTGGTTAGAAGTTACAGGACCACATTTTCAAAAGAACTCAGCACTCAACAGCTCTCAGTTAGGAATCCAAATGAAGTGGTTCAATACTGAAGCAGCCCAACAGGAGCTGCTGGATGCTTGAGTATCTTTGAAAATCCAGCCCCAATGATGGGTGTTGAGCACTTGAAAAATCTGGCCCAGCATGCAGAAAGGGCCAAATGAGTAGAATTTAGCCCATGTCTCTTTGTAGGCAGGGGGAGTAAATCAAAGCACACAATGGCTGGAGAAGCAGGAAGATCTGGATCCAGGCTAGAAAACAGCTCTGTATTAGGCAGAGTCAAGGACTAAAGAGTAGTGAAACAGCATGTCAACACAGGCTGCATTTTTCTTTTAAGAGAAAAGGAGTGCTGGAAGGTTTTTTCAGTAGAAGAAAAAAGTCTGTGTCCAACGGTTGTGAAACCCAAACCTCATCCACGCCAGCTCCTGTAAATGATGGGAAGTGATGAGTAATTGTTCCTGGATTGGGAGGAGAAAATAACCAGCTTTTTCAGGGTGATTAGAAAAAATTCATATGAAAACATGAACTCCCCAAACTAACCTCCTCTACAAATGACATTAAATTTGATGAGAGGCTTATGCAAAAGGGAGCCACTAGTCATATCCTGCAACCCCTACCCAGGCAATCTTCTACTGGAGTCAATGGGAAATTGTCCAAGTAAGGATTACAGGATTTGTCCCTAAGGAAGTGAAGGGTAGAAATTAACGGTTTGGGAGGCAGGGCTTGGAAAGACTGTCACAACAGAAAGCACTAACAGAAATCATCAAGTGGTTTAAAGTGATCACTTGAGGTTCATGCCAGAAAAGTGTCGTCAAATGGAAAGAAACTCATAGAAAAGCAACAAAATATGGAAAGAGTTGCAGGGAGGGAGTTATGATGAAAGTTATGACAGAATGAACAGGCAGAAGTTATGAAAATGCAGTCAGCAAGCTGGACAATAGGTAAAATTTCATATGAGCAAGATCTGGTAATCCGTGGAAGTTTCAGCGCTTGAGTCACTTAAAACCAAATTTTACCAGCATATTGCTGTGGGCCGGGGACCATGCCTTTCTCTACGTAACATTATATACAGCACTGAGCACACTGATAGTGGTCAATTATAACAATTCTTACATTGGGAAGCGTGATCAGACATTCAAAAAGGCAATCATTGCACTAGTCTTTATAAAGAAATAACTTTTACATGAATTATAAAGTAATCCATTAATTATTAAATATCATAGTCCCCTTTCCTTTATTAACAGCACTGAATTAGATCAAATCTCCCAAAGCCAGAGAAGCAAAGCAGTTTTAGAATGACAGATCTCTAGATACTATGGTGATGTATGCTTTTGAAATTAAGACATTTGTTTCCATAATACTTTTAAATTTACATAGCGACTTAGGATCTCCTAGATCTCAAAGCACTTGTCTTACATTTCTAAAGGTGGGATTTTTCAAAAACACTTAATGTTGACCTAACTCTGATCCCATTGAATTGAGGAAACAGTTAGGCCAATACCAAGCACTTTTGAAAATCGCAACTTGGAAATTTAAGAAAAAAAGTAGCAGCTAGATACATGACTCTCTTCAAAGTGCTAGAGAATTTGTCAGAAATTGATTGGATTTCCCACTGTCCCCTGACTCGCTGTGCTATACAAGGTCAAGTCACTTGCTCTTACTCCCACAATCTCAGCTACATTCTAAAACCTAGCAGAATCCAAACACATTAAACTGTATGAATGTCAGAACAAAACAAAGTTACATGGCCTTCATTAAACATTTACAGAGTTCTACTGTACAGCATGGTCAAACAAACAAACAAATCCCAGCTTACAGCCAGTCTTGTTTAGTTAGTGTTACTGCGGGAGGAGGGGAAGTAATTTTATTCTGAAAGGAAAGTGAAACTGAGGTCAGCGTCTTTAAAAAAAAAAAAAAAAAAAAAAAAAAAAGGCCAACTCCATTATTTTGTTTGCTATCCACGCTTCCACTGAGCAGTTTTCCTTCATCTTAAGTGCTCAGAAACACAAATGATAGGTGCTATAGAAATCCTTGGCAATGGTGTATGTGCTAAAAAGCCTTCATCCTCTTACAACAGGGACAAGTGCTCACAGTTCAAACAAGAGTCCTATCCAGCCCTTCATTCTGTCTTTTTCATTCCCTGACTTGCATCCATTCTGCAGAGAAATCTTCTGTGAGCTTAAACACAGAAAGGAAGCTTACAAGAAGTGGAAACTTGGACAGATGACTAGGGAATATAAAAATATTCCTTGAGCCTGCAGGGGTGTAATCAGGAAGGCCAAAGCACAATTGGAGTTGCAGCTAGCAAGGGATGTAAAGGGTAACAACAAGGGTTTCTATAGGTATGTTAGCAACAAGAAGAAAGTCTGAGAAAGTGTGGGACCCTTACTGAATGAGGGAGGCAACCTAGTGACAGAGGATGTAGAAAAAGCTGAAGTACTCAATGCTTTTTTTGCCTCGGTCTTCACATACAAGGTCAGCTCCCAGACTGCTGCACTGGGCAGCACAGTATGGGGGGAGGTGAGCCACCCTCAGTGGTGAAAGAACAGGTTAAGGACTATTTAGAAAAGCTTGACATGCACAAGTCCATGGGGCCGATGGTGCTGAGGGAGTTGGCTGATGTGATTGCAGAGCTATTGGCCATTATTTTTGAAAACTCATGGTGATCGGATGAGGTCCTGGACAATTGGAGAAAGGCAAATATAGTGCCCATCTTTTTAAAAGGGAAGAAGGAGAATGCGGGTAACTACAGACCAGTCAGCCTTACCTTAGTCTCCGGAAAAATCATGGAGCAGGTCCTCAAGAAATCCATTTTGAAGCACTTGGAGGAGAGGAAGGTGATCAGGAACAGTCAACATGGATTCACTAAGGGCAAGTCATGCCTGACCAACCTGATTGCCTTCTATGGATGAGATAACTGGCTCTGTGGATATGGGGAAAGCGGTTGAATTGGGATCAAGTCAATTAAGTTATGCCAATGAGAGAGAGCGAACACATTAGGCTCTGCATTTTTTCTTAGTTAATGGAAAGATAGGGCCAAATCCCCAGTGGGTGTAAGTCAGCATAACTCCATGGAATTCAGTAGAGAACACTGATTCAGCTGGAAATCTAGCCCAGTTTCTGATCTCTAACATGGGTACAAATCAGGAGTAACTCCTCTGAAACAGATGCAGTTACAATGCTGTAAAACTAGCGCAAGTGAGATCACGATTAGGTTTAGAATATCTCAATCTCCCTTTTCAATATCTGTTTGTCTCACTAAATCACGTGTTAATTCCAACATGCACAACTTCAGCAAGCTCATCTCCAATTCTCTTGACTAATTCATCAGTCTTCTCTGTAACATCTGCAAACCTTTTGTCTCCAGTAGGCTAACCAATCTTTTATATTTTTTAAATAGATACCTATGCACAAAACATCAGGCCTGATTCTGATGTGTATAATAGTTTAACATCAATGTATCAATTGATTTCAATGGAGCTACTCCAGATTTACACCAGCGTTAAACTGAAAGCAGAGTCAGGCTCACTACTCGAGCTTCTAAAACCAGCATATCTTTTCATATTACTTTGTTTAGCACCACAGATTGTCTGTGTTCTGCATTCCCATCCTCTGAATTATCCTCAGTGACATCCAATGTCACAGACCTATCTGTGACTACCATTACTCCATTCATCTCTTCATTACAGTCTCCTTCTTACTCCCTTCTCCATACACTCACCCAGTCATTGACCTCTTATCTTGTTTCTCCCATGCTGGGCCTTTCTGCTGCTGTGGCCAGGCGTAAAATCAGGCCTTTTTCATTAATGACCACCTCATTTTCACTGTCTCTAAGGTGTCACAAGGACTCCTCTTTGTTTTTCCTGAAGAGAGTTAGAGACTAGTTGCTGTTATCTGATCCCTTATTACTACAGTCAACTGATAGCACTCGAAAGTGTCCTCTTAGCTCTGACGAGCAATCAGAATTATGTTACCCTTAACACATGCACTGCACACTCAGTACAAGAGTATGAATATAGCTGATAATTATGCGTCATCCAATGGATTAAGAGAAGTGTTTCTATCCCACTACATCAGGGATGGTTAAATTATTGAATCTTGAAATGGTTGGCTGCTGTCATTGAATGATCAAATACCACCACCATTAAAACCATTAATTGTAATGCAGTTGCACTCAGCATGAATTCAGCCCAATATATACGGTCAGGTAAAGACATCATGAACTTGCAGTAACTGAAACAGAACATATTCCATAGATATGGAGTAATTATTGTTGGGAACCCAAAAGCTCTGTCTAAACAACCACTTTGGAATCACCTGCTGAACTACTACAAGGAGCAGAAGGTACTGGTTGAGGGACCACTAAACAATCTCCGAGAAAGCCTTATGCAGTTCAGCAAGCCCCGTAAACTTGTCAACACCATCAACCCAGTAAGTTACTACAAATCCACTAGTCTGTCTTTTTAAAAAATATATACAGGAGAAAGGGGAACATGACTGTAAAATGGTCAGATTTTCCTGTGACCCACTTTATCTCAAGTTTGTGGCCAGAGGGGATTTTGGTTCTAGTGAGAAACGGATGGTGGTGGGGCTGACTTTTGTGGGAGATGGAGTGAATGTCCTGCTCTGCCTTGCCTGCACAGTGATTTGACAGAGCCAGCGCTGCTTCAGGATACTGCAGGGCTGGTTCTATAGCATCTTGAAGCCTCGCTTCCTATGGTCTGAAGCTGAGCCCTGTGTGGGATGAGGGAAAGGTGAAAGCTGCCCTGGGATCCAGAGGCTGAGCAGTGAGGGGAGGGAGCTTACTCATTCCCTCACTTGATGGGTCTGTTTTTTCTGTGGGGTTTTTTCTTAGCTGGTGGGATGTGACCAAGCAGGTTGCCTCTTTAGATCTGCTTCCAGGGCCAGCCCTACTGGATGAGAAGCCTTTTTGTAGTAACCTCATCTTTCTTGTGTAGGGTTTTAAATGTAGGCAGTAGTTTTTGAGATTAAGCATTCTGTAGGAATGTCAGATTTCCTAAACTTGACTAAACTTATTAAGCTTAAATGTGCTTTTGTCCTACTATCTTCAGCTAAATATGGATCAGTGGCAGTAAATACAAATAACTCTTGTCATTGGGTTGGGGTGATACCCTAAGTCATGAGGAACAGCACATGCGTGGCGGGGGGGATAGCTCAGTGGTTTGAGCATTGGCCTGCTTAAACCCAGGGTTGCGAGTTCAATCCTTGAGGGGGCCATTTAGGGATCTGGGGCAAAAATCTGTCTGGGAATTAGTCCTGCTTTGAGCAGGGGGTTGGACTAGATGACCTCCTGAGGTCCCTTCCAACCCTGATATTCTATGATTCTATGATTAATGTGTTCAGTCAGCCCTCAGTCATTTTGTAAAGGAGCTATCCAACTGATTCTACTCCATGTAATATAGACAAGCCCACTGATGGGAATTTCTGGCAAACAGCTGTTACTACGAGCATAAGCTTTCGTGGGTAAGAACCTCAGTTCTTCAGATGCAAGTAATGGAAATCTCCAGAGGCAGATATAAATCAGTATGGAGATAACGAGGTTAGTTCAATCAGGGAGGGTGAGGTGCTCTGCTAGCAGTTGAGGTGTGAACACCAAGGGAGGAGAAACTGCTTCTGTAGTTGGATAGCCATTCACAGTCTTTGTTTAATCCTCATCTGATGGTGTCAAATTTGCAAATGAACTGGAGCTCAGCAGTTTCTCTTTGGAGTCTGGTCCTGAAGTTTTTTTTGCTGTAAGAGGGCTACCTTTACATCTGCTATTGTGTTGCCAGGGAGGTTGAAGTGACTGGTGTCCATTTATCCTCTTGCGTAGTGATTGTCCAGTTTGGCCAATGTACATAGAGGGGCATTGCTGGCACATGATGGCATATATAACATTGGTGGACATGCAGGTGAATGAGCCACTGATGTTGTAGCTGATCTGGTTAGGTCCTGTGATGGTGTTGCTGGTGTAGATATGTGGGCAGAGTTGGCATCGAGGTTTGTTGCATGGGTTGGTTCCTGAGTTAGAGTTATGGTGCGGTGTGTGGTTGCTGGTGAGAATATGCTTAAGGTTGGCAGGTTGTCTGTGGGCGAGGACTGGCCTGCCTCCCAAGGTCTGCCAACTCTGCCCACATATCTGCAGTGAAGTTCTTACCCATGAAAGCTTATGCTCCCAATACTTCTGTTAGTCTTAAAGGTGCCACAGGACCCTCTGTTGCTTTTTACAGATTCAGACTAACACGGCTACCCCTCTGATAGCTGTTACTACAGGTCCATTGCCATTTGGCAACATTTTAAGCACCTGAGGCCACTATGCACAAGTGAGCAAGTCTAGGTCCAACTATCAAATATCCACACAGAGCAATGCAAAAGGCAACAGCCCAAGGCCAAGCTGTATGATATGCCATATGAGGTAACTAGACTGTATGATATGCCATATGAGGTAACAGCAGCAGAGATGAAAGCAGAGATAACTGTGGAGTAGAAGCCCATCCCAACAGACAAGAAAAGAAAAGAAAAAGAAAGAAAGAAAATAATGGAGATATCCCATCTCCTAGAACTGGAAGGGACCTTGAAAGGTCATCAAGTCCAGCCCCCTGCCTTCACTAGCAGGACCAAGTACTGATTTTGCCCCAGATTCCCAAGTGGCCCCCTCAAGGATTGAACTCACAACCCTGGGTTTAGCAGGCCAATGCTCAAACCACTGAGCTATCCCTCCCCCCCAAGGACAAGGCCAGGCCCAGAAGGACAGAATGACCCCCAGCCATCAGCTGGCTTGACCTAGAGTCAGAAGAAACAAGGTACATGAGCAATACAGAGGGCCAACAGGATGTTATCTAGTATAAGGAAGGTAGCAATATGGTGGAAGCAAGACTGCCACCATTAGTGATAAACAGGAGACTTGTTAGAAGACAAATGCATTTGAAGGAAAGTGAGGCCTAAAAGATCACAATGGGCTGGCAGTAAAGGCCCTGTCCTACGGTGGGCCACATACTAGTAACCTCTGGCACCAGCAAGTCAGCAAACACTTGCACAAAAGACAACAAAAATTGTTAAGTGGAAAGATGTAGCAACCTAAATGGAACTTGTACGGAGGAGCACAGACTGCTGCTGGGAAGAGTACAGAGTAGGCACCAAGAACTCAGACTGTGTGCACATGGCAAGAATGCATACAGATGCAGCATTTCTGTAAATAGTTCTCTTAGTAAAGTCAATGTAGTTTTACTAGCATGGAGTCTTTTCCCAGCACATGGTACACTAAATAGTTAAGCAGCATACCTACACTGATTTGATATTCCATGGTCATACAGAAGAGTATAACTTACACTCAGGATGGAACTGCAGGAGACGCAACCATCAGGAAGGTGCATGAAAGGTGTAGTTGGTGGCCACTTCTACCTTTCACTGTCCTGTTCGTTCCTTTCCTGTGATGCTCCTTACACCCCCAAGGTGAAATCCTGGCCCCATTGCTGACAACAGGGCCAGGATTTCATCCTCAATGAGCGAGTTACACTCATTTTATGCACTCTCTTAATGTCAGCCTAATGTAAGTTACAATTTTACCACTTCCACCCAACATGAAACTTACATTTTGTCACTGTTGACTTTGGCCATCCTTCCAGGGGAGCCTTACTTACTTAATGCAGGCCTGTATTTGGCCCACAAAGTGTAGCTTCAGTTAATAGCATTCCTAATTGCTTAATTTTTGCCAGTATACTGTCAGCATTAGTACTGCTTGTTGCTTGCATACAGGCCTGCAGGTACAGCACTAGAAGATTATCAGACACACCAGGATTAGTATTATCCATGCATTAACATCCAGTCACACAGCAGAACCAGCTGGGGGCTGCATAGACCTTCTGGTATCAAAACAGCTCCCACTAGCTCAACCTTTGATAGCCTTGTATTTAATCCAATAGGGCTTCTTTTCTTTTTTGTTGGTTCACAAAAAAAAAAAACCCAAAACCAAAAACACTTTCCTCATTCAGTGCAGTATTTACTAATCAGTTAAAGCCTTTTCTCTGGCACAGTAAGAAACTGACCTTTTCCGTTACCACCTTTTCCAAAGCCAGTCTCTGCTGAAATGCTAATGCTCTGCTTGCAGCCAGCTCAGCAAATAAGAACTGAGGGTACAATGACCTCCTGTGGCAATTTCTGCACATAACTGAACAATTAGCTTCACCTTATCACTAGCAAGAGACTCCAGGGCATTTTTTTCCATAGGTTTTTATTCCAGTATTGAATTCCATTATTTTCTGAAACTGGGTGTTTAGGGAAATGAAGAATAGTTCCCTTGGAACAGTCAATGAATGAACCTGGATATAAATGGGGTTTTAATGATTGATTTCAATCCGATTTAAAACATAAGTCATCTCTGCTAGCCGTGACATTGGGACATTTGCCATTTCTATGCAAGCACCAAAATGCTGCACTGAAGACACTAAAAACATGGCTTTATTTTTGCCCCTTAAAATATTTAGCAAAGCAGTTTAGATCCACAAATCAGTGCATAAATATTAACTAACTAATCCTCACAACCTTCCTATGAGGTAGGGAGATATCAATATTTTAGAGTTGGAAAAAAAATAGGCTCAGAGTGACTTACACAAGATTACACAGTGAGTCAGGAGCAGAGTTGGGAAAAGAACCCAGGAGTCCTGATTCCCAGCTGTGCTTTAACCACTTGACCATGTTGTTTCTACAAGATTCCTTTTCATAAGATAGGCATTGATTATGAAAAGGTACACAGAGTAAGTCTGCATTTAACAATTGTGGTGTGCAGTTTTCCTCTGTCATTTTTATTTAATAAACAGATTTGTTTTTAAAAGGCCTTAATTCTGTATGCAGGAAAGGAACAAAACCAATTCAATACTAATCACATTTTACATACAATTTAATTATTATGAAATCTGCTTAAATAAATGTAGAATAAAGTAAAGTTACTCGATGTGCAATTCAAAAAAAACAAAGTCAGTAAGCTCCATCATCAAAACAACATGCTGCACACGGGAAGCTGCAATATACAAAAGCTAGGTATTATTAAAAGAAGTTAGAACCCACATCATTAAAAATGTAACCACAGGGACCACTGTTAAAGTGCATTTCTGAAGTGAGTATCTAATAAATGATTTCGCACAATGATTAAAATGTTACCTGCTATTAATATTCGGAACTGCATCCTAACTGAAAAACTACAATTAATTCTACATGCCAATTTTATTTTCAGGCCCTGTTGAAATGTTCAATATTAAATGAATCAACATCTCTCCCCTGGATCACTATCTTAAGTGAAGGAAGGCAACAGAATAAAACACTCAAGACCTAAAAGGCACCATTTCAACAGCAGGTTCAGTTTCAGAAACTTTCAATGATTCTAAGCATGGCAAGGAAGACAACGTGGTGAACTATCAAACTACATTTTATGTCCATGCCAGGAACAGGTTCAATAATGCAAAAGATTGATTAATTTTAAAATCAAAGCCACTGGTCACTCTTGGGAATAACTGACAAGGAGATCTCGATTTAAATCTTAATTAAAATGTTTTTAGCTGTGACCACATCATTCCTAATGCCCATTTTTGTCCTCCTCTACTATTTCATTGTGCAGTGTGGTATAACTGTTAGTCCCTGCCTGAGGATTGCGTTTTGGAAGGGACAGGATGCCATGACAGAGAGGAGCAAGAAGAGAGCAACACTCAAAGTCAATCAGGCTCATACCCTCTGCTATCACGTTCAAGCTTAACATTTCCCTACAGTTCATAAGGAAAAAATAGAACACTATTTGGTAAGGCCAAAATTTTTAGAAACAGGAGACTAAATAAAGTTAGGCTCCTATATGTCACCTGATTTTCACCCAATAGCTGCCCATGAAATCAAGGTAGTTTCTGATAGTCAAAACACTTGAATATCAGTTCACTTAGGTGTGTAAATATGTTTTGAAAATCTTGGTGTAAGACTCCAAGGAACAGCCTGATGGAAATCCTTGAAAACATTAAAGGAAAACACACTCTGCAGTCTCTGAAAACCAATATTTAATACAAATTAGTTGATCCATTTTTTCCACAATACCCTTAAAAAGTAAACCCTTTTTTCACCCACTTCCCCAATTCCACTAACATGAGGCCAACTGTGTAAATGTAAAAATGCATGTTGTGTCATACCAGATTGCTTTTTCCAGCATGAAAGGGTATATTCATTCCATAAACATTCCAAAAGTTTAACTGTACTACAATAGACTCCATAGCCTCAATCAGGATCTACACCCTGTCATACTAGGTACCGTACGCTCACCTGAATACAAACTTCTGCTCTGAAGAGCTCTCAGTAAGGTAAGTGAAACAAAAAGGGGGCAGTTACAAACACACAATTTTTAATCATAAAATCCAGCAGGGCTATAATTGTCAACCTCAGCTGAGACCAAGGATTGATTGGACACAGAGACTGAATCATCCTTGCATTGTTAGAGATGGCCCCTCTAAGGTCAGAGTTCAAGCACAGACAGTACAGCGTAGGCGAATTTGATCTGCTGCTGTTTGTGCCGCATCTATTTTATGCGCTAATAACCTCCCTTCCAGTGCTGTCAGTCCAGCTACTACCAAAGCCCTAAAACAGTCTTATGTTCACAGCAATTAAAACTGTTCTTATAAGTTGCAGAGACTTTCTCCTTTGAATTCATACTTGGGTTTCAGTGATTTTGCATTGCATTCTGGAACTGGTTGCATACACTCTCCCCCAGAATTCTGATGTAATCTAATATTTTTCAAACACATCACAATTATAACCTGGACCTGCTGATAACATGAAGAACTTAATTATCATAAGATTTTGAACAACAATACTCACATGATCACGCCAAAGTATTAAATCCTGGCAGATGAAACCTAACGGATAATTGCAAAAAATAGGTTGCTAGTGTCTGGTGTAGATTTGGCAAGAATATTGTCAAGGTTTCTGTTGCATTTTTAATTAAATCTAAACTGAATCTTCATCAATCTCTGACACTGGTTTTAAATGAACTCAGTTTCTGGAGCTAAGATCTTAGAATGTCTTTCCTTTTGCCTCTGCAGTCCTGGACAAGTCTGGAAAAGATATGTTATTAGTAATTCATTTTCCATATTTTCCATGTGTTGGAAATCTGGACTCAGTAATACAATATTTAAAAAAAATTAGTGAATTTATATCCTCCGAGAACTTGACATATATTGACATCAGATCATCTCTTGTATGAATATTACATATTGCCAATCTACGCACAACTGTTACACAATACTGAAAGCCAACAATTTTAATAAGTGCAAAAAGTTTCTATCCATTTTTATTTTTCCAACATGATTCTAGTCACACACTGAGATTCTATCTCAAAATTGACAGGGAACATGAGCACCATTATAATAAAATCCTGTGACATTAGAATATTTGCATTCAAAAGCCAAGTGTATAATTACATATTAAGAAAAAGTATTGAATGCAAAACAATACAGCACAAAATACAGTACATATTTCAAGATGTGTGTACTAAATGGTTGATGGTGTTTTCAGAATTTGAAAGAAATATCACCATTACAAAGATCAGTGCATTAAAACAGTGGTTGCGCCACAAAGTTCTCCCCTTTTCATTGCAGAAAGGCCAACATTTAACCAGAGAAGAAATTAAAACAGCAGGAGACTGCTAGTTAAGAACAACGTAACTCCCACCATGACAACATTTAAACGTCTAATCACATCACATTTAAAAACACAATTTAAAATCTAAAGACAGCTTACATAGTTTTACTTTCTATTTCAGCATTCAACAAGCGGATGCTGGCCTCTGCAGGAAATAAAAGGATTTACTGGCTACCAAAAACAGATTCCTAAATTTCAGATATAAATTATTTTTCATATTGGATAATTTCTACAGATCTTATAACTTTGTATAGGAAAAGTTATAAAACAAAAACGAACAAGCGCTAACAGATGGAAACTCTTAAATAACTTTACAAAATGACACAAAAATGGCAGACACAGAAGTTTGTTGAAGGAGCATTATACTTTAGGTTTGGTTTTTGATCCAACTCATTCAGGGCAAAGCCCCACCAATATACTGGAATTATCAAAACACGTTTTTGTACTTTGATGTATGGGACTTCATGTAAATTAATTCCCTCACCAGCAGAAGTCCCTTCCCCTCAATATCCTCTTCCCCTAATTGGGAAGAAGCTGCTACAGAATGTACAACTTCCCTTGCAGACTCTCAAATTCCACTGAAAAATGGAGACCAGTTCTGGTAAAACCCGTAACTACATGGGAATTAAATACAAATTAGGGACAAAACAGGAAGAGTGCTCTATGGGAATGTATTACACTAATCAGAAACAGTAGTAATTAAGGGCTCCTGGGACTCTTTGTAACTCTTGTAAACTGTTCTGTATAACACTGAACAGGCCCACTGGTTTATGAAAATAATCTATACATAAATTTTCTAAAACATATTACAAAGTGTATTTGTTCCTCACAATTTGTTAAAGCAACAACACTGAACCCCCTCCTCTTCAGACACCTTATAAGAAAGCCGAATTTGAACCCAAGCTCTGATCTCACAGATGTTTGGAACAGTTTGACTCTGTTTGCTCTTCAAAAGGATTATAAAGTGCTCAAAAATTCCTTGACCTGCAAAAGAAGCAAATATTTTGAATCAAATGAAGTGTATTTATGAAACAGATCTACAAGAACTGTCTTTTCACCTCTTCACTGCTTTATACTGTACAAGGTGTAATTACTGGGTGAAATAAAGTCTCATGGCAAAGCATGTGATTTTGTGGCCAGAGTTGCAGAAAGCCAAGATTCCTGAAGTTCAGTAGGTGCAGATCCCTAGGTAGCCACACATTATACGGATGTGGAATTCTTCAGTGCTTCTAAGACATGTGGAAACTGTCCTAAACTGCAACAAGATTGTTTAAGATCACATCTAAAAGTTGTTACAGAAGATGAACGGATTCAACATGTATACAAGTTCAGAAAATAAACATTTCAAATATATGAACACTAATGAGCTCCTCTGCAGCTATTTTAGAATTTGCTCTTCAGGATTAGAGATACCGTAGAACCTCAGATTTATGAACACCAGAGTTACGAAATGACCAGTCAACCACACATCTCATTTGGAACTGGAAGTACACAATCGGGCAGCAGCAGAGACCAAAAAAACCCCCCAAAAACAGTACAGTACTGTGTTAAACGTGAACTACTAAAAAATAAAGGGAAAGCAGCATTTTTCTTCTGTAAAGTTTTGTACATCACCTGCACTACATCAGTCACCTCTGTATGCCTTCTGATCTCCTCATTCGGTATGTGATCACGGAGTGATATCTTACACATTCGCCTTTCCATTGCTCTCTGGGTAACAGCGAATTTTTTCTTCCTCCACTTTCGACGTTGACCAGCTTTCTGCTCTGTATAGCATTGCTGGCAGAACAGTGGAATTAAACAGTTCATTCATTTTCTTCATGGACAGCTCATCATCCGTTAGATACAAGCATTAGAGAAGGCGTACAGAAGTGACCGATGTAGTGTAGGCAATGTATGATGCAAAGCGGAGATGGGCAAGTAATGTAGTCCACGGGCAAGACAATAGGTGGACAACCCGCATTAGTGACTGGATCCCCAGAGACCACGAACGACTGCTGGGCAGACCGAGCCCATGACAAAAATGTTTGGCCAGAAATGGAAAAAATGTGCTCGCAACAAAATGGAATGGCGGAGTGTCGACTTGCGTTCGTGGAGGGACGGACGAGGACAAGCCAAACAAAGAAAGAAAGTAAAGTTTCAAAGCTGAATTAAGTCAACTTTCAGTTGTAAACTTTTGACAGAACCACCATAACATTTTGTTCAGAGTTATGAACAACCTCCATTCATGATGTGTTTATAAATCTGAGGCTCTCCTGTGTGCAAAAACAAATAAAAGAATATCCTGAGCAAAAGCTTAGCACATTTTAAGAGGTGTGTCCAATGGCTTGACTCTGTAGCAGTGTGTCAGTGCTATGCAGGAAATGGGTTGAATTCCAGGTCCTAGTCTCTTTCCCCCTGGGCTGGTGAAGAAGCGTATTCAATCACCACAGTCAGGGTGTAACAAGCTCTAAAGTCATCATAGACCATGCAGGCTATTTTACAGGTAAATGACCGTATTTCCTAATGGATAAACTAAGACCAAGAGGTAAGTCACCTTGTGAGGTAAACCAGTCATTTCTCAGAGAAACTGGACAAGCCTTACTGCAGTGTGAAATAAATGTTACTAGCAAATTTAAAGACAATATAAAAGTATCTGAGATATTGAACATTTACTGAAATGACTATGAACTAATTGGCCAACATCACACATGAATAATTAATATCCAAGTGAAAGTTCAACTTGTTGGTCTATAGCAGAAAAATTATCCCTTTAGCATTAGCTAAGAAATGGACCAAATTGATGCAACAAAACCCTTAGCTTCGTTTCTCCCAAACTACTCAAAGAAATATATTTGATCCAAAAATGCAACAGCTCCATTTTATATTCCGCATTATTTCCCAAATAAATTGAGAAACTAAATTTGAAAAGCAGTCACCGTGTTTGCACACCTACTAACTGCTTTTCAGTGGCATTTCTGTCTGCTTCAACAAACATTTTTGTAGTTATGTACGACTATAGTAGAATGGCAGCAACATAAGAACAGTTTGTCTCTGTCAAGAACACACAAGATTATTTAACCAGTGAAACATCAAGCTGGAAAATCATTTACAAAAGAAGAAAACTTGATTGTTTAATGTTTAAGAAACATGCTTAATGTGTAAACAGTGAAGTATGTTTTATGATTTTATACATCTCCTCCCTGCATTAGTAGTTTTATTTTTTAATTACAGTCTTTCAATGGGCTTGTATACTGCCAGTGTCACAAATAAGATTTATATATTTATTCAAAATTTTCCTTTTTCCAAATGGTGAAATCCACAGAGCCTACAATGGGTCTTCTCTCTGCTTGCTGCTTTGGGTCAGAACTCAGACATATTAGTTACTAACTCAAAGTGGCGATAGTAGTGGGTTGAATGGGGGAGTGATTCGTATTGCTCAGAGACTCTAAGCATTCACTCATTGTGAACGTACATGCACTCACACACACACAGGCAGTTACCAGTGGTGGTCTCCAATGTGCCTTAAAAAAAGCTTTAGGTTAAATATTGCTCAAAAAAATTATGGCGAGAGACTGTTTTGAAGTTACAGACTGCTGTTCCAAAGTATATAGTTTTCTTTTAACATAAATGTGATCTTGTATTGAATGTATATCAACATGTTTAAATAGCAAAAAGTTGGTATTTCCTGTTAAGTTTTACCTTTTCAATCATATTTTCATACTGGTCTTTGTTGCCTTTGAAATCTTCATTAACATCCAGTGTTAAGATGGGTACTTCTTCCAGGTATTCAAAATCCGTCCTATATAGAAATAGGGGTGTAGGAATAAGAAAAGGAGAGAAATTATATTAATTGCAAAGTAAAAATAAATCAAGTCTTCATCACAGCAATCTTAACAATGAAAATCTTCCAGATTGGGAGAACTGCAGATCTTAATAAATTATATCCATAATTTTTAAATACAGGACCCTAAAGCTAGATTCCTTGGTTAGGCTCCTAAATAAATATGGAATTGAATTTACAGTGTGCTGAGTGACCAGCATCTCCAAGTGACTTCAGTAACGTCCAGGCTATGTATCCCAGTGAATTCAGTTCTGCAAACTGCTGAATGCTCTCAGCTCCAGCTGAGGTGAACATGAATTGAAGGGCATCCTGGACCCCCAAATGATGTTCAACACCCTGTGAGACTGAGCCCAATAAGACATTTACAGATATAAGTTATAAGAGACCCAAATGCATAAGATACTTGATTTTTAAAAGCCATCATGGTTTAACATTCTCAAGGACAACTGAAGTCTTATTTGAAAACTTGTGGAAAGACACTGACAAACACCTTCACCATCAAATGTTTCCAGGCATGCATTAGTCACAAAAAAAAGCCTACCGCAATGTTCTATGCTGAAGCCAGCTTTCATGTTTGTAGTGAAGTTTCTCCAGATATTCAATAGGAATTTCTTGTTCTTCATCTCTTCCACGCAAGTAAATCCTATTTAAGCATTTCTAAAAGCAGAAAGAAAAAAAAGTGGACCAATTTACAAGAGAAGAATTAAAGTCCAATTTATTTTCAACTCCCTGAAGCTTTTTTTTTAAAAAATCCCAATATCCTACACTCTTACCAAAGATTACCACCGTTAAATTAGTGAATGAGTTTTGGGAGTACAGAAAGACTCTTCCATGTTTAGCTGATGGAGGCCAATGAGGTAGTGTTGGTTAACTGGCAGAAAAATGATTAAAAAAAACACCCAATTTAAGAGAAACTTTGCATCAATTCTTCAACATTGGCACTTAAAGGCTCACTTGATTACTGAAAACAACATAAAAAGTTTTGTTGTGGAGCCATGTTCCCAGTCAATTATATCCTTTTATTGGGGAATGTGAACAACTATTCTTGAAAATTATTGTTGCCTCTGTGGACACAAAAAGTAAATCTTTCACTTAAAGACAAAATATAAAAACAAAAGTTCAAGTTCATCCTGCAACCCCAGTACACTAATAAAAAAGGTTTATTTTTCTGTACTCCATACAATAAGGAAGTGATGTGTTAAGGGGCAGGTTCAATTAAAAGTTCCAACAAAATTTTTTTGATTTTTCAGACCTTGTGATATGTAGAAAAGTTTTACTACTGACTTAAAAAAAGGTATTTACTTATATTACTTTGCACTTATGGCACCTTTTATCAGAAGAGAACGAAGAGTTTTGCCCTGAGATTATTTTTATCATCTTTTATAGGTGATGTGCAAAAGAGATGGGTTTGTGCCCTTTATTATGGTGTATGAAGAGAGCCAGAACAATTAAAATAGAAGGCAGAAGAAAACGGTCTCTATAGCATTAGAAATTCATGTCTTGTCTAGTTGCTGGAGAACTATGATGATGCCATCAGAAGAGCTAAGAGTTGAAGAAAAGGAATTTTTAGTCAGCCTGTTTAAATCTTGTTTTGCTGACATCTACTTAATTCCAAAGTCTCATGAGCCCTTGGGAGAAATGGTGTCTCAGCAACCCCAAACACTCCAATGAAGGTGAGAGTTCAGAAAATATCTTTGGAGCTCACCAAGAGGCCCTTTGGCAAAACAGGGCAGACCAAACTTGAAATTCCCAATTACTGTAAAATAAAAAATACTCTTATTTTTCCAACACACACACACACACACACCTTTTAGCTCTCTCTATAAATAAAACAGCAAAAAAGGGGCAAAAACTCAATATAAAAAAACCTTTATGAATTGAGAACCAGGCACAGAGAAATTAAATTTGCTGAATATCACAAGTCAACTCTGTGGGAGAGCTAGCAATAGAACCAAGAATTCTTGACTCTTGGTCCAGTGCTTAAGTAGTAGTTTGCCTATCACTCCTACTATGAAGCTTGTCTATAGCTTATCTAAGTATCTACAGGTTTAAAGTAGCATGTTCAAATAATTCAGGCCAAAACCTGAGATTTTCTTAAAATGCTAAGATTGCAAAACTCAGTAAGAATAGAATGTGTCAGTGGCTTGATATTTGGTGGTGGTGATGGGGCAATTTCAAACTTTTTATTTAGATATTCCCCTATAGTGATAGAAACCCAAACACCACAGCATTATGCCAGTATGTTCAGTGCAAGAAGTGCACTTGACTGGTCCAGATACATTGTCCTAGCTGAATGAAATGCAAAAAAAGTCAACAACATAAATGATGTAAAGTATACTGGATTTTTAAAGTTCTTTTGATTTTAATAATCTAAAGTATTATTTGAAAGGATTTAAACATATGTCTGTCTCTAGTTTACAGTGTTCCTTTCATGTTCTTATATTTTTCACCTGGTTGTGTAATCACTGCAAACTCAGTAATTATGATCAGGAATGACAGTCTGAAAACCTTCTTGTTCTCTTTTCACAAGATGTAAATACACAAATTAGTCATACTTTAAAGGAATAACAAATAAAATACAAGGCCAAATATGAAAACATAACAGGGTGTGGGATTCAGAAGAATGAACACAGGGCTCTGCGATGTTGTAACACTAGATGCCAAAAGCTAAGTGCCTTTGATACAACGTGCACAAAGGGAAGGGCACTTATGTATTTCTTTACAATTACACAGGGTGCAATATTTGCAAGAAAGATGCTTACTGTAAACTTATAGTCTGTTTTGTACATACTATAATATTCTTCATTTATACAGGTATACTATTTATGGGGATATTCTAATTTAAATTGAACTTTAAACACTGGAGTTTTCATGATCCTCAATGCTCGTGTAGCCTTATACCCCTCCCCTTCCCCAATCCAGCATTACCTGAACTTAGGAAGAGAGAAAATTTAAGGTGTTTGCCTTGTCACAAAATAGGAGTCAGGAAAATTGAAGTATCCCTTGACACATCAGCACCACCCAGAGCAATCTTTAAACACACAGATGCAGGAAGACTTGCAAAGATGTGAAGAGCAGTCCCTAAGCTTTCCAGGAATACATTAGACACATTAAATCCTGCCTGTACAGGTGACCAGTTAGTCACACAATAGCTCCAAGTTCTTCTGTTGGCTTTGCTAAGGCCCACAGAAAGCGATCAAGCCAAATCTACACCATACCTTATACGTAGATTACTTTATAAAGTGAGAGTACCCCTCCATTCATACAAATACTTTGACATTGCTCTTATCTACTCTTATCAAGAAATATGTCCCAGACTGGCATAGGATTCCAAAAAAGAGCATTCTTCCCCCCTAAGGAATAGTTACAGCAGTAGTAGAAAAATGCAATAAGGAAAGAGGATCCCAACAGTCTTAACTGTGGTTAAATGTTTATAGCAAAGGGCTGGAAATTAGGACACTTGGGTACTATTCCTGGCTTTGCCTCTGACTGTGACCTTAGACAAGTTGCTTACGGCCATACTTTCCCCTTGTCACAGAACAGATGAGCCTATAATCAAAGTCAAAAAAGTAAACAGCTATATGGCATCATATGGGAGCAAGCAGCCTCGACCATTCTCTCCTTGCCAGGGACAATCACTGAATAAAGTATGCATCCACGCAAAAGGAAAGGAGTCAGGAACAGGCCACCTTGCACAGTGAATGCCCTTTCTCAAGGCAGCAGTAAAGATATTTGCATTGGAAATGAATACTGACGAGGGCTGGTATTAAAGTATCAAAACTATACTGACAGAAAATAGGAAAATTTGAAACCCATCCCCTCCCCCAGTGCAGGTTTTCCAAACAGCTTTTAACACTGACTATATCAGCAACAGCTACACCTACATATCACATGAACCACATCAGAAAGGACAAGAACTTGAACACCAGAGAACCTATGAAAAACAAGACAAATAAGGCAGCAAGGCTTGCATCGGTATAGGCTTCAGAATGACTGAGAACAAGAGGCACTTCTGATACCCATCTGTGACCCAAAAATCCATGGAATTTCCACTGTTTTTCCATTGTAATCTCCATCCAGCCTGTGGATTTTAGTACATTGCTCCCTGCCCACTAGTCCTGTGTTCTTTTGGGCAAAGTGGCTGAGCTGTGAATCCAGGTCATCTTACCGTCTCAGGCAGAACAGCTATATTGTCTCCTTAATCTCTCTGTGCTTCAGTTTTCTTTATCATCTCACAGGAGCATTGGGAGGCTTTTCTAATGTATGTAAAGCACTTTGAGATCCTTGATGATATAAATAGGAAAAATATTATTTCTGGGCATTTTCCTGGACAGAAGCCCACTTTCTCTTCCCCAGCTTTATTTCCCAGACAGCTGTGTTGCCACTAGGTGACATGCCTGGCATTGGTGTTTCAACACGAGCAGTCACAATTTTAAAGATTCTGATACAGACCGCTTGGGTTGAAGATTTGCTGGAAAGTAACTGAAATTTCTCAAGAAAATAGTTTTGTGGATACCTTAAAAATACACCACTTTCTATGGAATATTAGAGAGTGCAACCTGGCAAAATAGTTCTACGCCCATGTAGGCAAAGATTTATAGGCAAGGCTCAGAGCTCAGATTGGTCAATCTGATCGCACTCTCATTCTTGCTAAATTCATAAAGTTTTATTTCTCACCTCAGGAGTGGCTCTGAGATAAATGATTCCATCTAGCTGAAGGCTTTGACCAAACTGTTTATTCATCCATTCATGCCAATCTTGGTAAATTGTCCATTCGGTCTCATTCATGCAATCAGATTCATATAAATTAGATGCAAAAATATACCTAAAACGCAAAAGATTTATTGAACAATGAGGAAATGTAAGTCATGTTATTTAAGTATCCAGTTCAATATGCTCTGCAATATCTAGGAAAAAAATGGATGAGCTACTTTTGTAGCCTGATTTTTGCAGTCTAAACATCAAACTCAATTGTCCATGAATAGTTTTGCTAAAACCTAACAGTTTTGTTCCACCTGAAGGTTGTAGATTGTACAATTACTAGATTGTATTTAACCCTTTGCTCTCTTTCTAGATGGCTGCAGTCTTGCCACCCACCTGGTCCTTCCCCGTGCTATTTCAGTTGCCGTTTCCCACAGAGTCATGCATAGCTGCCATGTTCAGGGTTCAAACATATGCTCTATTACCTCTCTGCTAGATTCACCGCCTTTTGGAGACTGCAACAAGAGCATTTAGGCCAGTACACATAGTTCCTCCTCTGAAATCTGTCACACCATGGTAACTGGCTAAGACTATCCTCATGCACTATTAACCCCAAAATTGTTGACATGGGGCTCAATAGTGAAGTTCAACCCCCCGCAGCCAGAGACTGAAAGGTACGACACTTAGGAGCAAAGATACAGCAGCTCTCAAAGAACATGGGAATAACAAACTCATGAGAGATGGAGAATTTGCTCTTCTTTCTCCCCTCAACCCTGCCCCCCGCTTTTTTAAGAGGACAGAAAATTACATATATTTACTATAATTCAGTTAATAAAACAAAGTTATTGTTTGAGTTGGTAAAATGACCTCATTGTACAACTATACGGAGAGGAAGTGAACAATGGATTCACTGATAATATCGTAATCTCAGCAGAGCCAGTCACAAACCACTGGTTCTGAAGTGCTTATGAAAGCTCATCTGCTTTCTAGTCATTACAAGGATTCTCCTACTCAGCCAAGTGTCTGCAAATTAAACATACCTGTCGCTATACACAGATCGCTCAAAGAAGACTACAGGGTTCTCCACCTCTCTGATTTTCCCATTAAGGGATTTGAGCTGAGCCCGGATTCTGCTCAGGCAGGCATACGTCTGGAAGGTGAAAGACCACCGGTCCGGTTTCTCATACATCATCTGGAGCACATTCCCCCCACTTTTCTGTGACGTCGTCAGCTCCTATTTTTAACAAAGTAAGTCACTCAATGATTATGGGGTCCAATTTATCTAATTTAGCTCTAAAATGCTCAAAATTGCTTACCATGACAAAATGGTGTAGCCTCTTTTTTCAAGCCTAGAATTGTCTCACCTACTCTCAATCTCCATTTATAAAAGTGTGTGTGTCATTTGCACACATCTTAACTCCCTTTGTTGTGCTGAGGTGTTGAAACACTACAAATTGCATCCTGCACTTTTCCGAGACCCCCTGCGACACTGGGGCATAGTGTGTGAGAGCAAAACACAACCTGTTTTTATTTGGGAAAACACAATTATGAACTGTGCAGCATTTTATCTTTATTCACCTATGGGGAAGATTTCATGCAAGGGTTTGCATGTCATTCTCCTCAGGCATATTGAAAGGCATGAGACACCAAAGGTCAAATGCCTTAACACTTGAGTTAAATTCAGCAACCAATTATGTGTTTTAGACAAATAGTGTTCTGTTCCTATTGTTGCCTGCAGGGCTGTTGTAGCCGTGTTACTCCCAGGATATGAGAGACACAAGATGTGTGAAGCAATATCTTTTATTCGACCAACAGAAGTGGGTCCAATAAAAGATATTACCTCAGCCACATTGTCTTTCTGTTACTATAACATTTTAGGAACATCTTATTCATTCGACAGTATATTTTATCTTTTGGAAGCATGGCAAATTGTTTCTTTTGAACAAATATTCCCAGAGCATGTCAGCTTCTCTTTGAGGAACAGATTCAACCCTTGTCAATTTCAAGAACTACTGTGTCTACATTAGCCTTTTTACTTTGTTGCTATTCCTGGTGGAGCTACACAGGTTAGTCTCCACTATCTCTTGGCTAGCTATGGTGAAGCCATTGTTGGCAACAACATTTTTTTTGGGGGGGGGGGGGGGGGGGAAAGAAAGCCTATGGATATGGCTGAACATGGATACTTTCAGCCTACAAGTTTAAAATGCTCGGCTTTCTCAGGAGTTTTTAGTCACTATTTACAAACAATCTTTTAAACAAAATGAAGAGCTGGCAGTACACAAAAAGCCAATCCCACACTTGCAAGCACTCCTTTTGCTCCGACACAGCACTGTTAAATTTAATATTCAGCTGGCTTACCACATGCCATCTGTTATAGTTCACTTGATAACAGCTGCAGACACGACATCTAAGCAGATGGCTATATACACTCTAAACATGTCATATGAGGACAAGAACATATTCCCCTATACACAGAATTAGAGATCTTCCTCTCTTAGCTGAATGAGTTACCTTTAGATTTTATTTAATTTTATTGTCCTGTATCATTAACAGCTGGAATGCCACTGCATGCAAATTTAGAAAACAGAACTTAACTGTGGGACATGAGCACTGCATGCTTTACAGCTTTTCTAGTAAAGATGACCTAACATTCAAACACAAAGCCCTTAGTTTGTACAAATGGATGTGGCAGCAAAAGGACTTAAACCATACTTTCTTGACAAAATTTCAGTGTCTGGACTCTAAGGGAAAAAGCATGGCTTAGGCGCTAATAGCACAGCACTTGGAATGCAGAATACTGGGCTTTAATCTAGACTCTGCCACTGACTTAATGTGTGACCTTTGGCAAGTCACTTAACCTTTTTATGCCTCAATTTCCCTACATGAAAAATAGAAAATACTTCCTTACCTCATGTGGATGTTTGTAAAATGCTTTGATATCCTTGGAATACAGGAAGGCAGGCATTATATAAACACAAAGTATTGTAGTGAGTCCTGTTAGCGCCTGCTATAGTTAAGGTCACAACACAGCTTCCATTAGAAACTTGTGTTTTTATAAACTTAAACAACCAAATAGTCTAGGCATACTTAATTCTGCCTCAGCAAAGGGGGATGAACTAGTGACTTGAGATTCCTTCCAGGGCTACATTTCTATTATAAACGGAAATATATCTGCTTAAGTTACACAATTAAGCAATATTCACTTTTCCTTTTAAATTTTCATTATTAATTAGCTGTAAAACTATAGTTAGATTGTTGGCATTTCAGTTGTAAATTTCTCAGTCAAAAATGCTATATGTTAAAGCTAAACTCCACAGGATAGTTTTACTATAGGCAGCTGTTTTTTGGCTACAAGTAACATTACCACATCCATGGCCACAGATACCAATCCTTGACTTGAAACAGGCAGTTAGAGGATCTCAACCATTATGAGCATTCATCTCCAAAAACTTCTTCATTGCAACCCAAAAGGGCTGTGAACAGTTGCTTAGTTTGGATGATCTAGTACAATAACAAGCACATACTCTTCCCCATAAATGGTAGATGAGGCAAATGCCTTCACTGTTTAAAATTTTTGTTCAGTGCGTCAAAATACATGGTACTGTTTTTTACATTTGAAAAAGTCCCTTTATGGTTCAGTGATAGCACTACTGCGCACAGATATCATGACTTGTGCCATTAGGTGGAAGCCATGAAGCAAGCTGAAATAGTGATAGATCCAGGTTTAGAATGCAAAAATCAAAACCAGATTATATAAACAATTTAGTCAGCAGTTCACATTCTTTTGCCAAAGGTTTCAGAAGATATCTCCTGGGACATCTGAACTATTCTATGTTTTCTTCACAGAGCTATATTACCAAATCTGAGTTGTCTCTTTCTAATACTTCCTTGTCGTGTTTTAGGCTATGGCTACACTACACAACTTTTAGCGACATGGCTGTGCCGCTACAGCTGTAATGCTAAAAGGCACACAGTGTAGTTGCTGTCTGTCAGCAGGAGAGAGCTCTCCTTCCAACAAAAAACTTCCACCCCACACGAGCGACAGCAGTTCTCCTGCCGACAAAGCGCTGTTCACACCAGCGCTTTTTGTCAGTAAAACTTTTGTCATTCGGGGGGGTGAGTTATGACAAAAGTTTTGCCGATGAAGTGCCAGTATAGACAAAGCCAGTGGTGCACAAGTGGGAGAGGCTGCGCAAGCAAGGACTGGCATTTTTCCATTATCTGTGCTGATTAGGTGTAAATGATGTTTACTCTGTAATACACTTGTAAGTCTAGACAGCCGAAAGGATTACTACACTCCCCATACCTACTCTGTCTTAAACATGCACAAGTGTAAACACACATTCCATTTGAGCATCACAGGCTTGCTTAATAAGGGTCAAAACCTACAAAGGTGAAAGGAAGTCAAATGAATATGATGAGAGTTGATGAAACTGTTACTATCACAGGTATATATGCACAGTTCATATTTCTATTACTGTTTGATTAGAATAGAAGAGGCCTTGATCCCAAAGAAGCAGTTTCTCCTTGCTCAATAATGGGCAAACAATATGAAATACTAATCTCAATAAAAATCAAAGGCTATCATCATACCTCATCATCCTCTTGGCAGTTTTGAACATTGCACCATCTTTCTACAGGCTCAGGAACAACTTCCCATTCCTGGCTAGCTTGTTTGAGAATATTCACAAATGTTGATTTTCCTGCAGCTGTTGGAAAAGAGCACAACAAATACGTCTGTCAGAAAGTAATGGAAGTGGTTGTTAGCCACTAGACACAACACTTTCCAAAAAGCAACAGAGGGTCCTGTGGCACCTTTAAGACTAACAGAAGTATTGGGAGCATAAGCTTTCGTGGGTAAGAACCTCACTTCTTCAGATGCAAGTAATGGAAATTTCCAGAGGCAGGTATAAATCAGTATGGAGATAAGGAGGTTAATTCAATCAGGGAGGGTGAGGTGCTCTGCTAGCAGTTGAGGTGTGAACACCAAGGGAGGAGAAACTGCTTCTGTAGTTGGATAGCCATTCACAGTCTTTGTTTAATCCTGATCTGATGGTGTCAAATTTGCAAATGAACTGGAGCTCAGCATTTTCCAGGTTCCATCAAATGCAACCTCCGCTTCCCATGCATCACTGGTTTCATGAGAAGACCTCCCCAGTACATTCTCCTCCTACAATATTACAGCATCCATACGTAGATTAGGTCTTGGAACAAGGTACAACACCAATGAGATCAAACAAATCTTTTTCCCTTGTCTGTAACAACCATCAGTTGTATAATATTTTCTGTAAAATTTCTGAAAATATAACCTGACCCTGACCTTGTGTGCAGACTATATTCTATAGCAGAGTAGCAGAAGCATGTTAGAACATATTAAAGAGGGAAGCTAATGATTATGGGGTGTTCATTGTGGAGCTAAAACAAGGGGGAAAAGTTTACATTAAATACATCACTATATTAGTCACCTGGAATGAAATGCTATACTTAATGTCACAGAACAATTTTCACTAATAGCTTTTTAATTATTCATAACTTTCTAAGTTATGAACTAACTAAGCAAAGATAATAGTTTCAGAAAAAAAAACAGAAAAACAATTTTCACCATTTTTCTATAAGGGTGAAAAAAACTTCTTCTCGCTACTGTCAAACTGCCCCCCCGCCCCAAGAATGGATGAACATTAAACTTAGTACATGAGCAAGTATGAAAAACCAGACATTAAGTTATTAATGAATGGAAACTGGCAATTGTACATGCACTGCAGAAAATTTTAAGTCTGAATGCTTGAATCTAGGAATGAACTGCTCATTGAGTTCTTTTGTAAGTGCCCATGTAATGTAAGTTATTAGCAGCTTAAGTTCATATCCTATACAATACTATGTATGGGCAACATAGACAAACTACTGTGGCTGTAGACTTTAAACTTTTGCATTTTCTGATTTATATTTTAACTGTGTGCATTTTTTTGTGTGACAATGTTTTTTGTGCATTTGTCAGTGTGACAATGTTTTCTATCAATACACCCAGGTGCCTCAAGATGCTTGGACCTGGTCTTCACTAGAGAAAAAAATGTAAACCAAAGGCGGGTTTACTTCGAGTAGCTAATATGGGTTAAAAAAAAAAACTACAAGCGCCTTGTTTTCATTATTTTAACATGGGTTAGTTTAACATGGATTAAAAATACACCTTTTCCCTAGTAAAGACAATCTTGGTCTATGTTAGTATTCTAGGTGAAGTGACATTTAAGTACTACCGACACATCCTACTTCATCTTTTTGTTTAGTTAATTTTTAAAAGTAAATTTAATTTTTCAGAGTGTACCACCTAATTTTTTTTCTAACTTATTTTCAGGCAAGTAAGAAAGCTTTTAATTAAGAAATGTTAGGGCAACTGGTTATCTCCCTGGTAAAGTTGCAAAGGCACCATCCTGTCATTTGTCCACAAGCAGTATCAGTTACAAAGCCGGGAGATTAGTCTGCCACAAAGCAAAAAAATGGAGTGTTTCAAAACAAAAAAAGGACATTAAATGAGAATAAATAAGGCTACCAAGAGCTGGCAGAGCAATAGGTGAAGTAGTAGGAACCATAGGAAATTATGATCTCAATTCCTACACAGAGCTCTGAGGCGAAAAAGGTTTAGCTCATCCTGTCACTGAACAACCGGAGGCACTCCCTGGCCTTCAGAGCAAGTTAAATTGGTTTCTCTTCACTAGCATAAAATTCAATCCATGGAAAATCCTGAGAAACAGAAAAGGTCAGGAAACTAACTTGGAGAAGGAGATAGCGATCATTATTTATCAGGATTAAAAGGGAACTAAAGGAATTTGAGCTGATCATATCTACTTGCACAAACATTTCTGATGCCCCAACTCACAAAACAAAAATCTGGCAAGAATACCACAGTAAGAAATATATTTGTTTAAACCAGGAACTTGAATATAGCAGAAGATAACATCTTCAGTTTTGCAATCCAGTACTTGTAACTATTACCAACTTACTTCCTGCTTTGTTTTCCTGGCGTATATACCTCTAGGATAAGATTTCCTAACCCAAGGGCTTGCCTCAGCGGGGAAACTGACAGGAATAGCTGAGATGAAGCTCTGTGGGAGGTTTTGAAAGCTTGTTGTTCTCACCAGCAGAAGTTGGTCCAATAAAAATATTATCTCACCAGCCCTGCCTCTCTAAAGATCTTGGGACCAGCAGGGCTACAACACCACAACAGGAACAGCTATTGTGGAACAAGCTAGTCTGCAAGGGCTCCCCGTGCGGCCACTCTCTCGCAGACTGTAGTTCAGAACAGGGGGTGGACACGGGGAGCTGTCCCACTCCATTTCCCCAATGCACTCACAGCCTGAGGGAGGGGGAAAGGGCTAATGTGTGTAACGCGCTGTGCAGACAGACAACGGTGGGTTTGAAACGGGCCCGTTAGGAACAGCCCAGGCCAAGGCGTGGGGCGGCTGCACAAGTCCCCGGCCTACGCGCAGCCCCCACCGTGGCAGATTTGCCCGCACAAGGCTGAGGGCGGTTTGAAGGCAGCACTCGGGTTTGCTGACAGGGAAAGGGACGCTCCGGGCTCGGGCGGGCAGCGGGGACCCGGGCAGCGGCTCCCGGCTGGAGGCCGCCCGGGGGCGGGGAGGGGGGGGCAGACAGAAAGGGACAATGTTACAGGGGGAACCAGAACATCCCGAGGGTTTATTTAAAAAAAAAATTAACCGATAAATCAATTAAAAATCCGAGAGGCCCAAAGCCCGGCCCCCGGCTTCGCGCCATGACCCACTCGCTGGCTACCGGGCGGGCTCGGAGGGAGGCTCCCTGGGCAGGTGATCCCAGGACGGCAGCGGCTGGCCCGGCGCTTCCCGCCAAGGACCGAGCGATGGCGGCGGGTCACCTCAGGGGAGGGCGGCGCGGGACAGGTGAGCAACGGCGGCTCCTCAGTGCTGGGCCAGGGCCGCGCGGCGCGGGAAGGGGAGAGGCGGCGGGATCTCACCGATGTTGCCCTCTATGGCGATCTTCTTGACGCCGCTCTGGGCCCGGCCGCGCTTGGGGGGGGTGGCCATGGAGACGCCGCTGCAGCCGCGCGAGTGCTGCCGAGCCTTTGCTCTCGCGCGCTCGCCGCTTGCCGCGTTCGAATTTGGCGCGCGAGGCTCGGGAGGTAGTTATAGATCGCGGTGACGTCACGGGCGCGTCTCACATCGCGTCCCCTCCCTCCGCGGGACAAAAGGTCGGCCAGCTGTTCCCGCGGCGGAACGTCTGGGGGCCCGCCAGGGCCAACGGCTGTCAGCGAGCGAAACGGCCCCGCCTCCGCATTGGCTCGCGGGCTGATTGGAGGAGGAGGGGCAGGCTAAGCGGCTCCCTCCCTCCCTCCTCCAGCTCCGGACGGCGTCCGAGCGAAAATCAATCGATTACAGAGCGACGGAGGAAGGGAAGCTGCTGAGTGCCGAGCGTGTCGTTCGCTCAGTGAGCCCTCTCCTGTTTTCAACTCAGTCCAGCTTCAGTCAGCTGTTTGGCGGCACTTAGGACTTTCTAGGAGGGAGGGGCAGGAGCGGGGAAGCGCAGCTGTTTGGCGGCGCTTAGGACTTTGGGGTGGGGGGAAGGAGCAGGGATGCGGCTGCTTCGGAGAGGAGGTGGAGTGGGGGTAGGAAGAGGTGGGCCTGGAGTGGAGCAGGGACAGAAAGAGGCGGGCCCGGAACATCCCGCGGCAGAGTTGGCGCCTGTTCTTCTCTGGGGAAGCTGCCGCTGCAAAGGTGCTTCCTAGCGTCCTTGCCTGCAGCGGGCTGTGCCTGTGTGGGGTAAGCCATGGCACTTCCAAACCACAGTACAGTACTGTACAGTATATAATGCCTTTTGTCTGCCCCAAAAAAATTCCTTGGAACCTAACCCCCTGCATTTACATTAAATCTTATGGGAAAATTGGATTCGTTTAACATTGTTTCACTTAAAGTTGCATTTTTCAGAAACAATTACAACGTTAAGTGAGGAGTTACTATACTTTTATCAGAAAGGTCACTTCAAAGTGAGTGGTCAGTGTGGAACATTCAGAGTTCAAAGACTGTAAAGCACCTGTCTCTCACCACCACCAAAGAAAAAAACATGTGATAGCTATAAATATGGATATAAAGGAAAATCCTTCATCTCTGGACTGTTTGGATTCTAATAAGGCAGAATAACTGAATGAGAAGATGGAGATTCTCCAGAATTATTCTGGGTAGCCCTGGGAGACTTTTGGGCAACTGGCAGATTTATATCTCTGCTACCATCTGGGATTAGAGACTGTGACTCACCTGTACATATTTTTACCTGCTTTAACTTCTCAATAATTTTCATTTCTTTTTCTTAGCTAATAAACCTTTAGTTAGTTTACTATAGAATTGGCTACCAGCATTGTCTTGGATGTGAGATCTAGAATGCAACTCAATCTGGGTGTGTAACTGGTCTCTTGGGAGTGGGAGTAACCTGGAATATTTGTGATTTGTGTGTGTATAAATGACCATTTATCACAGAGTCCATCTTGCGTGGGTGGCAAGGCACACTGGAGTATCTAAGGGGACTGTCTGTGACTCCATTATAGAATTATTGTAAGACTTTAGGAGTTCATACTTGTTACTGTCTTGGGAAAATCTAATTATAGAACGTACCACTAGTTTGGGTGTCTGCCCTGCTTTTGACAGTCTGCCCTGAGGTAGGCACTCCTGATCGTGAGCCACTCTAGACAGCATGACAATGCCATCAAAGCATAGGATGATAAAGGATGTCTCCAAGGGGAAGTCAGGTAGTTACCACTCAAGAGTCATCAAGACAAATCCTAGAATCCATGAGTTGCATGCAGGCTGTTAGTCGTGAAAATACTCAACTCCTTCTGAAAGCGCAAAATTTGAGAACGTTATATAAACCCAGGTGTACAAAAGGAACTACATAAGACAATATATTTGGCTAGCCACTTAAGGTGACCAACTTTCTTGTATAATACCAATACTAGTTAATATATGGGTGATTTGTCATTTTCTTGTTTAATTTTTAGTGTCTGTGATTTGTTATTCTGATTCTTTTAAAATTAACTCTAATTTGACAAATATTTATTATTTGTAGTCTGGTAGTGCCTAGAGGCCCCATAGGAGACGGGGGCTCCATTGTGCTAGACAGCATGCGTACATAGTAAAAGGCAATCCCTACCTCAAAGAGTTTACAATGTAAATAGACAATACAAAGGCAGAGGAAGGGAAGCATTCTTGTTAGCTGGGATTACATGGGTGGGTAGGGAAGAGGGGAGTGGTCAGGAGGTTGGAGTACTGCAAGGGGTAGGATGGCACTAGGCTTTGGAACCCCAGACATATGGCTCCTGTCATGCTTAGCTGTGGGCAGAGGGGAGGCGATGTGGCTTGCATGGAGTAGAGGTGTTATGAAAAGTAAAATCTTAAATCTCAGATTAGTGCACAAATGGAATACCTCTTGGGAATGTGTATTGTTCTAATTTGTATAAAATGCATGGCTATGATTTAAATGACAATCTGTATGAAATAATCTATGTAACAAAGCTTTCAAAATGACCCCAGTAGAGATGCCAACACTTCAGATAATGGGCGAGTAAGTCTTATCAAGTGGTACTGTGCTGAGTCCAATTTGCATTTCGGGTTTCTCCCACTTTTTCTAAGTTACCATTTCAAACCACGAAATAAGGAAAGGAGAGGACATCAGGTTCTTTTATTGCTATTGGGTCTGCCTGTAATACAAATATTCACAAATTCAAGTGGGGTAATTACAAAAATCTAATTTGTAGGTGGAACGTTCATGTGTGTACAATACGCAGCTATATAACTGAGTTCTATCTACAAATCAGAAATATAAGTCTGGGAAGAAAAAAGACAATCATGGTCAAACATAGCTATTTATTATTTTTCTTATAAACAGCATTCAGTTTCTTACTGAAAAAACCTAGAATTTAAATATTTTTTCATCCCATCACATACAGCAATCTGTATACATTATTTACATCTCTCAAATAAACATGTTGCAGATTTTCAGACATTCAACTTTCTCTTTCTAATCAAAAGCTGTTTTGATCTAAAACTAAAATACCAATCAATAAAGCCTACAAACTGAAGCAATATTGGCACGGTTAGCTTACAGTACGGATTCCCATGTTGCATTTAATATTTTACACCTATTTTTTCTTCCAGCTGCTTTAAGATGTATAAAGAAGTGAATATGAAAGTTACAGTGTCGCTTTTGCAATATCCTTTTGCCTCCAGCAATTAATTTTTATTCAAACCTCATTCACTTTTTTGCATTCTTCTCTCATCTCCATTGCACATCAAGATATTGCTTCCAGTAGTAGTATTTAGCAGTACAACTCCAGCATATAGGAAGAATCAAAACAGCAAAGAATTAAGTGTTCCCTCCAAGATTTGTGTCCCAAAATGTCCCTAGTTGCACAAGTACAAAAATAATGAGTACAGTTTAATGGCTATAAAAATGAATTTCCCCTAAAAATACAGTAATCTATGAAGAACAATTTAAGGAGAGTTCTTAAAACAAAAATGAGCTTTTTGAAATTTAGTCATTTTGCAGTCTTCAATTGTTAAGAGGAAATTATATTTTAAAAGGAGAAAAAATGTGCGTAATACTATAAATGTCCATGTTAGTTATCTACTACAAAGATAAAACATCAAAACTTTTACACAGTTTTAAAACCTCAACACTAGAGGTGCTAGTGATTCAGTTTGGAAAACTCAAATGAAGTTACCAATCAAGAAAACAAGGCTCTAAATAATGGTGGGAATTTTCTGGTGGAAGAAACAGGCAGGTCTATATTCATGCTGCACCTTTAACAGTCCAGCTGAAAACGGTTGTTTTACATACAGTAATATAGCACTCCAGAAAAAAAAAAAAAATCACCAGTGTTGGGTGGCACAAAAAATTCTCTAAATGAAATATTTGTAATAAAACTTTGTATGGTGATTCAGCGAAAGGGGGCTAAGAAAGAAAAAGGAGGAATCTGGAAGGTAAAGAGTCAATAGCAGCAAATAGGCATCTTATACCTGTGAAGTGAGTTTCAGAGACAGTGAGTGTTCAGTTCCAAAATATTAAATAGACGACAGTACCCCTCTGTTTTCTATCAAGGTAAATGCAAAAGTTCAAAGTTCTACATTGCATAGTAAGCAGTAAAATAAACTAGAGACACTTGCAAACAGGCTATTTGCCCCCTTTTAAAATTTGTTTTCTTTCTCCGCCTCTACCATGTTGGACATCAATTCAGCTACCAGCAAGTCAGATGTGGCACATCTTCTCCACTTGTGCAATTAACTTGAATCCCTGACTTGACTATGAAAGACTTAAAAATGTCTGTGCTTGGAATTTATCTACAATCCTAATTGTGTAAATTCCCTAGACCAAATTCACCTCTGGCATAAGATAGCAGAACAGAACTAGTACAGTATGCCAACAGTGATCTCATCTCAAAGTAGATTACTTCCTGAAGTTACCACCCAAATCATCAATATGATCAAACACGCTGGTAGCTGAAAAATAGCAAAACCTGTTTAAAACCTTATTAAACTGTAAGGCCTTAACCTATACTGGGAGCATAACCAGGTCAGCTGTGGCTTGCATGGTTCTGCTCCCGGTGTTAACAAGGCCTAACGCTCCACTGTTTAATATCAAAACAATGAAATATCTAACAGAGTATCCCTTTATAACATGGATCTAGACTAGTGTTGTGGTTTAACGTTTTTTAAAAGATACTGTTCTGTTACCAAGTTTACTAGAGTCCAGCTGAGTTTAAAAACCAAGATGACTTTTGCTTAATATTTTGATGTGCCCATGCTCTACAAATGTAAACACACTCAATTCTGGTCCCAAGTCTTTTGCTAAAATATTTGAAAATTAAAAGCTGCAAGTATAATACAAAAAGGTATACTCTATCCCATGCACTGCATTAGTATCTTAGATGCTATCTTCAAAGGTTAGTATAATTAAAGACTATTCAAACAGCTTTATTTCAGACAGTGATCTCCAGGCTTTTATTACATATCTAGAAGTTAGTGTTAAAAAAGGTTTCCACCAACTATTTTTCACAGTCCACTTTTCATACTTTGTGTACACTACTCATGTCTTAACTTCAAAAGGTTTGTCTTCCCTATTCAAAGTTATAGTTTTAAGAGCCAAAATTATATGAACAGTGACAGAATTAATGGCCTTCTGGATGCCAAGTAACAAACACAGCAGAAGAATAAGATGCCCATGTGAGACTAATATTCTACATATTAAATTTTCTAATATATGAGAGTGTGAACTGCAGAAGAGTGTCCTGAATTTTTATAGCTGCTGTTTTAAAATTGAGATCAAATATCCAAAGTGAGGAGGCAGACCGTCAAAATAAATACAGCTACAGCTCAGCAACAGTCTGCAAATCCCTGCTTTTAAGTTTTGGATTCTTCAGGACATTAAGCTTTCTAATCTATTTCTGATTAGATCATATAAAAAGCACCTTTTAGTGCTCCATGCATTTTAAAAAAAATATTTACCGTTCCTGCAGGCTCTCAATGAATGCTAATCCAGATAATCACAAGTAAACTGTTTTTTGAAGGGGCTTTCTGGTTAACACCGTTCTCATTTAGATATACAGCAAAGCACTGACTATGGCCATGTCTACATTACAAACTTACATCAGCATACAGCTGCTGCAGTTAGTGCATCGCTTGTGTGAGCGCATACGGGGCTCGTTGTGTCAGCAGAGCGTGTACTCACCAGGAGCACTTGTATCGATGCAGACTGTGGTGCACCATGGATAAGTATCCCACTGTGCAACTCGCCACCATCCGGTGCACTGTCTTTTAGGAAGTTTTGACCATGTTTGATGGGGCAGAAATGAGTTGGGCAGGGTAAGTGGAAGCATGGGGTCAACTTTCCAGTTTGCAACGGTCTCCGTCCCATAGCACCATCTTTATCCCATAATTTTGGAGACTTTTTTTCAAAATCCCACAAACCCGTGTGGCTCTCCTTGCTGTCTGCCATCTCTGACAAAAGCATGGATCCTGCACACCTCTGCACTATTTTAATGAGTATTGCAAGCACAGGGTGCACGTTCCTGCAGTAACTGCAGAACCACAAGAAGAGATGCGGGGAACAGGATGATTGCTTGGATGACGGATTGCTGTGGGACACAGAGGACCAATTCAAGGTTCTTGTTGGTATTCACGGAGCAGCTGCAAATCGTGGAGCACTGCTTCTGGACCCAAAAAACAAGCACTGACTGGTGGGATTGCATCATAATGCAAGATTGAAGAAAAGAGAAAAATTGAGGGGGAATTTGAGAGCTGCTTTCACCTACCTGAAAGGGGGTTCCAAAGAGAATGGATCTAGACTTTCTCAGTGGTACCTGATGACAGAACAAGGAGTAATGGTCTCAAGTTGATATTCTGATATTCTATGAGGCTTGGGATGACAAGCAGTGGCTGCCAAACTTTCGGATGTGTAAGGCCACATTCCTAGATCTGTGTATTGAGCTCACCCAAGCCCTCCAGTGCAGGGACACTAGAATGAGAGCTGCATTGACAGCTTTTGATACAGTCTCCCACAGTATTCTTGCAAGCAAATTAAAGAAGTATGGGCTGGATGAATGGACTATAAGGTGGATAGAAAGCTGGGTACATCATTGGGCTCAATGGGTAGTGATCAATGACTCCATGTCTAGTTGGTAGCCGGTATCAAGTGGAGTGCTCCAAGGGTTGGTCCTGGGGCCGGTTTTGTTCAGTGTCTTCGTTAATGATCTGGAGGATGGCATGGATTGCACCCTCAGCAAGTTTGCGGATGACACTAAACTGGGAGGAGTGGTAGATACGCTGGAGGGTAGGGATGGGATACAGAGGGACCTAGGCAAATTAGAGGACTGGGCCAAAAGAAATCTGATGAGGTTCAACAAGAACAAGGGCAGAGTCCTGCACTTAGGACGGAAGAATCCCATGCACTGCTACAGATTAGGGACCGAGCGGCAGCAGTTCTGCAGAAAAAGACCTAGGGGTTACAGTGCATGAGAAGCTGGATATGAGTCAACAGTGTGCCCTTGTTGCCAAGAAGGTTAACAGCATTTTGGGCTGTATAAGTAGAAGCAATGCCAGCAGATCGAGGGACCTGATCATTCCCCTCTATTCAGCATTGGTGAGGCCTCATCTGGAGTACTGTGTCCAGTTTTGGGCCCCACACTACAAGAAGGATGTGGAAAAATTGCAGAGTCCAGTGGAAGGCAACAAAAATGATTAGGCGCTCGAGCACATGACTTATGAGGAGAGGCTGAGGGGACTGGGACTATTTAGTCTGCAGAAGAGAAGAATGAGGGGGGATTTGATAGCTGCTTTCAACTACCTGAAAAAGGGTTCCAAAGAGGATGGATCTAGACTGTTCTCAGTGGTAGCAGATGACAGAACAAGGAGTAATGGTCTCAAGTTGCAGTGGGGGAGGTTTAGGTTGGATATTAGGAAATACTTTTTCACTAGGAGGGTGGTGAAGCAGTGGAATGGGTTACCTAGGGAGGTGGTGGAATCTCCTTCCTTATAGAGGTTTTTAAAGTCAGTCTTGACAAAGCCCTGGCTAGGATGATTTAGTTGGGGATGGGTCCTACTTTGAGCAGGGGGTTGGACTAGATGACCCCGAGGTCCCTTCCAACCCTGATATTCTATGATTCTAGTAGTATAGGGCAATGGCACTAAATACCGGCACCATTTTCCACAGGCAGTGGTGATTTTAGCTGATATTTCACTCCTGAGGGTAACAGAGGCAGAGAGAACACAGCTGCTGCTGGTGGCCAGAAGCTGCCCAGGCCCGTATGCTGCTAGCCTGCGTACTGCAATGGTGCCTGCTAAAGTTATCGCTGACTGGCGTGGGTAAGTGTCCTACCGTGGCAGTAGAAATAAGGCTGCCATCCCTAGAAACCATTGGCAGAGGATTGCAGAGTTCCTCCACGAAAGTTTCATTGAGATCTCCACAGAGGATTCAAGGGACATCCCTGCGCACATAAACAAACTGTTCTGCATTTCCCCCCCCCCCCCCCCCAACTCTAGAGCAACTCAGCCTCTCTTGGCTGTACCACTCCCTCTTCTAGCACAAGTAAATTAATGATAACTCAAAAGATATGCCCTGCTACTTTGAGGTGGGAGCATCTCTGTTATTGAAAATTAAACTACACACTTATCTGAGCTTTCTTCCCCTGCATTGGGCTCTCCTGTGCTGAACTGGTGGGACTGGCTGGACTGTGGTGGAGTCAAAAACAGGTCCTGGCTTGCTGTGCAGCTGGATCCCCGCAGCATCTGTCCCCCGTACTTCTCCTCCTCTTCCTCGTCCATCACCTCCTCCTCGCTGTTCATGGCGGGGGTCTGTGACTCAGGCTCCTCAGAGGTATCCATGGTGCTTTCAGAGAGGGGGGTGGTTTCTCCACCAGATATAGCATGCAGCAATTTGTAAATGCGGCAGGTCTATGGCTTGGCAATACATTGATTGTTGATGGCCTTCTGGTATGCCTGCCACAGCTCCTTGGCTTTCATGTGCTGGTCCCTGACGTATCCCTTCTCCTGCATCCCCCGAGCAATCTGCTCATAGATATCCACATTTCTACTGCTCGTTCGGAGCTGTGCCTGCACAGCCTCATTCCCCAGAGGCCCAGGAGATCCAATTCCTCCTGTGTATTCCAGGCAGGAGTACATCCAGAGCATGTAGGCAGCATCATCAGCTGGGCAGTTCCACTGAACAATGGAGAGCTGCTAGATGTGCTCGCCAAGCCAGAAAAAGGAATTTCAAAAATTAATGGGCTTTAAAAGGTGGGAGTAGGGGAGAGACGCTTCTGGCCTCTGTGCCACCTGAGCAGCGAAATTCACAATGGTGACCACAGTGATCAGTGTGGGGCAGCTGCTGGAGGACAGTAACAGTCAACGTAAATAACGTAGTGTCTACACTCGCAATGCTTCGACCTAATCATCAACCATAGCTCTATGCCGCTCAGGGAGGTGGTGTTATTAAATTGGCATAGCAGGGCACTTATGTCACCGGGAGCCACATTTAAGTGAAGACACTTGCACAACGAGGTCAACATATGATGCCTTTTGTCAACATAACTTTGTAGCGTAGACCAGGCCAACGTCTAGTGCCTTCTAGAGATGCGAGAAGCTTACCAATGGTCAAAATCTTTTTCCTCTTGCCAGAAGCATAATCTGTACACTGAACACCCACACTAGCCTGTAAACCAATACTGATTACAGTAAGCTCAGCAAAGCAGTTTTCAGTGGAAATGAAAATTAACGATGCAGATGCTGTTAGCTATTAAAAGCAGCACCATTTACGCCTCCATACGATTAAAAGCCTGTCAGTGTATTTCCATTACAAGCCCCCAATTTTCAGCTATAAAATGTTCTTCAGACTGAAGCGAAGCATAAAAGGCCACAGACCCAAGAGCAATTTAAAAATTTAGTTTTCTTCATGCCTGAAGTGCATTAGAACAGTTTGTTCAGTTTAAGTTTTAGGGGATGACTCTGCCCTCTGAATAGTCAGATGGATGCCAGCACCATTTAGTCCGTTGAGTAATTATCCAGGAACTAGAGAGACCCTCGGACCATAACAGATCTACAGTTAATTATAGCTAGAGTTCTGAAACTGGATTTAGTATCTGGATCAGTTGTCTACCCCATCCCACACATGTGACTAGCCCCCAAAAGCAAGGAAATAAAGTATTAAGACCAATACTCAGGCACCGATTTGTGCAGCTCAGCCTAGAGAAGTATCAAGTTCCCTGTGATCTTACTTAACATAGGAGACCAAGACCAGCGTCTTTTATGAGCACAGCACAGTTTGCTGGGCGGGGGGGGGGGGGGGGGAGGGGGGGGAGGAGAGGGGGAGACACACACACAGGGAACCTCTTTCTCCAACACTTGAATGAGAGGTGGGGGGACTGGTTCTTGCACAAGCCAGTACACCGCAGTCTCAGAGTGGGCATGTTCTGACACTAGAGAGTGCATTCAGACGTACAGCCAACTAGTGCATGCACTGCTGTCTGAAGCACATCCAAGCTGCCCTTGCTGTGGACTCCTGAAGTAAATTACACATTGCTGTGCTCTTCCTAGTAGTACTGGCCCAGAGCCTATAAACTCTAGGAACAGTGAGTTAGTAAAACGTTGGGTGTGAATATTCCAGTTACAGGAAAACAAATTGTGTTTGTACCCTTTTTACTTCTTTCTGATGTAGGAAGATCTCAAAGATCTTCTTCCCAAAAGCAGGTAAGAGGTTCTGTTTGTTTTTTTCACATAAGGGAGAGACTGGAACATCAGCAATTGAGAGGAGAGGGGATTTTAGTCTGATTTTTTAAACCTGTTTTTTGTTCAAATACTTGAAAGAAAATCAATCTGTGTGAAAGATTCAAACATCTTGACCCTTTAACTGTGGGCTCAGAAAGCGCCCACTCCGGTTTTTCACGGAGGCTTCCAGAAAAAACAGGAAGCCGAGAACTGACATTTCTAATATAAGAGAGCAAAAGAATGGCAGCTTCTTCTCCTTTTCACCCCATTTTTTGGGAACATCTTTCAGACCTAGATATATCACAAAGAAGGGAAAAAAAGACAAACCTAATTGCTTCCCCCACTCCTTGGCAGCGTGTCTTTAAGGCCGATAAAACCCTGTGCTGTAATTTGACCTATAAATCCAAGACGTAGATCAGCTAACAGATATGCAAGGGATTTGTATAGCTTAAAGAAACATTTTGATGAAGCTGAAGGAACAACGTCTGAATGATAATTATAATTTTAACTTCTCTGCTGCCAACAATTGCTGCCATACTAGTGTAATCAATTGTAAGATACAATGTGAGCATGGCTTACAAATTAGTAAGGGAAGCTCAGGTAACAGCTATCTAAAACTTGGTCTTTCTATAAAGGAGATGCAATGAACAGACTATCAAGGCAGTTTGCTAGTCCATAGCTGGATTCCCAGAGCTATGCTTAGTTCAAGAAATAAATAAGGTTACGATATTAGTAATCGGTGAAGCAAACAAAAAGTCAGCTAATATCAGCTTTTGCTACACTAGAAATCTTTTGCCCAATTGGAGGATATTTGTTTAGGTAAAAGGTTGTTTTCAAGCTTCAGATGATTTTGCTCAGTAAGTAATAGTAAAGCAATGGAGTTTCCTATTTCAAGAATGTAGGCCTGACTTCCAAAATTAAGTGTGTATGTAATCTGTTTATGCAAATACCAGTTACATCTGCAAGCACAAATGGCCAGTTACAAATTTTGCAGGCTCTTTGCATGTGTAATTGTGTTTTTCCATACATAATTACCCACTCCTGACTATCAAAGTCAAAAAATGTGTGTCAAGCAGGTGTGTGAAATGTTTGCATGGTTTCAGGATATCCTGCAACACTTCTATTGTTCTGTCACAAACTGTAAAAATCTAAAGATCACCAAGGTTCAAGAGCCATTGTAGTGCATAATAATAATAGCTAGTTCTTTTATAGTGCTTTTCATCTTTAGCTCTCAAAGTGCTTTACAAAGGAGGTCAGTATCATGGGTCAATTTACGTCTTTGCATCAAAATCATGTAAAATCTGTGGTTCTGCTAAATTATGATGCAAGAGCAGGTGAAAACTGGCTACTTTTTCATTTTGAGATTTGGCACCTAGATACTGATGATACTATGGGGCTGGCACATTACAAATGTGGAAGACAAATGTATTTGAAGCCAAAATTGGATAGATACAAAGATACACAGACTGAAAGCAAAGATACATTCCATATGAATTTCTGAGATGGGAACCCCCTGAGTTTCACATAGCTATAGCACAGAGATGTCCAAATAGTAGTCTGTGGACCACTTTCAGGTGGGCAATGGAAATGTCTTGTCACATGGTACTGGTTCTCCCAGTTTCCAGTTTGAGAGAAACAGGACCAGAAAGGGAGGGAGATATGAAAAAGGAGATTGTGGGATTGTTTTCTCAAAAAGAACAAAAGCACTTGCCACACTAAAAACAGCTAAAATATACAAATCTTACTTAATATAACTTTCCCCGTGTAAACAATTGCTATAGTTACCACAGACACCTCATACAATTATGAATGAGATGGGCTGTGGGCCTTCTGATTGCAAATGGAAAGTGGTCCACAAGACAATCTTTCTACAAAGAGATGTTCTCTTATGAAAAAGCTTGAGAATCTGAACTCTAATCTTGAGTTAGCTTTTTACTGTTCACATTTAAATGGCATCACTCTAGTGGATTTAAAACAAGATTTTTCTTAATATTACCTACGTGTCATTTTTGATGATGAATAAATAGATCTTTCTTTCTCACTGAAGACACTTTTGCAAATTGGTCGGCTCATTTGGGAAATACTAGGAAACTTTATTAAAGGAAGTAATGTACCTTACAGTACATTAGGCTGGCCTGAGTTGATATTTATATTAACAAAATAAATATATGTAACAAGCAGTGCAAAATTACAGTGGAATGGAGAGCCAGCCCTCTGCTATCCTGGGTTGTCCATGGTTTTAAAATCTTTATCATTTAGGTCTGGTGACTAGGACATGAGCTGAAGTGTCACCATCACTATAATTTTTTATTTTTACTTTTTTTGGTTTTTTAGAAATACCTAGTTTTGAGAAGCTTTATATTCATCTCTCTTAAAAAATGGTGATGCTGTGTATTAAAAGCTGGAGATCACTGATTTAAGGAAGTTATGGCTTTTGTACTTTAAGCATATATATTCTAAACCAAGCATCAGTAAGTGTCCTGGGTAGGTTATATTTTGTGTTTCCAGCAATGTTCAGTATCGTGTGTGCTTTGCACCTCAGAAGTGAGTCTGCCAAGGCACTTAGAGAATGTAAGTCTTTCAGGGACTTCATGAGAATGGGCTACAATTGACACAAAACAGAACCCATCCATCAGCAGTGTCAAATCTCCCAACAAGCATACTTCCTTTATAAACACTCAAAATCTACTAAAAATCCACAATGAGAAAAAAAAAGCCATTTACTGCATGTCACTAAAAGACAAAGATTTCCCCTAATAAAAGCACAAAGAATGGATCTTGGCTGCCTGTAAGAACAGAACAAGGTTTTGTTTTGTTTTCAAAACAGAACAAAACAAACAAACAAAAACCCCCAGAAATACCACACGCTTGCTATTTCCACAAATCCACTTCCTTTTATCTATCCTTGGAGGTCAGTTTTTCAATCAGTTCTTGAAGTGGAGCCAGTTCTCTTCTGTCAATAAGGTTGAATTCCTGCAGAAGAGGGGGAAAAACAACATTTTACTTGAACAGACAATGTAGTATTAGTACCAGCTTTACATTTAATTATAAAGTTACCCTGCAGTTTGCAATCGTCCAGGCTTACCTGTTAGCCATTTTCAACACGTAGGTAGCTGGTTCAAATCCAATCTAGGTCACTAATGACTAAACCTGGTTACAATCAGAAGGCTATTCAGCAGCCTATGTGAAATGAATCAGTGCACTCAATAAAGTGCCTGGTAGATCCATATTCCAAAAAAAGATTTTACTTCACATTCAGTAAACTCCCTTCTCAGATCCTGTTCTGCATTAAGGCCATCCAGCAATGCAGCTCAGACAGTATCCCCCCTTTTATAACTTCTAAAGGGCCACTTCCTGGATGGAAAAACAGTAGCAGCCAGTAAATGCACTCTCTGCAGCTTGATTTCAGAGTTTTCTTCTTCTACTGGCTGTGAATTAAGGTTTTCTTTGGTACTTATCTGTCTTGTGGAAACATGTCATAATCCACTGTTGCAATCTGTTAATACTTATAGCAATAATTATACACTACAATACCAATAAGGTAGCATCTTGGGCTTAGAGCTGCCCAATTATGTAAAAACACCTGCTTCTATACCGACTGCTAGAAAACTCAAAGAATGGTATTTTTATATATCGACATTTTAATATATGCTGTCTTCAGAGTAGAAGGCAACCATTATCACAGCATTCTTATGCTAATTTACCTGAACAAAAAAAATAAAGTGCTTGAAGGATGTGTTAAGATGTGCCTCTTCTTGTAGCTGGATTACTGGATCAAAGTGCTGGTGGTAAATGTGAGCATAAACTCTAAAGAGACGCTTTAGAATGGTCTTTGCCACTGACATGAAGTTCTTTGGGAAAGGAACACCTAAAAAGAAACAAACATATGGTAAGCTCTTTGGGGGAAAAACTGGGTCTTCATAGATTTTAAAGCCAGAGGGACGATTATGCTCACTTAGCACATAATACAGGCCATGGATTTCACCTGTGATTCCTACATCAAGCCCATAACTCCTATCTGAGTTAGAGCATATGTTGAAGAAAGACATCCCATTCTTGCTTTAAAGACTTCAAATGATGGAAAATCCCCCGCGTCTCTACGTAAATTGTTCCAATGGTTACCATTGCTGTCAAAAAAATTGTACTTAATTTCTAGTTTGAATTTGTCTAGCTTCAGCTTCCACCCACTTGTTATGTCTTAGTCTGCTAGATTAAAGTGTCCTCTACTATCAGAAATCTTCTCTCCATATAGGTACATAACTATGATCAAGTTACCTCTCAACCTTCTCTTGGATAAACTAAATAGATTGAGCTTCTTTTGTGTCTCACCTTACGACAGACTTCAAATCATTCTTGTAGCTCTTTTCTGAACCCTTTCCAATTTATCAACATACCCTTTACACTGTGGGCACCAGAACTGGACGGAGTAGGTCAGTAGTGGTCTCACTAATCCCTTATACTGGGGTAATAAAACCTCCTTACTCCTACTAAATATTTCCTTGCTTATACATCTAAGGATTGCATTTGCTCTCTTAAGCTACTGCATCACATTAGCAGTGCATGTTCACTTGGTTATCCACTATGACCCTGTTAGTCATTTTCTGAGTCACTGCTTTCCAAAATATAGTCCCTCATCCTATTAAAAAAAGTCTTCATATATACTTGAACAGGGCCAAACAAAATGGAGATCCGAGCCCTCTGTGCACTACAGTAAGATCAATATTGAATAATTAAAAAACACTATTAACATTACTGTTAATAATAATAAAAGCAGCTGTCCTCTCCCCCACTCGCTGTGCCCAACAGCTCTGAACTGAAGCACTAAAGCAAATGCCATCTTGCTAACAGGTTCCACGTTGCCACCTACTGAGCAGGGTATAGTTGGGAAGAGGGATGACTTAAAAAACAAAACCTATTACAGGTTCATTGCACCTGTGAACAAGTAAAAGCAAAAGCCATTTGATTATGACAGATGGTCCATTTTTTAAAATGGGCTGTCATTAGCTGCTTGCTGAATAGTGCCATGCATTTAAAGAAGCCTCCTCAAAACAAAACATTTCCCAATTTATTTGTAAACAATAAGTTCTGTATTCACAATCAAGGGTGCAAAGCTGACCCAGTAGGGGAATGCCTCCTTGGGGCTATGCATCTTTCCTGCACAGAAACTTATTTTGGTAGTTGGGAAAACACTATATTCTGCAAAAAGATACTGAGGATAGGGTACAGGGGTTGGAATGACTTTTCCTCCTCTCCTATTTCTCTAGAGCAACACCCTGCTTTTTAAAAGGAGATAGCTGAAGAATCAATGAAAATACATTTGCTTATTAAATAGAAACACCCTTTTTCTACATCCTGAATTTTAACAGGTTTTTATTAAGGATTGCTCTTTTATGTATCATGTCTGATAGCCTTGGACACAAATTGTACCTGCTTAAACAGATGCAAGTACCTTTCAGTGTACTAATAAATTGTTCTTTAACTGTGCTACAGTAGTCACTAATCATTTAAATAACAACTCAATATTCAACAGTTCACCATTTCTATTTATTGCTGAGTTCCCTTTGGGGTTGAATCAATATTTTTCCTTCCTGTAAATTCAGACACAAAGCTATACATGCTTTTCAATGCCCAGAGATCTTAATAGTCCTGTACAACAGGATGCTGATTTCACTGTTCATTTTTACCTATTTTGGATGGAAATAGTGTTTCGTCATCCAGCTGATCCTGGACCCAAGTCATCAGGTAATCAATGTACTTTGGTGCCGAGCACTTGATTGGTTTCTTTATGTTTGTCCCATCTGCCCAGTGATACTCGTATCTGGGTTGGAACAGAAAGGAAAGACATCTCTTTAACACACAACTGAGTCACTCATACAAAAGCCTGGGCAAGGTTTTTTTTGTTTCAGTTTAAGGATTGAACTTGATTTTTATAATGCTTTTAGAGAGACACACTCCTGGTCTTTCCCTATCTCCAAGGGAGTGAACGTATTGCCAACCCAGGAATGAAAAGGACTGCTGAGTGCTGCAGTGCTAAACTCCTCCCAAAGGAACCAATGAGCTATATTATATTCCTATAGTATATTATATTCCTCTAAATACAAGAGAGAATGATACTGCCAGTTTAAAACCATGTGCTTTCAGAGAAAACATCGTTACCTATCCTACAAATCTGATCTTAAATTATGAGAACTGAAATAATTTAAATAAATCTTATTAACTTTTAAACAGCTAAAGTTTAGGCTTCATTTTTTTCAGCTTGGACTGAAAATAGCCTAGTCCCTTTCATTGTCTATTCTTAACACAATAGCAGAATGCTGTGATGTTTGTGTGGCAAACAGCAGGGGAATGTTTGTTTAAAAACGTTTCCTCCAGAATTAAAATTATGAGAATGATTTTATTGGTCATACATCTTTGTAAAATATGTTTAAAATAGATTTGTTTAAACAAGAGCAAAATGGTGGACACAATTTAATCAGACAGTGTCTGTTTTAAACAATTTAAGGTGTTTTGTCAGTTAAATCAGCAACTAGGAGAACCTTTTCACAATAATTTTTAGAACAGGGATCAGTTACGGCAGTAAACAAGACTAACGTTTATTTACACATTTCTCTTGGTTTATCAAATCAGGGATAGTTCTTTGAAAACATCTAGTCAATGTATAGCAGCAGTCCAAAAAGCGAACAGAATGTTAGGAACCATTAGGAAAGGGATAGATAGTAAGACATCAATATCATAATGCCTCTATATAAATCCATGGTACGCCCACACTTTGAATACTGTGTGCTGTTCTTGTCTCCCCATCTCAAAAAAGATATATTAGAATTGGAAAAGGTACAGAGAAGGGCAACAAAAATGATGAAGAGTATGGAATAGCTTCCATACAAGGAGAGATTAAAAAGACAAGACTTTTCAGCTTGGAAAACAGATGACTATGGGGAGATATGATAGAGGTCTAAAATATCATGAATACTGTGGAGAAAATGAATAAGGAAGTATTATTTACTCCTTCACATAACACAAGAACCAGGGCTCAGCTAATGAAATTAACAGGCAGCAGGTTTAAAGCAAAAGGAAGTACTTCTTCCTACAACGCAGTTGACTTGTCAACTCACTACCAGTGGACGTTGTGCAGGCCAAAACTATACTGTAACTGGGTTCAAGAAAGAATTAGAGAAGTTCATGGAAGATGGGTCCATCAATGGCTTTTAGCCAAGATGGTCAGGGAAGCAACCCCAGGCTCTGAGTGTCCCTTGACTCCGACTGCCAGAAGTTAGGAGTGGCTCGATAATTACCCTGTTCTGTTCATTCCCTCTGAAGCATCTGGTATTGGTGCTGTCAGAAGATAGGATACTGGGCTAGATGGACTATTGGTCTGACCCAGTATGGCCGTTCTTAGGTTCTAGCATAGAGAGAAATCAAAGAGTCTACCTGCATGTTAATGAGTTTACCAAGAACTGCCCAGTCCTAACATTGATTCTGGCAGAGCAGACCTTCAGCAACCCCAGCCCTAGGGGAGACCTGGGGTAGTTACCAGCTCATCACAGCTTCAGCTCAGAACATGCACAATCATGACATGTTTACCCTTTCATTTCAAGAGCAGGTAATTAGTAGACAATAGTTTTTTTCCGCAGGCATACATTCAAAAGGGTGGATTCAAAGTGTGTCACTTGCATTCCCCAGCTACTTCCTAGGAAACCCAATCCATGGGTATTGACCTAAAAAGTCCTTTGAACTTTCTCATACCTTCCAGAAATTGCATTAATCCTGTCTTCCTGCTAAAGCACTTCCATACTAATCTCACAATAATACATAAACATTTGCATTTCTAATGTAATGTACCCCAAAGATAGCAATCCTAATTCAGAAAGGTTTAACTTAATTCAATGAAGTTCATTCAGGATACTGTCAGTCTGTCATATAGTGACCCAAACCATTTCTTGAAGCATCGCCTTGTTCCTCTGAGGTCTTTTGTGCACGTATGGACCCTGCTTAGCTTGTGTGACCTGACAACCTTGGAGTATGAAGTGGTATGACTTCTAAGAAATAGTAAAGATATACTCTCTTCCACAACACATACTATAAGTGGAAATATGCAGAGATAATCTTCAAATACTCTGACAATCCCCACATGTCTGGCTTCATAAAAGAAACTGGACTAAAACTTTGAGATGGTTTGTTCGATAGCAGCAATAAAGTGTGGGTACCAGTAAGAATACTGGGTGCTGTATTACATTTGGTACTTCTAGGGGTCACGAAGATGATAAAAATCAGTGTTTTCCGCATGATTAAATGTATTAATCAAAACATTATTCTGGGACTGAAACTTCTTTAGAGGGTTCCCAAAATATAGAGCAGCAGCATTAGGGCAGTTATGGAAGATTAAAACCAGACTCATACATTGACTCAAATGAGTGAGCAAGCACCTACATCTCTAGTAGTAAAACAAACATACCATGCCATTGCCATCAACTAAAACTCAACCTTATGGTTGGATTGGTCTTGTTTGAAAAAAAAGAGAGAAAACCCCCAACACCTCTGTAATGCTCATGGATCATGTTATAATAGAGACAAAATGATATTTAGTGGGTAGAGTAGGAAATATAACATTTACAGTGACTAGCTGTAGGATCAAACAGCCCCAAATGACATTGTTAGGATTTACCAGGATTGAGACAGATTAGTTAATCGTTCTTTCTATTCACATATGCTAATGATTCTACCTAAATGTGAAAATATGCCTACGCATTAAAGATAACAAGACCAACTCCTCCTCCGCAGAATTCTTATACGCACATACGCTTTTTCTTTCCAATAAAAATACCTTTGAGAAGGCTGTAGAACAAAACTATCACTTTTGCTAAGCAAAGCACCAATGCTAGGTGGCTAGGATTAAGATTTTTAAGGGTATTATTATATACATAGGAACTTTATATATAACATCTTTAAATCCCAGTAAAGAGATATTAATTTGACACAGTTTAAAATACTGTAATCAGTTTTGACTCTCCCATTTGCCAAGAGACACTGGAGCAAAGGAAGAGGTCAGAAAAAGGTAAGTGGGTTGGCACACTGCTGAGAGAGAGGAGCTATTAAAAGAGGCAGATTCAAATGAGAATATATAACTGTTCTCACAGCAGACATGTAAGGCAGAGGAACAGAAATTTCATATTTAAGTTTATGAGCTTAGGCCAAAATTGGGATTTGTGGATACTCTTCACCTCTAAAAGTCAGGCCTCTTTTGTGTAGGTGCCTGAATACAGACGTGCTGAGCACCCACAAATCTAACTGAAGTCAAAGGGATCTTTAAGTGCTCACTCAGAGAAAAAAAAAAAAAGGCCACTTTTATGAAGATACCTAAATTTGGACTTGGAAGTCTAACCCTAGATATCCAGATGTGAAAATTGTGGCCTTCATGTTTTTTCCAGTGTGTACCTATTGGCAGACATGAAAACCAATGAGAAAAGGGGAAAATGAAGCAATTACTCAATTTCCCCTCCTTCCTAGTACCTTGTAAACATATTATTTTAACCATATATTTTATGCAGACGAATAACTTTTCAATGTGCTTGTTCTGCTTATGGTTACATGACAGTTGATGTGGCAAATATAGTAATGAGGACTGATGATTGAAAGCAGGTGTAGCTCGTTTTGGTTGGGTTGAGGAAAGAATATGGGTATGAATAGGAGACACTGTTTTAAGACATGAGTAAGTGAAACTTACTATTTTCTTTCCCTCTTTTTATTTTTCTGACAACTAGCCATACAATGGACGACTGGGTAGTGGACATAAGGACTGTTCCCGCTGCTGCTACTGACCTCAATGGGCATGTCTACACTAGCATTTTTAACAGTTAATTGATTGCTCGTTGCTCAAGGTACCTAATATGCTTGTAAAGGGCTAGTCTGGTAAAACCTCCAGTGAAGACCCGGAGCCACAGGAACAGGACTGAGCCCACAGTGCATGGTATGTAGATGTGAAGAACATAAATTGACCCTTGCTAATAACAGAAATCATTCCAGTCTTATACCTGCAAGCAGGTCCCCATCTCCAAGCAAGATCTCAGGCCAGGGAGGTATGCAAAGAACCCTAGTAAATAACTTCCTGTACTTAAAGGTCCCTTCCTAAGGGCATTGCTACACTCGCAGATGTAGAGCGCTCAGAGTTAAACCAGTCTTCGGAGACAGCAGCAGGGAAAGGGCTGCCGTGTGTTTACACTGTCAGCTGCAAGCGCAGCAGCGTGACCACATTAGCAGCTCTTGCAACGCCACAGAGAGCAGTGCATTGTGGTAGCTATCCCAGTGTGCAAGTGGCTGCAGTGTGTTTTTCAAATGGTGGAGGGGGTGGAGTGTGACAGGGAGTGTGTATGTGGGGGGAAAAGACAGTGTGTTTTGGGAGGCAGAGTGTGTCAGCATGCTGTCTTGTAAGTCCAGACAGCGGCAGGGGGAAACCCCATCAGCCCCCGCTCCCCCTTCCCCCCACACAGCCTGCCTCAGCAGCAGCAGCATTCCATAGTAACGGTTAGCTTTGTCCCGGAGCAGTTAAGCACGCTGGCTGTTAGAAATGGAGCTTTGAAAGGGGATATCCCCATGCCTGCAGCTGAGTTCAAAACAATGACAAGAGTGGCCATTTGACTTCAAGGGATTATGGGACTTTTCCGGAGGCCAATCACAGCGAAGTAATGCAACACGTCATCCACACTGACACCTGGGCATTTCAGCCAGGGTACAGCAAGCTCTATGCTTCTTGTGGAGATGGATTACCAGGAGTGCTCCAGCTGCAGAGTCCAGGCACTCTAAGGCTAGGTCTACACTACCCGCCTGAATCGGCGGGTAGAAATCGACCTCTCGGGGATCGATTTATCGCGTCCCGTTGGGACGCGACAATCGATCCCCGAATCGGCGCTCTTACTCCACCAGCGGAGGTGGGAGTAAGCGCCGTTGACAGAAAGCCGCAGAAGTCGATTTTGCCGCCGTCCTCACAGCGGGGTAAGTCGGCTGCGATACGTCGAATTCAGCTACGCTATTCACGTAGCTGAATTTGCATATCTTAAATCGACTCCCCCCTGTAGTGTAGATGTACCCTTAGTGCCTTGCAGTGTGGACACCTCGGGAGTTAGGGCGCCCAGGGCTGATTTAAGGCGCGCTAACCTGCAAGTGTAGCCAAGGCCTAAGATAGCTGCTGGAAAGAGGTGGTGAGTGTGAGCTGCAGAGACCTCAGACACAGAAGCCCAGAAGCTGCTTGCATTTAAGGCTTGCCCAGAACACAAGGTAGGATTCCGCATGTCAAAAAAGTGCTTTAGCCCAATCTGTCTTCCAGGGGGTTACCTCAAATATTTATCTTGGGATTTGCAAAGACTAAACCCTAATAATGTGAGCAGATGCACAAGACTCCATACCCATGCCAGAGGGAAGGTTATTTTCACACATCAGTGGATCTTCAGTTTGGTTACATATTTCATAAGCTTCTGAAAACAAATCTTTCAGTTTTGCTTTGAAAACTGATGGGATGTCTCAGTGATTTGCAACAGTGAACCATTTATATGCTACATGTTTTGTGCATCACTAATCAGATATTTGTTTCCCTTTTAATATAACTAAATAGTGCTACACCCATCTTGTCAAAAATTTATGGCAAAAATCTACATATCTTGCATTTTTCAGTTTTTCTAGAAGGATGTTGCAACCAGAGAGCAGGACACAGGAAGTTAACATATGTATTTTTGTAGTGATTAACTAGAAGGTTGCATATAAACCAAATTAAATAATAAATATCAGTAACAGTAGTAATACATACTTAGCATATATTGTGCTTCACATTTGATGATCTCAGAGTGCTTTACAGTATTGGTAAGTATCATCCCCATTTTAAGTTCTAAGAACTCTCCTTCCTTCCTCCCCACCCTTCTCCTCCCCCCCACAAAAAGGTGCCTGGCAAAAGTTTCTCAAATTAGCTCACTTCAGCTTATGAGACTCATGGTCCATGAAGATCTACTTCTATTTTATTTATTTTTGTCAATACTCCCTGTTTTCATTGTCACGGCTCAGAGCTAATTGTACCTTTGATTACTGTCTGTCTTCCCGAGTGCAACCCTCTTAAGTGTTAAGACCTCTTGCCTTCACCTGTTGCGGGGTGGAATCCTGCAATTTTCCCACTCTCAGATTGGGTCCTGTATACCACCTGTGATTCCGCAGCCAGCGAGCCCCACTATTCTTCCCTTCACGAGCTGTGACCAGTGTGAGAACACAGGAACATAAAACAGCCTTTCCAAAACAAAGCATTACTTAATCTCATCAATAGGAACAAAGCATAACAAAAGCAAAGGGCTCTTAACACAAGAGCCTATATGCATAAGTGTCTTACCTAAAGTGTGGGTAGACCTAGCTGATGTGACACCCCCATTTCTGGGAATTGCTGGCAGCAGGGCTCTAGCCACGAAATTGACAAGAGCGCCAACAGCTGATGTAAGTAACGCACACACTGCGTTGCCCTAACTACACCGACATAAGCCTTATACCTCTCGTGGAGGTGCAGTTATTATGTCAGTGTAGTAAGACACTTACATCAGCAGGAGGAAGGCTGTAGTGTAAACACTGCCTTATGTCGACCTTACTGTGTAGTGTAGAGCAGCCCTTTGTTACGGTGTTGGGCGTAGTAACTGTTTATTTTTAGGCCGTAAGGCATGTATAGAGTAATTGTATAAAATACCATCTGGCCTTTGGACTTAATAAAGGAATTTATGGTTATATTAGTGTCTGGTGGTCTCCCATAATAATATTAATAATTTCTAACATTATTAAATAATTCCAACATGCTAGAGTACATCCTCCACCCTTTGGAAATATGACAAGCAACACCCTAACGATCAGACAGACATAACATGCACAAAATGTTACGGGCAGCTCTCACATCCTTCACATTATTTTACTTATTTATTAGAAATAGTAGCTCTGACCGTGACTCACCTGAAAGAAAAAATTCAAGACATGGCCTACATAGTTTTTGACTTTTATCATATCACTTTTGATTAGAGGTGGGATTTTTAACCACTATACTTTACTGGTAAAAGTCCTAGTTTGGATGCAATTATACTTGAATAAAGGCGCTTTATACTGGTATATCTTAGGCCATGTCTACACAGCAAACTTTTGCCAACATAAGTTACGTCGGCATAAAGCTGATGCAGTTAGTATACCACTTGTGCACATGCATACTTGGTTCCATGTGTCGGCACTGCGTGCACTCAGGAGTGTGTGTGTTGACGCTCGGTGCGGTACGGGTATCCCATTGTGGTGGGATGTAGGTGCTTGGTCCCACCGTTCAGCGCACTGCCTTTTGGGAAGATTTGGCAATGCACTGTATGGCAGAAATGAGTCACTCAGGAGTGACCTGGGAGCAAGGGGTCACCTTCCAGGCAAGCAACTTTCTCCGTCCCATAAGGTCATCTATATCCCATAATTTTCCTACCTTTTTAAAAAAAATCCCACAAGCCTGTGTGGCCCTCCTTGCTGTCTGACATCTCTGACAGAAGCATGGAGCCTGCACAGTTCTGCACTATTGTATTAAGCATTGCAAACACAGAATGCATGATCCTCTGGTATTTGCAGAGCTGCAAGAAGAATCAAATCAGCAGAGAACATGACGATTTCGTAGAGGTCAGATGCTGTGGGACACAGCGAGAACCAATTCAAGATTGTTGGTGGTATTCAAGGAGTAGCTGCAGATGGTGGAGCACTATTTCTGAGCCAGAGAAATTAGCCTTGATTGGTTGGATTGCACCGTAATGCAGGTTTGGGATGATGAGCGGTGGCTGCAGAACATTTGGATGTGCAATGCCACATTCCTGGATCTGCGTGCTGAGCTTGTCCCAGCCCTCCAGCGCAGGGACACCAGAATGAGAGCTGCACTGACAATGGAGAAGTGAGTGGCAATCATACTGTGGAAACTTACAATGCCTGATTGTTACTGGTCAGTGGGAAATCATTTTGGAGTTGGAAAATCCCCTCTGGGGGCTGCTGTCATGTAAGCGTGCAGGGCCATTAATCGCCTCCTGCAGGACAGTGACTCTTGGCAACGTGCAGGACTTAAGTGGATGGATTTGCAGCAGCAGGGTTCCAAAACCGCAGTCGAGTGACCCCTACGCATATCCTATTTTGACACCAGACCACCTTGCCACAGCGTAATCTACAGAAAGGGCTACTTTTCTATGGTTATGCAAGTACTGCTGGATCACCGGGATGCTTCACCAACACCAAAGTGGGCTGGTCAGGGAAGGTGCACGACACTCGCATCTTAAAAACACAGGAATGGTCAGAAAGCTACAAGCAGGGACCTACTTTCCCGACCAGTGGATCACCATAGGCGACGTTGAAATGCCAACAGTGATCTTGGGGGACCAGCCTACCCTTTGCTCTCCTGGCTCATGAAGCCATAAACCAGCCACCTCGACAGCACCAAAGAAAGATTCAACTACCAGTTCGGCAGGTGCAGAATGACAGTTGAATGTACTTTTGGTAGACTGAAGGGAAGCTGGTGTTGTTTACTCACAAGATTGGATCTTAGTGAGAAAAATATCCCAATGGTTATAGCAGCCTGCTGTGTCCTGCATAATATCTCTGAAGCAAAGGGGGAAAAGTTGCTGCCAGGATGAAGAGCAGAGGTAGAGCGGCTGTCTGCTGAGTTTGAACAGCCAGACACAAGGGCTATTAGAAGAGCTCAACATGGAGCTATATGGCTCTGGGAGCCTTTAAAAAAAACACTGACAGTAAACCACAGTAATGGGTTGTGATGTACTGTGCTCTACCTGAGCCCGGCTGTCTTGGGGCTTGTTAGGAATTGTGGAGTACTGTACTTGGTGTACAGTTATGAATATAACAGTGTCAATGCACCTATTTATTTCATGGTGCTCGCTGTACATTTATGACTATTACACTGTTTGTCACTGATCCTGTGAGTTGTGTCAGACCGTTCAGCAAGTGGGTGCTTTCACTACCATTACACATTCTGCAGCATATGCTGGGAACTAAAAGATTAATTATTTTCCAAACAATAAAATTTTATTGAGTAAGGCAAATATTGTAAAAAAAATTCTGTGCAAATTAAAAGCAAATGCATTAAAGCCTTAATAAATTTATGGAACAGAACTTAAGAAGTGGAAAAAACATTCAGGTCCATGTTAGCTACACACAGCAACCATGGCTTTCACGTGTCAGTGGATGTGAAGCTGTGGTTCTCCTTAACATTCCTGTAGGGAGGAGTGGTAGGGTTCGGGATGTGGCCCCTGATGCCATGTGGAACATTGAGGGGGATGTAGGGAGGTGCTGTAATGGAGTTTTCCATGGACTGCAAAGGGAGGCGAGCCCGGGATTGTTGAACCTGTAGGTCCACAAGAATCTGCAGCATCTGTGTTTGTTGCCAGAGAAGCCCCATTATGTCCTGGTGCATCTCCCTCCCTTTCCTTTTCCTGGTGGGACTCCTGTGCCTCTCTCCTGTCAGGTCTTTCCTTCTCCATACAGTCGGCAGTATTCACCCTCCAGGCCCTCTGCTCATGATTTGATGCAACACTGGCTTCCCAGATCTCACTGAATATGTCATCTCTAGTCCTCTTCTTTCTCCTCCTTCTGTGGCTCAGGTGTTCCGCAGGTGTGGAGGGGAAATCCCTCAAGGCTGCAACAGCAGAAACTACAGAAAAACATCCAGAGGTACCATTGTCAATATAATGACAACGGATAGCCAAAGTTAAGATTCAGAACTCCCTTCCCTTGCTCCCCATGAGTTTTAAACAAGACATGCTTATTGACACTGCTGCTTTGGAATGCTCATGCACGGCACCATTCACAGCAGCAGTCATGGTAAGTACGGCCCACCAGGGAGAAGGGAAATGAGGAGGGAATTGCTCCGTTGCATGGAACTACGAGTAAAGGGCAACGGTGTTGAATACTGGCACTGTTTTCCACAGGCGGTGGTGATTTTAGCGGATATCTCACTCGTTGGGGTAACAAAGGCACGTGGAGCACAGCTGCTACTGGTGTCCCGAAGCCACCCAGGCCAGTATACTGCCAGCCTGTTTCCTGCAACGATGCCTACCAAAGTTATTGCTGACTGGCGTGGGAAAGTCCTACCCGGGGGAAAAAATAAGGCTGCCATCCCTAGAAACCTTTGGGAGAGGATTGCAGAGTACTGCCATGGAAGTTTTATCAAGATCTCAGGAGGATTAAGGAGACATCCTGGTATACACAAACAAACTGCGCTGCATGGCCCTCCTGCCTAATTCTACAGGGGAACGAAAAGCAGGTAACTCTACCTCTTATTGTTGTACTGCTACCTCTTCTGGAGTGAGTAAATTAATGAAAAGTCAATAGGTGTGTCTTGTTAAGCTGGGGGCACATCATTGTAATGGGAAATACTTTGAAACACTTACCCAAGGTTCCTTCCGCTGCATCGGGCTTGCCCATGCTCAACTGCCCAGGCTGACTGGACTGTAGTGGAGCCTCAAACAGGTCCTGGCTTGTGTCATAACTGGACCCCCAGGTCGCATGTCCCCCATCCTCCTGCTCTTCCTTCTCCTCCTCTTCCTCACTGTTCACAGCAGGGGCCTCTGACTTGAGCTCCTCAGAGGTATGCCGAGTAGTCTACAGGGTGGTAGTGGGGTCTCCATCAAGCATGGCCTGCAGCAATTTGTAAAAGTGGCAGGTCTCCAGCTCGGCACCAGATTGACTGTTGGTCTCCCTGGCCTTCTGATATGCCTGCCACAGCTCCTTTGCTTTCACACAGCACTGCTGCTGATCCCTGTCGTACCACTTCTCTTGAATCACCGATGCAATCTGCTTACAGATGCCCACATTTCTACAGCATCTTCTCCACACAGGTCAAGGAGAGACAATTATCTCCAGGCCAGAGCATGTCTGGAGAGTGTCGCCGGCATGGTCAGCTGGGCAGGTGCACACAACAATGGAGAGCTGGTAGGCATGCTCACCAAACTGGACAATCAGAAAAAGGTATTTCAAAAATGTACAGGGCTTTAAAGGAGAGGGCGGCCTTCCAGTCTCAGTGAACCCTGGGCAGTGGAGTTCACAACTGTGACCAGAGCAGTCAGTGTCGAGCATTGTGGGACAGCTGCTGGAGATCTGTTCAGGTTGACACAACCTACACTCGCACTGTGTCAACCTCAGCACAATGATAGCTCAATGCCTCTCGGGGAGGTGCTAATACTGCCTCACTGTAACAGAGCACTTACATCGGCGGGAAACAAATGTAAGTGTAGACACATGTGCAACTAGATTGACGCAAGGCAGCTTATGTCAACCTAACTTTGTTGTCTAGACCAGGCCTTATTTTCGTATGGAAAGGGGAACAAGCTCTGCTAGTAGAAGACACTTTTATACTGGTATAACTGCACCACACTAGGCTGGTTGCATGGGTAGACAAGCACTCTTCTAAATCTTTATCACTAACTTAAGCCCACCAAGTCAACACAGCATGCTTGCTTCTAATCAGATAAACAGTATTGCAGATGAATAGTTTCACTGTATTCCTTAATTACATATTACAAATTCAGAGTTCATGTTGCATATGGAAGTAAAAGCAGAGAGAGGTGGAAGATGCACACGTACACTTTTTTATAAAATATTTATGTGTAATATCAAGCTCTTTTCAGTATACAGAAAATTTGTTTCCCAGTTTATTTTACATTAGAATGTCAGGTATTTTCCACTCTGTAAGACACTGGACAGCTGCAGAACTAGCAGAAGTACAAGATGACATGTATCAAGTGAGTCAAACTTCAGCAATTGAGAGGGGGAGGGATTTCTAGTCAGACTGTTTAAAACTGTGGTTGATTATTTTTGTAATATCTAGTTAACTAAAACACATGAAAAAAAGAAAGCTTTCCGTATCCCCAACCCTTCATTTAGGGGGTTACATGGATACCAGTCTGCCTTACAGAGACTTTTTTTTGTTAGAGAACTCACTGGGAAAGATCAAATTGGACATTCAAGATATTTCTAAGATTGGGGGTGGGGGAGAACCTCAGTGTCCCCCCCCCCTTTCCCCCCATCCCCGCATTGTCAGGTCTTCTTTTTATATCATAAAGCAACAAGAGAGGGCACAACATTTTCTCCATCTTTGTAAGTCACCTTTAATGCAAGAGGAACTGAGCATTATCACACGTTTGCAAATAGAGATTGATCTCAAAAGTTGCACTCTCTCAATAATATATAACAAGTATTCTTACTTTGGGCCAGCTGACATCACTGGGCAGCTCTCTTCTGTACAGAAGTCTGTAATGGTACCATAAAGCATATTGATCTGGTTGAAGAAGTCCACAGCTGTAAGAATTTAAATAGTCAGTTAGTCTGGTAACAGTCTGCCAACAATGCAAACTTCATGCAGTTCGAATTACAAAATTCCCACTGCTGAACAGGTGTATAGAGTTATGTAATGAAGCTTCCACATTGTTAATTGCTTTGTAAATATTACAAAGGAAATGTGAGGCTCAGACAAAATAGACAGTTGCGTGTAAATGTTCTATTAACGTCCATCGCCATACAACGATTTCTGTTCTGCTGCTTATGAGCCAACTATTAAGAATTTATGTTTTGGCCTTTTAATGTATTTAAAAACATTGCACTTCATTTAGCAGTGCATTTCATTGAGCATTTGTTTATTTTGGGGGCATGCTTATTACACATTCTGGGAGACAGCTGTCTGAAACATTTAATAATATTGCACCTTTCGCAAGGAAGGAAAAGAGTTACCATATATAATCTATCTTGGTCAACATTTTTTAAAACAGAGCCTAAACATTTTTTTTCAAACTTGCTGGGCACCCAAGCAGCAATAGGAGGTGCTGGGTGCTTTTTAAAAATCAGGCCTCTTATTTAGGAGCCTAACTTTCAGCTCTTGTTTTTGAAAGGCTTGGATTCTGTAATCAATTTATAAAAATAAACCTACTTTCCCCCCCACTGACTGATCATGATTGCAGTTGGCACACTCCTGGTTGCTCCAATGCCACGCAAAGGAATATAGGAGCATATTTTGTCTCAGTTCAATGTAAATTACAGGCAAAATTAAAACAGGAGAATCAATCACAAGCTGTATTTCATGGAACAATTTGTGATTGGTAACAGCTAAATACTTCCGGTTCTATGCATAACACTTCATCGTGATAAAGGTTCCATCTGTCTTCCCACAATTATTCCCATCTGCCTTCCACCCAGGAAGAATCCAGCTACTGTAAAAGTCTCTGCTGGCGAGCTCAAGTAAGACAAATCCACAAGAAAAGATGATCTATGATATTTTACATACAAAAAACAAACAAAAAAAATTGATGTGAAATTTAGACAGATTCAGCTGCAATTTACAAAATCTATTACAGTAACTCCTCACTTAACGTTGTAGTTATGTTCCTGAAAAATGCAACTTTAAGTGAAACGATGTTAAACGAATCCAATTTTCCCATAAGATTTAATGTAAATGCAGGGGGTTAGGTTCCAAGGACATTTTTTGGGGCAGACAAAAGGCATTATATACTGTACAGTACTGTACTGTCGTGGGGAGGTGCCCCTGGCTTACCCCTGGGGCTCAGGGCTGGGGGTGCAGGGTCTGGGAGGAAGTTAAGGTGCGGGAGGGTGCTCAGGGTGGGGGTGTGGGGTCTGGGAGGCAGTTAGGATGCAGGAGGACGCTCAGGGTTGGAGTGCGGGAGGAGGCGCAGGCAGGAGGTGCAGAGCACTTACCTGGGGCAGCTCCTGTTTGGTGCAGGGGATGTGCAGGTGGCTCTGTGCAGCACGGCACCGCCCCCATGGCCGCGATTCTGGGAGCTGCCCCCCCCCCCCTCCTGGCAGGCAGGGTCACCCGGAATGCAGGGGCTTTAGGGGCTGCAGGGCCCTGGGCTAAGGGGGGCCCGGGGCCCTGGCCTGCAGCTCTAAAGCCCCTTTCAGAATGCGGCCCTGCAAGCACGGGCAGGAGGACTCAGGAGGAGCAGGGGCAGCCGCGCAGCCAGCAGCCAGAGAAAAGCAGCGCTTTCCCCTTCAAAGCTTCCCCACTCACTCGCTCCCTCCCTCCCAGAAAGTCCTAAGTGCCGCCAAACAGCTGTTTGGCAGCGGGAGAAGCGCTGGGAGGGAGGGAGGAAGGGAGGGGGAGGAGGCAGAGGAACTTGTGCAACGCTCCCTTATAAAGTCAGCCAAACGACGTTATAAGGGAGCATTGCACAATTTTAAACAAGTATGTTCCCTAATGGAGCAGCGACGTAACTTCGAAACAACGTTTAAGTGAGGAGTTACTGTATTTCATTTTGTCACTGTTAAATGAAGTTTCTAGCCCTTTTGGCTGCATGGCTAGTTTTGACAATGTGAACAGAAGCACAATTAATTTTGTTTCCGTCTGTCTGCAGACTCAACGAAAGCACTGAGGGTACTTTTACACAGCAAACAGCAGCCCATGGCAGCATGTCTCAGAGTCTGGGTCTACAGACTCAGCCTTGTGGGATTTGCACTTTGGCACTAAAAATAGCAGTGTAGACATTTGAGCTATGGCTGGAGCTCCGGCTCTGATGCCTAGGTCCGGGGGTGGGCCTCAGAGCCCAAGCCCAAACATCTATGCAGCTATTTTTAAAACTTTAGCGCAAGCCTGAGTCTGTAGACCTGGGCTCTGCAATGGGTTGCTGCTTGCTGTGTAGATGTACCCTTAGGGTATGTCTACACAGCCGACATTGAAGTGTTGCTGCAGCATCGCTTTAACATCAGCTGTGTAGTCACGGCTCCAGAGTGAGCTCTCCCAGCACTGTAAAAAACCCCACCTCCGCGAGGGGACTAGCTCCCAGAGCTATAGCACTGTCCTCACTGCCACTTTACAGCGCTGAAACTTGCATCGTTCAGGGGGGTGTTTTTTCACACCCCTGAGCGAGGAAAGTTTCAGTGCTGTAAGTGGCAGTGTAGACAAGCCCTAAGAGACTTAAGACCTTCCACTACTTATCTTACTTGGGCAAGGTGTGTGAAACCAAATTAGGGCCACTTCTATGCCTGTGTCATGCTGAGATGGATCCCCAAAATACTCAATTAATGCCCTCATTGAGTGAGCTTGACAAACAAATCACATCCTTAAATGTCATCTGAATGAGTGTTCAGCTAAGAATAAGGCTCTTCGCTCCCAATGCACAAGTAGCTGAATATCCTATTGACTCATCTTTGGAGCATTCAGATAGACATTTTTGTCTTGATAGCCTTCATTAGAAGATGACATTTACAGAGCTATCAGTTACAAAATGCAGCACTCCCACAAGTACAATCTGCAGACCGCTAGGGAGCACTGTGGGTTTTGCAGTCTTTACATGAAACATCGTGCTCAGCCATTTCAGTCTCACTGAACCTGTTATCCAAGGCTGGGGTTGAGCTTGGGGCAGGGCACTATGAAAATAACTTGCACTGCTCAGTAACAAACCCCCAGTGAAAGGTCTGAACTTAAGGGAGTTCTTTTGGGCAATCCCCTCATGGAAAAGGGATCCACACCCAGAACTCAAGGATTGTCAAGGTAAGTATCTGAGGTAGGGGAGAGGACAGGAGAGATCCTTTAGGCTCCATAAATGACACTTAAGGAAAGTTACTTCACAGACTATATGCAGAGCATGCCCAGCAAATTCCTGCCAGTTATTTTAGTTCATCCCACTTTTCAGTTGATGTAGTAAACACAGGCTATAAACTGCATTGTGCAAACACAATCACCCAGGAGCAAATCAGCTCAAGACTGGTGGATCATGTGTTTAGTGCACATTCTTTGGAGAAGCAGTACCGTAGCAGCAAATGGCAAGACATCATTCAGGGAGGGAGGGGGAAGGGGAAGAGGGAGGTAGTCATGGAAAGGGAGGGTTGTTAACACTTGTTGGGGGGGGGGGGGAACACACCATAAATTATTAAAATCTTAATAGGAAATTTTAATATCAAAAGAACTGCAAGCAGATTTTGTATATTGCAGCCAATTTTGAACGTTCCAGTCTTCAAGAGCTGTTAATTAGGTTTCCAATCCTCACTCCCCCAAAACCCCACTAACCCTGATGTCTCCTTAAATGCAGACATGCCCAAATCCACAAAGGCTTTGAAAGTATGACTGTTATTGCTTTGAAGCCCACATTCTGAGTTTCAAAAGGGCATGAAGCATATCTCCCAACCTCCAGATTCATCAGTGTGTGACAAACAAGCACAGTGTGGGCCACCCGTTTTTGACATATGTTATGCAGTGCCTTAGCCTGTTAATTTCCCCTTTTCAGTCACAGAGCTGAAGGCTGTAGTGGTTTTTTTTAAAGCAGTTTCTCCAGTTATGGAAGTGTGTGTTATCTGCTGATTAAAACAAGTAAAGAACCAAGGTTTGTGGGTTTTATTTCCACATCTGTCACTGTGTCTTCGGGGAAGACATTTAAAATTTTGTACCTCAATTTCTTTCTTCTCTGAAAAAAGGAGAATAGCAGGCTTCTCATAAGGGGTTTTTAAGCTCATATGTTTATTGCACATGTAGAACGTTAAACCCAATAATTTAAAAATATTTTAGTTTTTTTGCCTTTCAACTTCATTGAAAGTTTCCCCAATAAAACTGTTTTGCAAAATGGATCAACTATTTGACACACATATGTAACCCATTGGCACAAAACATCATAGAGGTCAAGTTCTGGCAAGAATCAAAAAGGGTTAGGCATTTATATGGATAAGAGGAAAATCCACAATTACGTTAAACGATACATAAACCCTCATGCATCAGCCAACCATCCCACCCACTGTTTGGGATAAGGAAGAAACTTATATGGGCAAATAACTCCGTAATTACCCAATTCAGGGATCCTACCATTTTCCTCTGTATTACCAAATACTGGCCACGGTCACGAGACATGACATCAGATGAGACATAGCACCAGTCTAATCTGGCAGGGCAATTCCTAAGTTCTATTTTTCTCCTCCATTGTTCTTTGCCCAGCAGTTTTGAAACATTGCCCTCTCTGCTCCCTCAGACTGAGGCAAACTGCTTTACTTGTACAGTTGTGCCTGCAGCATGAGGAGAACATACCCTTCTACTAGGGAGGGCACACAATATTAGGCCTTCTTTATATATCCTAAACAGGTAACAAACCCAATGTTTGTCCTTTACAGGCCACCTTTAATAGGCTTTGATGGTGGCAAACTGGAGAGCAACCGAAAGCAGGAGTAGTATAATTGGTATATGAAGCATCCTTGGTAATGTTTAGTCACCAAAATTAGTTTGCTTTTTAGACAGTTTAAAAAAAATCTATTCATGCTAAATTTTGTAAACGACCTCTTTCCCTTGTAATGTTGGAAACTCGTACCGTAGCATCGTGCGGATGCATAGGAACTAGAAGGTCAAGCTGGGCAGAATTGCTTTACTGTCCAAGCAGCATAAAATGTGGAAGGAAACACACTGTTTAAAATATACATTCGTCCAAAGTACTATTTATACTGCACACCCATGTATACAACATTGTGCAACAGGGGAAGCACACCAAACCACCAAGTTCCTGCCCTGAAGAGTCTACAGTCTAAATGCAAAACAGGTAGAATATCAACATTACATGGGGCATCCGATTATTACAGCCAAAACTCTCCATGAAATGTAGGGCTGTAGGAATTTTTGATGGAGGGGGCTGGCTCCCTGAGTGTTTGTTCCAAGATGATGGGGCACCAGGAAAGGCAGTATAAAGGAGATAAAATGAGTGATCAGGAGAGGCATGTGCAAAATATGAAGTATGGGAGTTGTAGGCAGGGATGGTATTCAAGAGAGCTTTGTAAGTGAGGAGAGCCTTGAACTTACTGCAGAAGAGAGGAAGCCAGTGTAAATATTTAGAGGGGGAGAAAGAAGAAGGGGAAACATGGTTAGAGCAGGCAGAAAGGATGATAATTTGGGCATCTCTTTTGCATAGACTGGATGGGAAGAAAGTGATAGGAGAAACAGCAAGGACAAAGTTATAATAACCAAGTCAGGAAGTTACCAGAACATAGACTAACACCTTGACAGGAACAAAAGGAAGAGATTAGCTTTGGAAATGTAAAGAAAAAGCTTAGAATTTGGTGAGGGCAGACGGAAGACATTCTATATATACACATTTATAATCTTCACATCCATTTTAGACTTGATCCTGAGTAGTATTCATCCAAGCAAATGTTTGAAACTCAATGTGGAGAAGCATGTACAGTTGAGAAACACAGCTCTAGCTGGAATCTGAAGGAGTAAATCACCCTAGGATGATACTTAGTTATTTGCTAGAAACAGTGTTGGTGTTTCCCCTTCACTGCTCATCTGATTTGTGAATGAGCATTTAGATTTTAACCACAAAGAGAAGCAATTGGTTTTGGAAAAACCCATAATTTCACCACATGGGACAGAGGGGTTTTTAGCTTGAGCCACTTAGCTGCTGTGAATTCTAACAGACACCACAGTTCTGCTCTTTCAATTACAGTACAACATAGACTGACCAGTGCATTAAGAACCACACACTGCACAAGAGACAGCTATGCAGTTGTCCTTATCCATTATCAGACACATCACTGCCCACCTCATGTAAAAAAAGGTCAGTCAACTTACTATTAACTGCAACCCATTCATTTAAATCTTCACCCTCTGGCAGCATAACGGCCATCCGGAGATTACCGCTTCCAAGCGTGGCTTCTGCATGTTTTAACAGCTCATACTGGTGAGACCCCTCCGGAATGTTTTTCTTTGGTTTAAAGGTTTTAGAAGAGCGACTACCACTGTGAAGGGGAGAAGAAAAAAAAGATGTAAAAGAACTTGTAGGAATTGAGGGGAAGGAGCGAGGAGCAGAGAAGTTAAGAATCAGTGTAGCACTAGTGTGAACTCCTTCTCCCCCTCCCCGTTTTTTATTTAGATCAAGCAGAATGTTTACAAAAATAAAGAGCTACAAATTACAGAACTGACTCATATTTGTTAAACAATTGCTCGGAACTCAGATTACTTCCTATTTCACTGTATTCTCATCTATTAATATTATTTCTGAGACAGCTGGAAAAAGGGGATACCCATCCTACCATCCATCTCATTGCAAGCTGGGTCAAAGTTAAAACCTTAAAAAGCAGCTTACCAGAATCAAGATGACCACATTTTAAAGCCACAAAAAAGAAATTCTCTCCCACCTCCCAAAGATTAAATGATTAGAGCTGAGCAAATACTAGATTTTTCGGTTCAGGAGCCAAACAAGAAAAACTGAAAAAAATTCCAGTTTGATTTGAACCAACAATTTTTTTCACTGAATCAGAAGACTTGTAAAAATTTGATTTTGAAAAAACTGAAATGTTTTGAGTTGACCCGAAAGGACATTTTTTCAGTTTTTATATTCATTTCGAGTCGACCAAAACATTTCAGTCCAATCAATTTTTTTTTCCCCAAGTTTTTTTTTTTTTATTTCGGCCTTTTGGGGTGTTTTTCACCTTTTGTGTGAGTTTTGTTTTAAACTGGCCAGATTCCAAATTGAAATGTTATTCAAAGTAAAAGTCAAATTGAAACATTTCGACCCTTTGAAACTTCCCCCCTACTGATGCTATTCCCCCAATTAAGCAAATAGTTTCAGACCCTGAAAAATGCATTTTTTGCTGAAATTTTTTTGCCTAGCTATACTGAGGAGACAGCTTGGGGGGTGACAAGGAAGACTGGAGAGACGGTAAACCCATTACATTTAAAATACTTTCTTTCACTGTGGAAAAAGGGTAACATTGAACAACTCTGGAAAAAATACATTTAAAAGCTAAAATCAGCCTGTTCAAGACCAGTTGTAGTTTCACTGTATAGGTGTAGTGTATAGGGCTCACTGAAAATACAGTACATCACACTGAAGTGGCTGTTATTTATGAAGGGTTCTCAGATGATTAAAAACAGTGCAGTGGTCATATTAATCTGCCGTCAACCTATTTACATGCAAATATTTGCCTTCCCTAAAAAGATGGTGTGAGGCATGGCTAGAAAGGGTTAAACATCCTGCAAAATAAACAACCCTCAAAAGACATGTGGGGAGATAATATTTGTGGTTTTGTGTATTTACATATGTATGAGTAGGGTCCTCCGACAATGTAATCAACAGTCCCTGTCTATGCTGTATTCTGATAATTCAGAGGTCAAAAGAACATCCTATCATTTAAATGAATTGTAAATCTCTGTATTCATCTCTCTTTGAAATGTATAGCAAATAATCTGCGAATGGTGGAGGAACAAGCAAATTGCCTTATGTTAATTCTATAGCTAAGTAATGGTGATGGACCTCCTTCAAAGTCATGCTAATTACCTTTTGAACTCCCAACTTGTCAAAAGACATGAAATTGTATACAAGATCCTTGGGTCCTGATTCTGTCATCTCAGATCTGCTTAAGCTTCATCAGGGGAAGTTTGAGTCACAAGACTGAGGTCCCAGTTATGCTGATAAACCCTGAATATGACATTTGGACACTGGACTATAACCTATGAACTATTTCTAAAAGAACTCTTTGCAACTACAAAGCTCACCGTCTCGGCTATGAATCTGAACCTCAATAAATTGAACTCATGTCTGTATGTATATTATCTTTCACCCATACTCTCTCTGTGTTGTTTTTTAATAAATTTTAGTTTAGTTCATAAGAATTGGCTGTAGCCTGTATTTGGGTAAGATCTGAAACATTCATTAACCGGGGAGGTAATGTGTCTGATTCTTTGGGATTAGTAGAACCTTTTCTTTTATATCATGAAATAAGATTTTCAGAAATCATCATATTTGACTTGGGTATCTGGATGGAGGCCTGACGCTGGATCACTTTAAAGGAACTGTATCAGAGTAGCAGCCGTGTTAGTCTGTATCCGCAAAAAGAACAGGAGTACTTGTGGCACCTTAGAGACTAACAAATTTATTAGAGCATAAGCTTTCGTGGACTACAGCCCACTTCTATATGCATCCGAAGAAGTGGGCTGTAGTCCACGAAAGCTTATGCTCTAATAAATTTGTTAGTCTCTAAGGTGCCACAAGTACTCCTGTTCTTTTTAAAGGAACTGTGTTGTTTAGACTTCTGAGTAACCAGTGAGGTAATAAAGAAGCTGTTTTGTGCAGACTTGGTAAATCTAAGTATTGGAATAACCACCAGCTTTATGGGGATTGTCTGCCCCATTCTTTGCAGTTCACCCGAATTGAATGACCACAGCTGGCCCCCACTGGGACCCCAGTCACAGATGGTAAGTCTTACACAGCAGCTCCAAGTACACTTTATAAAGAATTACTATTGTTTGGATCACTATACTTAGCCACAGAATTGCTATGGCAGTACTATGGTTATAGCTGAGTTGACACTTCCACTTCCAACTCCTATTTCTGTATATTTCTCAGAACATTTCTTTATGGATTTCATGAAGGGGTTTCACATCTTCTTTCAGACTAGAAGTAATATTTGGGTGGAAATTTTTATAGCAGATGGAAAAAATTTCTAGGTGGAAAATTCTTGCTTTTTCAGTTTTAGACAAATCCAGATTATTTCATGTTTGTGCTTGGATAACTACAAATGGCTTTTTAAAAACTTTAAACTTGGTGTGCATGTGCTGCTGAACAAACCGAGCCTCAGAAAGAAAATTTGGATACAATTAGAGGAAATTTAGTTACTTCAGTTTTAAAGAAGGGTAATGAGCCAGCATAGCATATTCATTTCCAAAATGTTAGAAAAATGCACCGAAGTGTGAGGCTCCAAATATTTGCAGAAGTGGATTTCATAGGAACAGCCAATATGTGGAACAAAAAGTCACAAAAAGACGAGACTGCACACTGCCAAGGCAGGGATGATGCTTGGAACACTGTTTGTTTGGCTACATTTTCACCTAAAGTATTGTAAATAAACTGTCTCTTTTCCTTTGTATTTTCCCCACTCTACAGCATCACAGAAAAACAAACAAACATGAAAGATAACACACTTGTTTCTACAAATCCTTAGTATTAAGAAGAAGAGACATGCACATGAAAGTTTGCAATGAAGATAAATTTTTAAAGAGTTTGATGAGTGAGGAATTACAGGAACTTAATGTTGTTATGTAGCAAGCGTATGATAAATTGCCAACTGTGTCATTAGGTCTTTTAGCAGCTAAATCTCAACAAGGGAAGGGGAAGAAGCAAGTTACTGAAATTGGAGTTTATTAGTCAGTTGCTTAAATTCTGTTGAACGGGAAGCCTCTTAAAGGAAGAGAAGAACCCTTGGATAGTTGAACATTTACACTGAACGTGACTTGGGCTTCTAAGCCCTAAATGGTGTTGCACCACTCTGCTTTTCTTTTCTGTAAAGCTACAATTTTCTTCCTTAAAAACTCCACAAGTGACAAGTTTTTAAAAATAATCTGAGATTCATAAAACTAAGACATTTAAATATTTGTCACTCTCCAACTTTTGGCATTAAAGGTGGCTTGCAAAAAATGTATTACTGCCCTTTCTTGCTGCTTTATGATTAATAAAGAAAGCCTGAAGGTAAAATTAGTTTCCTTTCCTGTAATTTTGGTTTCTCACAGTAAAGTGTCAGCTATTTTACTGTTGACTGTTGGGCTGTCCCTACCCAAGTTCCTAGTTTGGGAGTAACTGCTTAAAGTTCTTCCTTTGAGCTGGGTTTATAAAATAATGATATAAATTCATGGAGGATAGGTTCACCAATGGCTATTAGCCAAGATGGTCAGGGATGCAACCCAATGCTCTGGGTGTCCCTAACCTCTGACTGCCAGTAGCTGAATCTGGACGACAGGGGACGGCTCACTTGATAATTGCCCAGTTCTGTTTATTCCCTCTGAAGTACCTGGCATTGGCCACTGTCAGAAGACAGGATAGTGGGCTAGATAGACCATTGGTCTGACCCACAACAGACACTCTTATGTTCTTCTTCTCTTGGTATTATCTTGTGGAGCAATATTACAATAACGTTTCCTGATGACTTTTAACTTGAGCAAGCTGATGATGAGATTTTGGAATAGGTAGTTTCTCCTGATCTGTTGGAGATTACCAGCCTTTTTGGAATTCCCAAATGGAATGGAATCATTATTATCCTTATTGTCTGAAGACCCACTAGGAAGATTTTATCTGGACCTCCATCAGGACAAGAAGTGAATTATAAAGGACAGGGATAGCACATGGGGCATATATGTCTTTTTTCTGGAAAAGCCCATTTTTAATAACAAAATTCTCTAGATTAAAAATATATACAATTACCATGGAACTGTATTTGGGCACAGTATAACCATGCTGGCCAACTCAACACATTGTGAGATGAATGGATTTTAAATGTATTCTGGGAGGAGAAGGAGGGATCCGGGTTTGCACTTGAGTCAGACTTTTATAAGGTTGTAAGGCTACAGAAGGTTATAAAAGAACTGTGCACACAGTAAGCATGCATACCACAGCAGCACTCAAACCCATGGAGGAATATCCAAAGCCAAGTTTGCAAGAACTTTCAGTTTTAATAGTTTAAAAAAAATACTTAAGGACATCTGCTCCACCCATTGGAAACTAACTTCCTAGATTGGGAGTAGCCCTGGCTTCAGTGCAGAAAGGAGGAATCCATCTTTGGTACCAAGAATAACGTATGGTCTTCGTAATGGGGTACTTTGTATCACTACAAAAATGCCCTACTAATTAAATTTTTCTTGTCTGGATTCAGGAGAGACATGGATGGCTCTGTGATGGCCAAGGTTGAGTGGATCAACTTGACCAAAGTATCCAGTCATTATCACTGCAGAAGTTGCCTGTTTCATCTGAATCAGAATGTTTTGAGGGCTCACCCTCTTTGGATAGAGGTTTTGGTGCTAGCTTGCAGGAATTCCACCGGTGCCTAGATTTGTAAGAGGGGATATTGGGCTTGTAGGTTTTCTGTTTGGCTTTCTTTTTCTCAGCATTAGGCTCAAAAGAGAAAGATGAGGAATCCTGTTTCCTGTGAAATGATGAAAATAGATGACTGGGTCTCAGAGGAGGGGGAGAATTCTCCAATGAAGACGCAAGAACTTTCTCCAGGGGAGAGTGAAGAAGTATGGATGGGAACCTGTAAACAGGAAATGGAAAATACGGAATAACCCCAAATGTTATCGGATCAAGAGGAAAGATGAGAACACCCAAGTCTTTCAATCAAAGAGGCTGTTGAGGTACATGAACATCTTGCTTGAGAGGATCAGGGTACAAAACTGGTGAGAGAAGCTAAACCCCTGGGGCTCTCTTGAACTGAGCAATCTAAAGTTTAGAGGGTGTAGGGAAGTTGGGATATATAGAGGGAGACTGTGAAGAGGATCAAGCACTGGTGCCAGAGCCATCCTTTGGGCATGAAGGGCAACAGTAGCCTGTTAATGTGGCTCTTTTTGGAGTCCCAGAGCTTTCCTTACCCCGTTAATGACCTTATTTGCTAGCTTGGGAAGCACTGTGGTGGGTTCTGGAGCGATAAGCAGACTTGGCAGGGGAGTCTCACACTGCAGCAGGTATTGGACACTTTTGTTGTAGCAGCTGACTGCAACCGCAATTAAGAGTCACTGAGTAGGAACAGGAAACAGGTGGCTCTGATGTAGACCACTTCTAAAATGCATTCAATAATATTTGTGTTTCACCTAGAGCATAAAAGGTATGAGAATGACATCTCAAATAAGATCACTGCTGTTCATAGGCGGAGAAGAGGAGGAGGAGAAACCACTGCTGGAGCAGCCCTCCACCCTCATTTATTGCCAACCAAATTGGGTTCAAACTAATGCAACAGAGGTGGAAAAGGCACCAAAAAGGCCTGATAATGGAGTGTTCTCAGGAAAGAAGAGGAAGCTGATGCTCCCCACAGTATGTGGATCTCTCACAAGCTGTACAGTCAACATGCCAACAGGGGGAGTGGCAAACAAAACATCCCCAAAAGCTCCTGGCAATTGCTTCTGTAGAAGCTCGAGTGGACAGGAAAACCTGATAGTAATAGCCACAGTGATGGATCCAAAATACAAGAGATTATTAAAATAGGTGTTAAGTGTTAAATAGTGACCAAACATCATATCCTCTCTCAGTCACTCATGTTTCAGGCGCATGCTGCCAATCATCCCACTATTTCTCCAGTATGGACAAGGAAGCCAACTTCTGATATTTCTAATGGAAACCAAACCAATGCCTTTTGAAAAACAACCAACCAACCATCCATCCATCCTTTCAGGTCTTCTTTCTGCATCATAAAGCATCAACAAAAAAGGGTGGAGGGAGCAAGAATACCCATCCACTCTTTGCAGGGTGCCTTCACCCACCCTGGCCTGCAACCCTGGCCAACGTTTTACCAATATAAATGATTAATACTGAAAAACTAACTGCTGTGACTAATCTGGTGCTTGAGGCAGAATGTACACCTTAGTTATATAGACTATGCGACAGATGGATCTCTGTGGGACGTAAACAACTCTGATTTGTAATTTAAGATACAAAGAGTGGATCTTGGCAGGCAGATTTAGAAGCAAAGAAGCTAGCTGTACAAAAGGTATATAAAATTCTTCAGTGTCCCACTCAAGACTTCATCTCTGTGCTGGAGCGGATGGGATCAGACAAAAGTGAAGAAATTCAATATTTGATATAGAGGACAGATGAACTGTTTGCTTTTACATAATCATAGAATAAGTACAAAGCATAGGTGAGGTTTCCGGGACAAGGAAAGAGCAAGTGTAGATAAAAAATGGGGGAGGGGGGGAGAGGCGGCACTCCTAAAAAGGGACTGCAGCCATACGTAGTTCAGGCTGAGAGCTCATCAGCTAAGTTACACAGGCTCAGGCCTGTTCAATCCCTGGATGGGAGACCTTCCTTAAAAAAAGGAAAAGTAGGACATTTTGGCAATTCAGTAGGTAGCAGGTTGAGTCAGTAAACCGGTATGTTGGTCGGGTGTCTCTTTAAATGAAAAAAGTACAGAATTGTAGACTTGAAAAAATAAAAGATTAACCAAGCCCCACATTAGCCCCAAATATGCACCCTCAACCTCCAAATACATACAATCACATCTTGGTTTCTTCCCCCGCCTACCAAGCTGGTCAAAAACCACATTGATAAACATGGTCCATGTGACTAAATACAAACATAGTCCATGTGACTAAATACAATCAATTCCCTGATTTACAGACCCCGCACTGCCATTCTCCTATTCCAACCCACAATCTCTGTGCCACTACACAATCCAATCATTTCCAGACAGCAAGAGATGGTGTAATGTAATATTTCCAGAGAGGGAGAAAAGGTAAAGATTCAAAGCCGCGAGGTAGAGAGAGGAAGGAAAATCCAGGACAGTGGTCATAAAACGCTACAGAAATATTTATAATGTTGAGGCCGGTTTATCATTCCCATGCGATTGGGAGATTAAGCACACAAGAAGTATTCCAATTGCATTCATGAGGTCACATACTGTACATACAGTAGAGTTTAGAGCAGCAAGAACCTAGTACAGCATCTCTATGCCAACCCCCTTCCAGGGCATGTTTGTTCCATGCCAGATGTTTTCTTGTGCTTTGTCCAGTCTGGTTTTAAATGTCACTACTGATACGGTTTTGACTACTTAACTGTCCTGGTGTTCTCCTACTTACCCGAAATCATCTTTTTCTTAATTTCATCGCATTACTCAGTTATACCCCAACACCTGTTTGCCACACTTAGTAATTTCTCTTCCTCAATGAAATTAAGCAGTGTCAAAATAGACTTAGTCTTTGTTTGCCCACACTTTATATATGCTTTCCAAAACTGAGCAACAGGAGGCAGCTAAAAATCCACTTAACCCCTTCTATTTGTTATAAATTGGTTTGTGTGAAATGAGATTATAAAAACTCTTATTGTCTTATGTCAGCTTCCCTAAATCCTCAGACACAAATAACCAAGTATCTGACTACAGAGTGTTTTGTTTGGTGGCCACTGAAATGATAGATTTATTATCATCATTGGGCTATCCTAGTATTATATAAAAATAAAGTCAGTTTCTTCTGTGTCCCAATTTAAGGTTTAAGATTATTTCATTGTGAGCCAGTATGTGAAACTCCCCCTTGCCTGTTTCATTCCCTAAACTGTCAAACTCAGGTGAATGACATTTACTCATGGACAAAAGAGAAATAAAAGGAAAAGGAATTTTTGTAATGCTAAAACTTCCATTTTTCTTTTCAATTAAATAGACGGATAATTGTTCAGTAACCGTGTTAAATGCATCAAAGAATGAGAAACGCATCCAAGTATCACGTCCTCCCCAATATTTGTCTCAGTCAACTTAATGAGTTTCTTCTCAGTTGACCTAAGTTTCTACACATTCTTGAGGTTTTAAGTACATTTAGTTCACCTGATTCCCACCTCAAACATTTCTAGAAACATCTCTCAACCTGTTCTATATTTGGAAATAACTGCAGAGATTCAGCCTCCAGATGCAGATTTATTGACGACTGAGCCAGGCAATATGTCTAGTGGAATGTTAAGCAACTGACTCACTAGCCAAAAAGTCACCAGGCAGCCCACACCCCCTCAGCCAAACAAATTCTTCCCATTGTCTAACAGTCTCACCCACTTCATTGCCTTGGCAAAATCATCACAACATTCCTGTGGTCAAGGGCTAACTTCTTCCGCAGATACAATTCTACCAAATCATCTACTGATGGGGAAGTCTGAGTGCTAGAGCCTACACCCTTTTCCTCCTAGAAATATGATTCTACATTTCTGAAAAGCAATATTCTCAGGGTGTCTTGCAAACATCAAACGTCATAATCCATTAAACCACTTGGATAGCCTACCATGGTAATCTAGATTCAACATCTGGTGGAGGTAAAGCTATCAAGATCCAAGTACTAAGTATTTAACCTAAGTTCTTGCTATCCTTAATTAACACTGGAAAGGGATTACCAAAAAGAATGCCTACCTAAAACACCTCACTTCTAAGGGAAAACTCTAGGAAAGGATTGTCAGACTCATTCAGTGAAAACGCCCAATTATATTTTAATTATGTTCCATGGGTTGGGTCTTCAGAGTTTGGGCCATCTACTCATTATTTGCAGTACATCCAGGTAGGTTTAGACAGAGATTGAAGATAATCTATGGCCCTTATGCAATAACTAAAACTTCAAGGGCATTTTCACTGCAGACTTAACTCATGCTCTTGCTTGGGTGTTGCCTCTTCTACCCAACTCCCATTCACAAACACACACAGCCCTCTGACGTGGGTGTGGCAGTGCTTTACAGGCTGTCTGGTCCATCCTGTAGCATAGGCTGAAACCCAAGTGCCGCTTACACTCAGGCCTGGTCCACACTAACCCCCCACTTCGAACTAAGATACGCAACTTCAGCTACTTGAATAACGTAGCTGAAGTCGAAGTACTTTAGTTCGAACTTACTGCGGGTCCAGACGTGGCAGGCAGGCTCCCCCGTCGACTCCGCGTACTCCTTTCGTGGAGCAGGAGTACCGGTGTCGACGGCGAGCACTTCCGGGATTGATCCGGGATCGATTTATTGTGTCTAGACAAGACGCGATAAATCGATCCCAGAAGATCAACTGCTTACTTCCGGACCTGGAGGTAAGTATAGACCTACCCTCAGGATAGTAACTTGTCCACTTTGCAGTGAGGACACACACTAAACCACTTAAAGGCTAGTAGTCCTCCAGTGCCTTCCCACAATTCCTCATATGTGCCCAAAAGGAAGATAAGATCTCCCACAATTCACTGGAAAGAATAAGAGCAGCTCAGCTTACTGCAGCATTAAGAAAAGACAGTTACCTGTTCCGTAACTGGTATTCTTCGAGATGTGTTGTTCATGTCCATTCCACATTAGATGTGCGTGCTCACCACATGCGCTGGTGCCGGAAGTTTTTCCCTCAGCAGTATCTGTAGGGGACCAGCTCTGGCACCCGCTGGAGTGGTGCCCACATGGTGCAGTATAAGGAGTGTTGCCAGCTCTCCCCACCCTCAGTTCCTTCTTGCCGGAAACTCCGACAGTGGGGAAGGAGGGGAGGTCGTGGAATGGACATGAGCAACACATCTTGAAGAACACCTGTTACAGAACAGGTAATTGTCTTTTCTTCGTCGAGTGCTTGCTCATGTCCATTCCACATTAGGCGACTCCAAGCAGTTCCCGTGGAGGCGGGTAGGAGTTCACGGCTGCGCAGATTGTAGTACAGCTCTGCCGAACACAGCGTCGTCTCTGGCCTGCTGAGTAATGGCATAATGAGACGTGAACATGTGGACCGAGGACCACGTCGTGGCTCTACAGATGTCCTGGATTGGGATGTGCGCCAGGAAGGCCGCCAAAGACACTTGCACTCTAGTCGAATGGGGTCTGATGATCGGCAGTGGTGGGACCTTTGCTAGCTCGTAACAGGTCTTTATGCAAGAGGTGATCCAGTTGGAAATCCTCTGTTAAGAAACTGGAAGGCCCTTCATCCTATTCGCCATAGCGATGAAGAGCTGGGTCGATTTATGGAAAGGCTTGGTAAGCGCCAAGTAAAAAGCCAAGGCCCTCCAGATGTCCAGCATGTGCAGACGCCTCTCCTTACTGGTCTTGTGCGGCTTGGGACAGAACAGTGGCAGGAATATGTCCTGGCTCATGTAGAAGCAAGATACTACCTTTGGCAGGAAGGCTGGGTGGGGCCGCAGCTGGACCTTGTCCTTATAAAACACTGTGTAAGGCAGTTCCGAGGTCAAGGCCTTTATTTCTAAGGCTCGTCTCGCCGATGTCACCACCACCAGGAAAGCGACCTTCTAGGACAAGTAGGAAGGGGAGCAGGAGCCCAGCGGCTGGAAAGGCGGGCCGGTGAGCCTGGAGAGGACCAAGTTAAGGTCCCTCTGCGGGACAAGGGCCCGTACCTGCAGGTAAAGCCTCTCGAGGCCCCTCAGGAACCTGACAGTCATGTCATGAGAAAAGACTGTCTGACCTTGGATCGGCTGGTAGAACACAGAGATGGCCATCATTCTGATAGAAGAATGTTCCAGACCCTGATTCCTGAGCTGCAGTAAGTAGTCCAAGATGGACTGCACTGAAGAACGTGAGGGAGAAATGCTGCGCTCCAATGCCCAGTGGGAAAACCTCGTCCACTTGGCCAGGTAAGTTAGTCTCATGGATGGCTTCCTACTTCCCAGGAGGACCTGCTGGACTTCCTCTGAGCAGGTACGCTCCTCCAGGTTCAACCACGGAGCATCCAAGCCAAGAGGTGTAGAGACTTGAGGCTGGGGTGTAGGAGCAAATGGTGATCCTGTGACAGTGGGTCCGGACAGTAGGGAAGGGGCCAGGGAGAGGCCACCACCATGTTCATGAGCATGCCGAACCAGTGCTGGCAAGGCCATGGAGGGGTGATCACGATAACCTGTGCCTTGTCCCTCTTGATCTTTTCTAGGACCCGGCTGACCAGAGGGATTGCATACATCAGACCCTTGGACCACAACATGAGGAAGGCATCGGAGAGGGAGCATTTGCTCAGGCCATGCCGGGAGCAAAACCAATGGCACTTTCTGTTTCGCCTGGTGGCAAACAGATCTATTGGGGAGTTCCCCACCTCTGGAAGATCATGCAGGCCACCTCTGGTGGAGCCACCACTCATGGTGAGAGAAGTCCCTACTGAGGTGATCTGCTATGGCGTTCCTGATGCTGGGGAGGTGACCAGCTTCCAGATGGATGCCGGGGCTGATGCAGAAGTCCCAGAGATGGAGAGCCTCTTGGCAGAGAGCCTCTTGGCAGAGAGCCTTTTACATCAAGGCACTCCTCCTTGCCTGTTGATGTAAAACATCGAGGCGGTGTTGTCCATCAGGACTCTCACCACTTTACCCGACAGGTGTGGCAGGAAGACCCTGCAGGCCAGACGGACCACTCTGAGCTCCTTGATGTTTATGTGTAACGTTGCCTCCTCCAGAGTCCACATCCCCTGGGTCCGGAGATGTCCGAGGTCCGCCCCCCAACTGAGGTCTGAAGCATCCAACACTAGCTCGACAAATGGAGCAGGACTGTCGAATTGGACTCCTTCCAGGATCTTCTTGCGATCAATCCACCAGTACAGTGAGGTGAGACCCACTGGGGGAATGGTGACGATCTTCTCCAGGTGGTCCCTGGATTGGGAATAGGTTGACGCCAGCCATTGCTGCAGAGGCTGCATGCAGAACCTGGCATGGCGGACCACGTATGTGCAAGCTGTCACGTGGCCTAGCAGGCGCAGGTACACCCTGGTCAGAGGAAATGCGGACACTTCCATGATGAGATCCGTCAGGGCCTGAATCCTGTCTAACGGCAGGAACTCTCTTGCCCGGGTCAAGTCAAACACAGCCTATCTTTTGAACTGGAACTAACATGACTTTTTGTGGGTGACCAGTAGTTCCAAGGAGCGGCACGTGGCTTGTAGTACAGCGACGTCATGTTGGACCTGAGCCTTGGAGCTGCCTTTGACCAGCCAGTAGTCGAGGTACGGGTAAATTTGGAAACCCCGACGCCTGAGGTAGGCCGCGACTACCGCCATGCACTTTGTAAACACCCTTGGTGCTGTAGCCAGGCTAAACGGAAGGACTGCAAACTGGTAGTGGGCCGAACCCAGAGTAAAACGGAGAAAGCATCTGTGTCCTGGGAAGATCACTGAGAGAAAGTATGTGTCTTTCAGGTTGAGGGCGGCATACCAGTCTCTCGGATCCAGGGAGGGGATAATGGAGGCCAGGGAGACCATGGGAAACTTTACCTTCTTTAGGTATCTATTGAGGTCTTGCAGGTTCAGGATGGGACGCAGACCTCCCTTGGCCTTTGGGATCAGAAAATACCAGGAATAGAAACCCTTGTTCCGGTAAGGAGGCGGGACCTCATCCACTGCCCCCAGCTGTAAGAGCCCCTGAACCTCCTGCTCAAGAAGACTCTCATGAGAAGGGTGTCTGAAGAGGGACGGGAAGGGAAGGTGGGAGGAGGGGTGGAAATAAATTGGAGTGTGTAACCGTGCGCCACCGTACTGAGGACCCAGTGGTCCGAAGTTATCGCCGACCATGCAGGGAGGAAAAAGAAAAGGCGGTTGCAAAAATTGGTAGGTCGCCCTCACATGTACCCTCAAAATGACTTTTTAGCTCCTTGCTTGGAGCGGGTCTAGCCCGACTGGGCAGAGGGTGGGGGCAAGTGGCTTGTGCGCCGTCTATTGCCCTTGGACTTTTTGTGCAGCGGGTCCTGCCGGGGCTGGCTCTCTTGCCTCTGGGATAGTTGCAGTTTGAACCGCTTACGTGCTGGGTCCGGAACGTAGAGCCCCAGGGTTTTTAGGGTGGTTCAGGAGTCCTTCAGCCCATGTAATTTGTTGTCCGTCTGCTCCGCAAACAGGGCCTGGCCATCGAAGGGGAGGTCCTGAATCGACTGCTGAGCCTTGGAGGACAACCGAGAGAGGAGCAGCCAGGACGCTTGCCACATGGAGATGGCGGACGCCATGGTGCAGGCGGCTAAGTCTGCCGCATCAGACGCTACTTGAAGGGCCGCCCTGGCAGAAGCCGTGCCCTCATCGAAGATAGCCTGGAATTCTTTACGGGAACCTTCCAGGAGGACATTCTCGAACTTGGCCGTGGCTTGCCACATATTAAAGTCGTAGTGGCCGGTTGCAGTGATCAAAGGGCTTAAAGCCTGGGGAGCGAGGCATGCCCTGTCTCCCGGCTAAGTCCCCAACGGGACTAACAAAATTCTAACTATTGCTAAGGGCTAACTAACTCAACTACTAACTATGTACACTAACTTTACAAGAACTCTAATTTGTACGAATGAAGCCTAAGCAACGCTAGTAAGAGCAGTGAATGTTCCATGCACCATCACTGGTGGCAAGAAGGAACGGAGGTTGGGGGCAGCCGGCGGCAACCCTTACACTGCGCCATGCGGGCGCCACTCCAAAGGGTGCCAGAGCCACTCCCCTACGGATACTGCTGAGGGAAAAACTTCCAGCACCGGTGCATGTGGTGAGCACACACACCTAATGTGGAATGGACATGAGCAAGCACTCAAAGAACCACCATGGAATACATCCCAAAGTTCCAGAAGTCCTAATGCCACTCATGAATGAGTACAGCACCATAGTGGGCCTTGTAACTCAAGTATGGCTCACACCCAATGTAGTCTAACCAGCATGCTCCAGCCTGGGTTCTCATCACCGGGGTTAACTCTGTAGTAAAGATGCATCCTTAGGGTATATTTACATGGGAGAGACTCAAGAAAGTTAAGGCGAACCAACTAAAGGTGTAAAGTCAATGCACAGAAATTAAAGCATGTTAAACCCCCTATGAGGTGCTTGGTCTCTGGAATACAGTAACTGTAGTTCACTGTACTTTAATCCTCAAGGAGCTTCATCTTCAGAGAGTTTTCGTTGAAATCATAAGGACCAGAAACTTACTTTAAAAAAATCAAAAATTAAAAAAAAAAAATCTGCAGAATCTGATTCTATTGTAGGAGCCATCAGCATACTTTAAGCAGGCCAGATCCAGTCCATGGACTAAGTGTTTGATATCACTTTCTCTAGCGTCACCCTGGGTACTTGTGTGTCTTTGATTTGTGCATATGATTTGCTGTGAGGAGGACGTAGTCTTTATTTTTCTCCCCAGAGATGCAATGTCAGACATACCAACTTCAACAAGGCGAGCTGCAGGACTCGGGGAAAAACTCTCAAGAGAGATTACTGCAGTACAATTAAAGTGAGTCCCTCAAAGTAGCTTTCTAAGCAAATATTTGTGACAATTTGGCACAGTCTGAATAAGCATAATTCAGACAGTTCACAGAACATGTACCTGGGGCTTGGGCAGCTTGGTTTTGAAATAATACTTAGAACTCCGGCTTTTCATCTTCAAAGGACTTTATAAACATTCATTAATCTTTACAACATACCTTTGAAGTAAGCATCATTACCTCCATTTTACAGATGGAAAAACTGAAGTAGTGAGATTAAGGGTAAGTCTACACTACAATAAAACACCCACGCCTGGCCAAGGTCAGCTGACTCAGGCAATGTAGACATTTGGACTTGGCTGGAGCCTGGGCTCCTCCTCCTCACGGGGTTTCAGAGCCCTGGCTCCAGTCTCAGCCCAAACGTCTACCCTGCTATTTTATAGCCCCACAGCCGGAGCCCCATAAGCCCAAGTCAGCTGCTGCTCCGGGCCAGCTGTGGGTGTTTTACTGCAGGGTACTGCACATACTCTAAGTGATTTGCCCAACTCCAAAGAGGAAATCTGTGCTAAATACAAAATTAGAACTGAAGTTCCTGGCTCCCAGTCACATTACTCATACGGTGCTTCTTTTTAAAGTGATGCACAAAAACACTAGACAGGCAGAGCTAAACTCCAGATAATTAACCATTTTAGACGATCAAACATGAAGCATGCTGGGCTTCAAATTATACAGCTTTGCCAAAAATAGCCAAACACACCCTTCAATATTGGAGAAAATGTTAGGCCCTGTCTAGATGAGGTAAATAAGTGATGTTTTAACACATACTAGCCAACATGCTTTACTTAATGTGTTTTTAACCCTAGCGTTAAACCCTTTCTACGTGAGCTGCTAAGTGGCGTTCAAAAACATGTTAATCGTAATGGGCTAGCTAACATGTTTTAAAACCCCATCTATTTTACTAATCTAGACAGAGTCTACCTCTTTCTACCTGTTGCAAAAGAGATGGAGATTTCATCTGCCATGGTGGTTAGCTGTGACAGTAATGTCATTTATTTCCAGTGGCACCAAAACAACTTATGTTAGCTTGGTTATGTTCCAATATGCCATCGCCCAATAACTAACATATCAGCATGGGGTAAATATTTTAATATCTTTAAAAAAAGAAATCAATAGGTTTGGCATTTGGATGTGTTGTCTCCATGGCAATGAAGGTATATTTGAGGGACAGCAGGAAATAAAAACTTTACATGCTCAAATCTATACTTAGGAATTGAACTTAAACATTTTTATTCATAGCACTGATGTGTCACAACATTTCTACTCTGAAGAGAAAAGGTAAGTGAGCCAGGTGTTTTCAGCTTCCATTTAGTTCATTATAAGCCACTTTATTCTGTTCACAAAGACAGAAATCTTAATTTTTTTAGCTGTGCTCCTACATGCTAAATTAAATCTGTTCCATCCGGCCATTTTAATCTGGATGTAGCAAATCAATGCAAGAAGTTAGAACAATTGCCTAACTTTACAAATCATCCATTCCTCTGGTTAGCCATCATGCAGCATCTCGAGATAAATTTTAAAAAAGAAAAAAGGACACGGTGAAGCAGCAATCACTTGCTCTTTATGGCAGTCACCATGGAGCTAGCTACCACAAAGTCCTCAGTTGCATGTTTCTGACATGCTGTCCCCAACAATGGGTCATAAAAAGTTCTTCAACTATGTTCAGTATGACTAGGTTCCCAATAAGCCAGATGTATTTAAGTTACACAGATAATATTTGATGTGTGGGTTTATTTACCAATAACTTTTAATAAAAGTGAACATCAGGAACATTAACAGGATGGACTAAGCTGTTCCAAATATTATAGTAGTACCAAACCAGCCAACTCAAAGCAATAATAGACTGTGGGTGCGCTAATCTAGTCAAACACTAACTCTTCATTGAACAAAAAATTGTGGCAGTGTAAATATTGCTAGGTTACCACAGATTAAAAAATAAATATTTATTAAAAAGATCACAACCTCCAGAAATGTATATACATCTCTTGCAAAGGTTACTCTGTGGGTTTGGAATAGAATTAGAGATAAATTACTTTCTCTCCCCAGTAACAACCATTGCAAATAATCCAGATTGCTAACCAAATCTGGAACCACAGAGTTTAAAGATTGGGAGAGCCATGGAACACATATGGTTGACCAGTTGTTCACCAAAGAAGCTTTTCTAATTTATTTAAAAATCCAAGCTAACTTTAACTGGCCCACTTCTCCTATGGTACCAATACCTTCAAGTTAGGTATTATTTTTCTCAGCTTCCTAGAAAACTTGTTTCATACAGAATACAAACTTTAATAGGGGTTTCTAGTTGATGAGGAAACAAAAAAAGTATAACTAATTAATATCAATCTTTGGAGGCGACTTTCCTAAAAGAATTGTCCATATATAACACAGTGGGAAAAGATTATGGACAGAGAAATTACCCCAGAGAAATGAGCTTTGATATGAAAAAGAGGACCAGCAACCTCAGTCTGTAGCACGATAAAATAAAATTTCTTTAAAGATACTGTTTCAATGGCACCTCATGGCATTAAAAATATTAAAAATAGAGAGAGTTAATAGCGATAAGTGTTGGAGATACTGTGGTGATAGAGGTGATTTTATGCATATATGGTAGACATGTCCAGTCATTAGAGAATATCACAACGCAATTCATAACGAAATATTACAAATTGTTGGATATCTGTTACTAAAAGATCCTCTGGCAAACCGCCTAGCAGAAAGAATTACTCTCAAAGAAATGAAGAATTAATCTCTGATTGGCTAGTAGCCACTGGACTAGCAGTAGCCTCTCACTGGAAAGAGAAATAGTCCAAAACTACAGAAATGGTTCCAAAAACTATGGGAAGCTGTTGTTTTATGGAAAAAATAACACATCCATTACATACCCAGCAAAACAGAGGCCAATTAGATGCTTAGACATTTGGTCACCATTTATTCAATATTCAAAGTATGCCTGCCTGCAAAAACACAGCACCCCTGTCCAATTTTCTTGAATATTAACATTAAATAAGACAATACAAGTAGAATGAGTAGTTTCACTCAATTTGATAAAATACACAGAAACAACATGATGTAAAGAGGCTCACTCTAATATGGTTCTCAAGCTTTTATATTGGTGACCCCTTTCACATAGCAAGCCTCTGAATGTGACTCCCCATTAGACATTAAAAACACTTTTTTTATATTTAACACTATTATAAATGCTGGAGGCTAGGCAGAGGCTGACAGCTCACGACCTCCACATAATAACCTCAACCCCAAGTTTGAGAACCCCTGTTTACTTTGTTAACTAGAGAGATCTGATTTTCTTAATGCGCAATCTCTCTCTAAACAAAGCTATTGTTTCTGATATTTACATGGAAGTGATTTGTAAACCGCTAAAACTTCCTAAATAAATAGTTGTTAAAAAGGAACACCAAGTTAAGTGGCAAAATGTGACCTAAAATATACAATATACATTTTTAAAAGTTTTGAATGCATTTTAGGGGTCCTGCAATTGATCTTCTTTCACTTCCTCTCTGCATGCTGAAGCCCCGCCCCCGTTCAGGTAGATTCCTACAGCACAATGGTAAGAGGCCAGTGGGAACATCAGCATCTGAAGAGGCGACAGCCTTTAACAAAAATCACAAGAGAGGGGAAGGCGAATCAGCTGTCTCCCCCACCCCTCTAAGTATCTGGGGCAACTCTGGGGAGTGGGGGGGGACAATCCCACCCCGCAAAGACTGGGGGGACAACTGGGAGTCAGGCAGGGCCACCTGTGCACACCTAACAACCCACCCACATACATTAAATATTGGGGCACGTACACACACACACGCACAAATTGTAACATGTTGTAATTTTCCTACCAAACCCCTTTTTTAGGTAAAACTATTATTTTTAAATAACAGAGAAAATTAAGCCACAAATCATGGGAGTGATCCCTACATTTCATTTCAATGGAACGAGTGTGAGAAAAGCAACATTTTACCCCAAATCTTTCTGTAGGCTAGTATTATTTTTACTTCCGTATGTAGCTCCTGACCAAAAGCAGGGCTCTAGTTCTGTTATGGTCTGACTGGGAAAAGAGAGCAAAGTGGGAAGGATTTAGAGTTTCTGGAAATTGGACATCACTCTGAGTCTCAAGGCCTTCTTAGACTCACTGTACTCGTAAAGGACCATACAGCATTTAACATTTCGAGAGGACAAAGCCACATGAGTAACGTGACATAGTCCTTGCACAAGTCTCTTCCATTCAACCCCCCAAAGCAGCACCGCCATACATTACTATAAACTAGGGTGACCAGATGTCCCCATTTTATAGGGACAGTCCTGATATTTTGGGAATTTTTCTTATATCGGTACCTATTATCCCCCACCCCCGTCCTGATTTTTCACACTTTCTATCTGATCACCCTACTATAAACTATAACAGCTCAACAGCCACTCAGTCTGTTCCCAATGTCCTGAGTCAGTGCACTGACTGAAGGCAATCAAGACAGTCTACTACAAGTCTCAGATGTCAAGATGAATATTCAGTGTAAAATCTGCCCACAGTTTTACCAAACAGACAAACTGGACAGCGGGAAGCAGACCACTCAGTGAGCTTATAGTGCAAAAGGCAACAGCAGTTTTGTTATTTCATTTGTTTCTGAATTATCACAGTTTCAAGGGCAAGGTCTGTCTGGAGTTGGAAAGAAGTTCCCGATATAATCCAAAGCATTCTAAAAAAAATAGTTTGTGATTAGTTTGCTGAAGAACCATCCTTGAAAATTAAGAATTGATAAGACTGGTTGAATACATGCACAGACCAGATGAACAATGTGCAAGACATGAAAATTGACTGAACAAAGGATAGCCAGAGGCTCCATCTTTTCTCTAAATACGAAGTGTCTGACTAATTTGAAGCCTATCCTCCTTCCCTTTTGGCTGCTGGAAGCAGTATTGCCAACCCCAAGCATTCAAAATGGATGAGTCAGGTTACAGAAACCTCATGAGATTTTACAAATATAATATATTTTGGGCTCTTAATTTGCTGTTTGTTATTTGAGCCTTCAGGGTACACACACATCACATTTTCAAGCTTTTCTCTACAACCATGAAGTCTAGAAACGTGCTTTATTAAAAAAAAATTAAAGATGGGATTCTTCCATAATCTCCTCTCTCTATGTGCTGGGTTTTGATGTAAAACATCTAATATGGCAAGACATGACAAAATCGCAAGTATTGACAACACTGCAGAAGAGGTATTCTCTCTCTCTGTATTCCTGCTTCCTAACCTAAGAGTTTCCAGGCTGCTCAGGGAGGAGGTTGGGCCTGTGCTAATCTACCCAGCCTCTGTTTTTTAAGGCACTAAAAAGTGTTTGTCTGTAGATGCATGAAGTTAGCACAATACTGGTTTACACTCCGTTCATGTTTGGAAGGTTTTCACCGCAACTCTCAGGGCCAGAAAATCCTATGTTGTGTGGTGATTATGAAAAAAAGAGAGATGGGAGTAGTAAATGCTTAGATTCTGCATAAATTGATAGCTCTCACTTGGAAAGCCTTCCTACCCGGACAACGTGGGGTTCCTCAGATATCTGCCACTATATCTCCATCCTGAGCAATATTAATAAATGCTGCTTGCTAACACAGCACATTTCCCCCAAAAGCCGAGAATTTTATACCACACCATGAGGAAAGTATAGATCAGTCCCATTTCACAGGGAGGGTAAGTGACCCTGCCAATATCACACACAGATTAAAGCAGCAAAGCCTGGAAAATAACTCAGAACTCCCATATTCTGACCACTAGAATAGACTCTGGGATAGCCCCTTTGCTATTCTAGGCCTGGACTTTCTAATGAAGGGACACTCCCAGTTGCATCAAACTGTACAGTAGTTTTCAGAATAGCAATATACATTTGGACCCAGGTTGCAAAATCCCAAGTCATTTTCACCTGTAACCCAATTAGGATTTGAATCCAGGTCTTCAAAGATGACAAATTAATAGCCTACTGTACTCTCTTACTACTCGCCTGAATTATTTAGAAAAAATAGCGCATATACATGGCCATTTTATTCTGCTTCCAGTCTCAGTACGAAGTGTCAGTTTTACTTCCTTCTGTTTCCCATCAAGCAGTGGCATTAAACTGATGAGGCATACAGATGTAAGATACATGCCAAGAAAAAACAGCCAATGGAAACTTTTGATTTATGACATAAAGCTGTCAAAAACACATCCCAATATTTTGGAGAAGGGGCTTGAGAAGGGGAACATCTGTGGAAATGAACAGAATGCCATACTATGCCAGTTACGAACGACATCCCTTCCATTCACCACGGTTTGTTGTTTTTAGATTAAGGTAATTCAAGGGTAAATGCTTTTTTATTCTAAACTGCAACTGGCAAAAGTCTGGTATTAATTTTTAATCCCTGGTATCCAGCATCCCTCCTATTACACACACACACACCCCTCTGGATACAGTCGAGTTGCTATTTATTGTTTCACCTGCCATAAAATAAAATGGCAACTGCAAGCCCTTTGATAAATGTCTTGAAAAGCTGCCATTTCCCTTAGCTGCTAATATCTGGTATAAATGTAACCATTGTACCTAAAGTAAAATGTCGGAGCTCTAGACTTCAAACAATAACTTGTTTGGGGGACGGAAGATGTGCTGTTCCTCTCCTCAAGGCTAATAACATAGTATTCTTACCTAGAGACAGCAGCAACCAGAGTTTTCAACAATCTCGTCATTCAGGAATGCCTTTTACCCTTTCATGCGAGGTGCACGCCTACTGTATACCAAGGCTTCAACCAGTTGTTGACGTTACGGAAGACTTGCACCAGCTTGCACCTCTTCCTCATTCCCAACTATTTCCCTAGAACTTGTCAAATTTTGCAACCCACGCAACAAGAATTAAGATTTTCCCCATAGATAGGTCCACCCTGTTGTAGTAGTGTTATTCAATGAGCCTTCTGGCTAATCCTTAAGAATAACTATGTGACACTACAGTGAAAATACTGATTTGGCTTCCAAACATTTTCAGACAAACTCAATCACACTGCCTGCATCTGTAACTTTCACTCCATGCGTCTGAAGAAGTGAGGTTTTTTACCCACAAAAGCTTATGCCCAAATAAATCTGTTAGTCTTTAAGGTGCCACCGAACTCCTTGTTGTTTTTATGGATACAGACTAACACGGCTACCCCTGATACTCAACCACACTGTATTTCATTCACAGCTCCTGCACACTTCAAAATAAGACTGCTTTCCAAATCCTCATTTGAAATGCTTCCTGGAGATTCTGCTGTTTGACCCCACTGTGCCAGGAAGGGAGCTTCATTTCCTGGTTCAAGCGCCTGCTCTTGACCACTTTAAACTGAAGACAATGCATGACCACACCTTTCTTTCTGGCTTGGTGCCCAAGACCTAGGTCAAGGAGGAATGTTACAGTACGCAATGTGAAAAAAGGCTGGTCAGGATACTCAGAGTGTGTGTGTATATTTAGCAACTCCTACTTCCCAGTTCCAGCCTGTTCAACTCCTACGTACACTTAGAAGTGAGCAAAAATGCTGCCAACGCTTGCAATTTTATTGCAAGTCTTCTGATGTTTCTCTTAAAGCCCCAACTCCTCCAAGTCATGTGATTCTGAAAAACCTCAAATTTCAATGAAAGAAGTTAGCCATCATGATTGCTAAGAAAAACGTGAATATGTCAACTCTAAAGCCTCAAAAATTTTGAGGCAAATAAAAAGCACCCCGCATTTATAATTTTTAAGCCAATTATGATTTTTTTTAACACTTGGGGTTGGCAACACTGGCAAAGTAACAGATGTTATTTGTTAGGGAAGTGGCTTCTTAAATTTCTGCTAGGTGAATTCTAGACTTTGGCTTTGCTTTAAAGCAAACCCCAAGTCTAGAATTCACCTAGCAGAAATGTAATGAACATACAAATGTCAGAAAGAACATGCCTGTGTTAGAAAGAAAGAAAGAAAGAAAGAAAGAAAGAAAGAAAGAAAGAAAGAAAGAAAGAAAGAAAGAAAGAAAGAAAGAAAGAAAGAAAGAAAGAAAGAGCAGGTGTTGTCTTTAATATTAGGTTACTGAACACCTTATCTTAAACGAGGGCAGAAGGATGGCTTTGTGGTTAAGGAACTATACTAGGATTTAGGAGATCAAGGTTCAACGCCTGGCTTGGCCATATGCTTCCTATGCAGCAAGTCACTTCGGCTATATCTACACTACAAGCTAGGGATGTGATTTCCCTTGCTCATGTACACATACACATGTACACTTTCAATAGGCTAGCCCAAGTATAAACAGCAGTGCAGCCGTGCTAGCAGCGGCAACAGAGGCATGGCTGAGCCATGCCAAGTACAAACTTGACAAAGTATGTACTTGACACAGCTAAAGCTGCTACCATGGCTACACTGCTATTTATGTTTGTGCTTGCTCACGGAGAGCTAGCGTGAACATGTGTACACGAGCAGGAGATTCAGACCCCTAGGTTGTAGTGTAGATGTAGCCTTAGTCTCTGTACCTGTTTTCTAACCTGCAAAAGGAAGATTACACTTACCTTACTTCTCAAAATATTGTCGTCAATATTTGTGATGTTCACAGTTACTATGGTGATGGGAGATCACAAGTACCTAGACAGAGTTGTGGTATCAACAGGAATTTATAGGGTTTGCTGCAGCATTTCTCCATAGTGCAATGCAAACAAAGTGTGGCTTCTAAACCAGGAAATAGGCAAAGGTTGGATATGCTCACACCCTGAAATAAATGCACCCATGTTTTTACATATGATCATTTCATGTACTTTTGACCTCTGGGGAACCTTCAGAGAGCAATGCAAGTCAGAGCTGGAATCACTGGATACTACTGTACCAAGTTCCACACACTGTAAATAGAGTGACCAGATGTCCCGATTTTATAGGGACAGTCCCGATTTTTGGGTCTTTTTCTGATATAGGCTCCTATTACCCCCCACCCCCGTCCCAATTTTTCACATTTGCTGTCTGGTCACCCTAACTGTAAAACACAGCTGAACTGACTCCCGGAAAAGCCTACTGGTTGTAAAAGTGGCTTAACTTTATAAAGTTTTCTCCACAGTAGCACAAACAGCAGCACTGAAGAAGGGGGAGTGAAGAGAAAGTGAAGCTGACAGGATGATTCAACAGGGAAGAGCTGAGATCAAAAAGGCAAAAAGCAGGTCACAATGAAAAAGGCTACAGTCTTACTTAGATCACCCAGACAAGCAGAAATGAAAGGAGGGGGCGCGGAGGGAGAAATGGAAAAAATGGCCATGTTACTTATTTATCTCCCTTAGATTCTTCCACAGCTTTTTCCTCATGGCCTCCCCTACAAGAAGACTACAACATTACTGATTGAATAGTTATTATGGCTATTTTTTAAAAGGTACCATATATTTCATCATTAGACATTTAGATGAAACAAGGGGCTATTCAATTTCATAGACTTTCATTTATTACTTGATAGCAACAGACTATGCTACAGCTTTAAAAGGAAACCAGCAATAGCCTGTTCATTAATTAACACAAACTATACAAAGCCTAACAGCCAAGGGGCAGCCTGTGGGCCACAAGCGGCCTTCAACAGCAGCAGTCAGTAGTGAGTAAAGCCTTTAAACAGTGCAGGTCTCTACACAGCAAATATTGTAGCAGCAGAGCACTTAGTCAATTGCTTCCTGGTGCTCCTGTTTTCACCGATTAAAAAGAGAGACAGGAGATAAATCAATCACAACGTGGAGATGAAGTTTCCTTTTGGCACAACACACACTGAAGAACTACAATGGACCAAGAAGTCAAAGAGTTGGCTGGGTGCCATGTCAGGAAGAGGGAAAGGGGCCCCTGAAACTGCTCTAGCAGCCAAAGCAATTCAAGCTTCCCACAGACTTTGGCTCTTGCAGGTACAGAAGGTAGGGTTTATGCTGCCCTTCTCACCCAAAACAAACTGATCTACAATTCAAAATGTCACATACAGATAAAACAAACTTACTGTATTTCCCTGTATTCTGAAGGAAGGGAAGACGAGAAAAATAAGACAACAGTTCAAATATTCAGTGTCTGTTGCTCTGTGTTGAGCAGCAAGTGCTCTAGGTGGAATCAAACAACTGGTTGCAGAAGTACAAGTTTAATCTCTAAAAAGCATGCAGAGCAAGGGGGGGAAATACTTTTCACTGGTTACAGGAAACAAATTTCTTACGGTACCTCTATTACTTCACACTAGAAAGTAAATAATACCGTATAGATTCAGAGTAGTTAGAAACAGAAGAAACCTGTCACCTAGTCTATCTCCCCTGCTAGTACAGGATTGTTCCTTACAGTAAATTTCCTAGGGTTTTGGCCAGTCTGAGCCAAACTGAGAAGTTCCAAGTGATGAGGCTTCCACAGTTTCTCTAGCTGTGTTATTCCACAGTTAAATAAATCTCATTGTCAGGAAGTTTCTCTCTTAGCTGTAGGCTCTTACTCTTAGTAATACCCTTATATATCACACGGAGTCTCTAAGCATCTTTGATGTTTAAGTCTACACACATATAAAGGATGCAATATTTCCTACATCCCTGTAGTTGTTTTCCAGGCTATAGGTATTTTGCTCTTTTATACTTTCCTCATAAGTCAATATTTCTAGCCTCTTCTCTGAATTCCCTTCAGTTTGACAATATCTTTCTGGTAACAGTGTCCACCACTGAATGCATTATTACAGGTGAAGAAATAGCAAATATGGGAGAATCAATTAACAGTTTATTTGGCCTTTAAAGAAGTCTTTGACAAAGTCCCTCACAAGAAGCTATTCAGGAAATTTTACTACACATCTTTCTAATTCAATTTTATCTAGCACACTTACTTCTAAGTCCCTTTTTATTACTTCTCTATACTTAGTGATGTGTGCAATTCCTCCCAATCTACAAGCATGTTGATGAAATTCATGTATGCTCTGGAAGAGGGAGAACACTTGAAAGTGTTAAGTAAGACCACTCCTACCACTGACCTTCACTAGCTCACTAGACACCTCTTGCCCCAACTCAATGAATTGTTGTTTGTCATTACTTTTTCTTTATGGACTTTCAGACAGTTTTAAAAATGACCTGGAATAACTTTTTCAAAGACAGTTTAAATTAATTTTTCAATTAAATCTGTGAGACAGTTCCAAATTCCTTCTGGAGTCTAAATATATCTATTGCATTCCCTTCCACCAAGGGTATTATAAAAAGCAAATCAAGTTTGTCTGGCATAATTTCTTAATTACAAACTCCATGTTTCTTGTTGTTCATGATTTCACTACTCTCTAGATGTCCAGTGACTTTTCTATCTGTAGTAAAATGAGGAAAAATACCAAGTGAAATTAGACTTGCAAGAAGTTAAACTGCCAGGAGCAGTCTTTGCTTATTTGAAAACAATTTTTAAAAATCAATACTTTGCTTTCTTGAAGAGGTCCATGATTTTTCAAATAGAATTGTCAGTAGTCCAATAAGTTTGTTGGACAATTTCCTTAATATCCTAGGATGTATAAGATACGTTGGACCACTTGTGTAGGCTCATTTTTTCAAGTATTCATTTACCTATTCTAAAATTGATAGTAACTTTTTTATTTTTAAATATATGAACAGAGTTGGCCTTCCTAGCCTACTGTTCAAACTTTGATATTTTTCTACAACAGAGGTAAAGAAGGGGTTCAACATCTCAACTATCTGAGTCACTAATTTAATTTTACTTATAATTAACAGGACTACTTTCTCCCTAGTATTACTTTTTCCACTTACTATGTTTGCATACGTCCTTATTTCTTTACACTAGCATTAACTTGCTTTCAAAAAAGTCATAGGGCAAATTCAAAACAAGAGTTAAATTTTCACCCAGTTTTATTTTCAAAATTACTTAGAGGGAAAGAGTTGGACGATATTTGCTTCCTTGACAACCTGTAGGTATTAAAATATTCAGAACAAGGTTCCTCCCTCCTTTCACTGAAAAGGTTCCAAAAATTAAAAGTTTAAACGCAGTCAAGTTTTTCCACCACAAGCATCTGGGCATGCAAACATGGCAGAGGACTCTGGGAATCACTCAGTAATGTCTGAATATGCTAAACAAATCAGCCAAGAAAGGTTAAGCAATAAATCATTCAGATTTCTGTGAAGCCCATCTTCCCTAAACATAAAATCTGGCCTTAAAAAAGAAATTGGAATACTTTAATATTTCTACCATACTTGAATGTAAAGTACATTCCCCTTTACAGAAGCAGAGCACAATACAGTTGTAAATATCAGGCCATCAGAAAAGGTCCATATGCCACTGAGAAAGATTCCAAGTGCATCCTGCAACAAGAATGAAAACTAAGGCCATGCACCATGCAATTTATGCAATGGCAGACTACGATTAGTTGTCAGTAAAAGTAGAGCCCTGCAACAGTATTTTTATAATGTTAACAAATGCCAACAACATGCTCAGTACTGTACAGAACATGGAAGAAAACACAGTCTCTGCTCTGCAGATTATACAGTCTAAATATAGACAGCAGTTCTGTTAGATTTGTCACATACAGGTTAAACACGCAGAACAGAAAAAGTGTAGAAAGAAGGTCTAGACTGCTTGTGGGATTAGAATGTCAGTAGGCTTTCAGAAGTCTTGACACAGAAAATTCTTGCAGAAGAAGTTAGTTCTGAAGAGATTCAAGTGTAGAGAGAGAGGACACGTGGCAAACGTTTGGAAAGGCATTCCATACAAGAGTAGCATAGGTGAAGTGACAAGGGACAGGCAATCAGGAAGATAGAGAGATACAAGCATGTGCACAGACATGTAGGGATCTGAGAGGATGAGGAACCTGCACTTAATGCAATGGTAAGAGTGAGACAGTGGAGTGTTTCAAAGAAGGCAGTAATGTGGTGGGGCCATGGGATGAAGGACAAATAAGACAGACAGGACAACACACATGCCCAGTGTCCACAAGAGATCAGACATGCCATGCAGGCAGGAGACTGGACTCGATGACCTCTCGAGGTCCCTTCCAGTCCTGGAATCTATGAATCTATGAAGATTATAAATCACCATTACTGATGATAAAGTTATGTAGCTTCCAAAAGAAATAATAATAAAAAAAAAAAACACACCAAGCCCACTTTTGATACCAAGTCTGACTGCAACTACACAATAGATATTAAAAAAGGAATAACATTTGTATGTCATTTACAGACTCATATAGGTCTAGGCTAGATGATTAACAAGACTTTCCCATTTTTGACTTCTCAGTGCTGTAGTGTTCACTACAATACTTCCCCCGCCCCCCATTCGTTATCCAGTCAAGGTGAAAATGTTTCATACAACAGGCTTCTACCTCTTCCATTGAGATACTATTCTATAATTATACAGATCTCATCGATAAGAAATTTCAAGCCAAACTATTCTTAATGTCACTTCATTATTTCTAGTTATATTCCTTTGCAGCCTAAATAATTTATTTGTGATATTAACATCCTTCAAATCTATTTAGACACAACATAATGGAAGGCAGGAATCATGGATTTTCAGAACTCAAACTGTACACAAATTCTTGAAGTTAATGAATTAAAGAGCAAATTAGAAACAGCAAACAAAACTGAATTTAAGGAACCGATCTGATATTGTTAGTGCACAAAAAACAACTGTAACTGATCAGTACTTTTTTGAAAAACACTCTGTGAATAGCTAAGGCAAATCCAACCGGACACACAAACGGTTGACCTGCAGGGGCAGAGTTTCTTTTGTTACCATGCTATCTAGATAGTTTAGAAATAGGGTTCAAAGCTTTATTTATTTATTTATTTATTTTTAAGATATCAATAAGAAATAGTTAAGAGATTTGCAAAAAAGAGATGCATTTCACAAAGGGTCACACTATTAAAATACATGTTTGTAATTCTACCTCTTTCTATAAGATAAATAAAACTGGCTGATGATACAAACATGGAAAACCAGAAAAAGTAGTGCAAACATCATGTAGAAACCTGAGGGTACACACTTAGGTATGTCTACACTACAGCAGCACAGCTATGCCTCTGTAGCTCTGTAGTGTAGCTACATCCTACATTGCTGGAAAGTTTTTTTCTGTCAATATAGTAAATCCATCTCTCCGAAAGATGGTAGGTAGGTCAATGGACAAATTCTTCTGTCAACCTAGCTGTTTCTACAATAGAGGGTTAGGTCGACCTAACTACATTGCATAGGGCATGACATTTTTCACAGCCCTGAGAAATGTAGCTAGGTCAAACTAATTATTAGGTGTAGACCAGGCCTTAGATTACACTTCTGAGTTGATTAATGGTACATTGTGTTCACTTAAGGAAATAAAATAAAGACTAAAATAATCAGAGGCAAGAGATTAAGGGCAAGATAAGTTGTACACACTACCACTTATGACAGTATAGCTTATGTCACTCAGGGGGCGTGAATAAGACACCCTCCTGAGCGATGCAAGTTGCACCTAAGCACCGGTGTAGACAGCACTATGTTTGTGGGAGAGCTTCTCCTGCCGACATAGCTACCAACTCTCATGGAGGTGGTTTTATTATGCCAACGGGAGAGAGCTTTCCCGTCGGCATAAAGTGTCTTCACCAGATCCGCTACAGCGGTGCAACTGCATGGGTATAGCACTTCTAGGGTAGACTAGCCCGAAATCAAACGACAACAGAAAGACTTAAGGGATAGGAGGTGATCATGAATCACCTATCAGAGATTCTACAAAATCTATACTATAATATACTATACCACAACCAAAGCTTCATTACATAATCCTCAATATTTAATGCAACATGTACCAGATTTCATATCATGATATAACTAATGTCAGCTAAAATTGCTTGACTCCTGCAAAGAAGTATCATATAGTTAAAACGAAAATACAGATGTCTGAACAAGTGTTACCTACTATCATTACAACTCACAAGACAACAGAAAAGAGACTAAGAAAAATATATCTATTTCTCTTTTTTCTGTTTTACTTTGTGCTTTTGACAGCACTTTTTGTACATGGTCAGTTTCCTGTTTTTCCTGTTTACTTATTCAGATTCCCTTGCTTGACACACACAATGCAACAGAGGAAAGAATAACATTTAAAAAAATATATAGGAAAATGATTGTAAAACCATAAAATATAAGCCAGCAGAATCAAGGACAGGAAGTGCACCAGAAGTTACTTTAAATTCATGTTTGGAATCAGATGAATTTGAAAGTTTATGTTTTTTAAGTTTAAATAAGATCTTTGTGTAGCCATAAAATGTGCTGAGAAAGGATACAAGCGTACTAACTACCAATTTCATTTATTGGTCTTGAATGGAAAGTTCTGAAACCCTAAAAATATTACCACTGCATTTGACAATGGAAGACTATAAATGAGGCTTTGAAGTAAAACAAGAGCTGAAGAGTGCAAGTTGGTAGAAGTCTAACTATAATCAGAAGTAGTCAGACCAAATGTGGGTTATTTGTATTAAATTTAACAAAGGAAGCCCACCAGAATGTGCTTTGGGCCCAAATCCTCTTCCTTCAAAAGGAATCCCGCTTAACTTTTAGCAACAGCATGTCTCTACTGCAGCTAGTTACCTAACTATTTAAGAATCATTGTCTCTCCCTGTCGTAAACAGAACAATTAGACTTTTAATAAGGACAAGAAGTTCAGGGATTTTGAAAGTGTATCTGTAATTTAGTCAACTTTGCCATTCAAAGTGGCAAATTCCTAGATTTAATAGGACTGTATCCCCAGGACACAGATAATGATCCCTGTAGGGATATTGCCATATTCAAAAAGGTGCAATGAAGGGCAACCAAAATAACTCAGAGAGAGGGGACGAAGCTATACTGCTTAGAGCAGAGGTTCCCAAACTTATTTGGCCTACCGCCCCCTTTTCAGAAAAAAAATTACTCAGCGCCCCCCTGGAAATCTACCTTCTTTAAGCGAACAAACAGAAAGATGCAGTGACAAATTTGCGTTCTTTCATGTATCTATATTTCTACCTACGTCCTACAATATAGTAAAGAAAGATGTGTTATTAGATTATCGCCCACGACAGCAGGTATACAGTGGCTTTTGCGTAAGACGGCAAAAGACAACCAAACTAAAATACTAATGAATCTAATAAACTGGGTTTTGTTCTTTGCTCAGCATTAGATTTATGTATTTGATATTAAATTGTCAAATATCAAACTAAATTTATCAAGAAATAATTAATTTAAAAAATAATCAATATGCAATTAAAAATCAGTTAATAGTTTTAATTTAGTTGCCCTTATTTAAATAATTGTTCCTTATTAACACACGCCTTATTTATCAATTAACACAGATGATTCGATAGATATAAATAAATGTTAATAGTTAACAGTTTTTTTACTATTTCATTCCCGTTTTCGTTAATATTGTAATAAAAATATGACAAATATATTGACTGTACACTTCAAATAGTATTGTACCGACACAAGCCTGCTACGATTTTATTATTAGTAAGCACTAGAGACACAGAAACGTACGGTAGATATGTAAGAAAATGTATAAAAATACTCAGGTGTAAATTGCTGTTTTATTGAAACAATAATACAATTTGCTTTTTATGTGATCCGTAATCCGTAAAGATCGAAGGTATCGAATATGAATAACATTTTTAAAATACTTATTGCACGATTGTTAACTGCTTTTTACACAATTCAGAAACAATCTAAATTAGATTTCATACATGTCGCCTATTTATAGTATCGTATTGTAAACAAGTCATTACACGCACATATTCCTGCCGATGCATGCTGGACTTCCCGACAATGCGCGACACGTTCGCCTGCCAACACTTGCTTGTTAAGAGCTGTTGGTGGACTTGACACCTGATCGGTTATAATTTGTGAATTTATTTGGAAAATAAAGTAATCACTACAACTTTAACTCTATGTTACACAACAGATGAAACATGTACGAACGGTTTTTCAAAATTTTCTTATATTCTCTTCTTTCTTTATGCTTCCACCGCCCCCTTATTTTTATTCAACGCCCCCCAATTGCACCCGAGGCTACTACTGCCCCCCTGGATCGTTCCAGTACCCCCCAGGGGGCTGTATCGCCCACTTTGGGAACCTCTGGCTTAGAGTAAAGAGAACCAAGACAGGTAGGATCACAGTAAGTATATAAATGGACTGATGCTAAATGGCAGCTGTGCACTGTAGTAAAGGGGGAGAGAGAGACTAAACAGAGGGTAAACAAGTGAGGCAGAAATGTCTTCACACAAAAGACAGACGGAAATTTGGAACCAGAAATACTTCAAGAGGAAACGAGAATTTTTTTGTGGGGGAAGGGAAGAATGCCTATAACCTTCTAGATATTTGAAGTTATATTGAAGTGATATAAGTCAATGTATTTAAGGTCAAGGCTTAATAGACCAAAAGGCTCTTAATGTCCATATTTTTTCCTGCAGGCAAGTGGAGAGGGAATGGAAGAAGAGAATGGAAGCCATTCACTTCTGAATCACAAAAAATTCACTGCTTATAAACATTTAGACACAGTCTCAGGGAGAAAAAAATACTTTTACATTCATTAATTACAAAAGAATGGGGTTTTTGTCTTTGTGCATTTGAGACAATGATTTTGTACAATGAAAAAATGAGGAACTGCTGAGTCAATTCACACATTTAGATGGAAAGAAAAGCCACCAATTTAACAGAGCACTACAGAAATGTGTAACAAAGTTGAGAGCTATAGAATTGGAGACTCAACCCACGACTGGAAGCAATGCTTCCAGTCATTTAAAATATAATTTCTGGTAGAAATGATGTAATATGTGAGAGTGGAACAGTGAGACTGCTAACAATTTAGGAGAATTCTAATCAGTAAGTTAATGATCATATTCACAAGAACAGAATGATGCACTAGTATCAGGATGATGTTCTGAACACCTTAGCAACAGGAGCTACTCCTGCCCCTCCAGCAAAACTAACAGCAGCTCTGTAGTACTAGGAGACTGCAGTGCTACTTTGTAGACAGAGTGGGGAGTTCAGAAAAAAAATCTAAAGGGGGTGGAGAGGAGAGAAGTAAGGTGAATTTTCTCTGAAGTGGGGCTTGAAGCATCCACCAGGTGTCTCTAGATCCTCACCCTCTAGCTCTTCTTCCCTTCTACCACACTTCTGTTCCCACTTCCAGAGTCCCTGCATAGACCTTAATGTGTTCTGGATGCACCTGAGGTGTCAACATGGGAGTGCTGCTGGGCCAGCCCTGGGAAAGTGAATGCAGTAAGACAGTTATGCTGAAAAATGGGCTCGTCAATCTAGCAGAGACGGGTATAACATGAGCCAATTACTGGAAGCTGAAGCTAGACAAATTCAGATCGGAAATAAGGGATAAATTTTTAACTGACAGTAATTAATCATTGGAACAACTTATCAAGGGTCATGGTGGATTCTCCATCACTGACCATTTTTAAATCAAGACTGAATGTTTTTTAGAAGATGTGCTCTAGGAATTATTTTGGGGGAAGTTCCATGGTCTGTTTATACAGGAGGTCAGACTAAATGATCATAATGTTCCCTTTTGGCATTGGAATCTATTAATGAAAAAGCAGGTCATATGAAAAGCACCTCCTGTAGAGAATTGAAGTGAATAGAAGATCCATCTTGTAATCAGTTATATTTAAACTGGTCCATACTCAAAATGGCTGGACACACACTGTTTGAGAAAATTCAGTCAGAACCACTGCATGGTACTATAATACTTCAGAGTATCTCTCTATAGGAGTAATCTCATTTTTAACCTTCCATGTATTTCTTCGTGAAAAGATGAGTCATACAAAGGGTTTACTCAGGAAGAGCTCCCACCGGAGTCAGTGAGAAAAGTAAGAAGGAACAAAAGAACTCTCATCCACACTTTCAAAGGAGTTTTTAGATTTTTTTCAGCTACCTTTTGATAGATCAGTCTCTGCTGTTCCCCAGAGGATAATACTCAGCATGATGATACAAATGCATTCCAGTAGTTCTCCTTCAATGGTGCTAGCAGTGTCATGAAACAGATGATCTAGAGTAGTGGTTCTTAACCTTTTGAGAACCCCTCTGGTTCTCAAAATATGTTCTCACATCCCTTATCAAAAATTGTTTAAGTAGGTCAGTTCTTTAAACCTAGATAGATCATAACTATAGAATGATAAAATTTGTTTGTATATTACAGTAATCTTTAAAAAATGTATAATGTTAATAAATACATAGGTTTGATGAAACAAAGTAGTTGTTCTTACGTGCCTGTGCTTAATTTGTGTTTTCAATGATTTACCTTCTAAAAAATCCTGGCATGTCTCCCACCCCCAGAAAGGACATCTCGCACCCCCAGGGAGTGCGTGCACCCCAGGTTAAGAACGACTGATCTAGAGCAACTCTTGCCAGTTATGTGTTATTGCCACAAAAGCAAAACCAGGTACAGAGCAAGCAATGTCAAGCCAAACGATGATTCTACAAGATGCTTCTAGATGGCTATGTAAAAAATACCATGAGAAGGCAAAGCTAAACATTAGATTCATGCAATCCCACTCAATTTAAATGTAATGGGAAGAAAATAAAAGATGGTCTGTAGGATGTGACAAAGGAATATTCACTCATTGCCAGAAAGGGATTCTGCAACAACTGAGTCAATATGACTGATGACCTTCCTTGCTCTAATCCTCTGACAGTAAAGTTTCTCATACAGTTACATCTAATTTTTTCAGCAAGCTCACTGTTCCCCAGATTTAGTAGGAACGTTTTGGTTAATTAAGCAATAAGACATGCCAAGGCATATGTTGCAGTTTATTTTATTTGCCGGTAAAATGTCCTCTTAATATCTCCAGTACCACAGTATTTCCTATTGTATACTACTGCAGAGCTAAGATAGACTAAATTAATTAAAAATAGCCTTCTAGTTTTTCCTTTTTAAAATAAAATCAAGAGAGGTTTTATTTTCCTAGTTAAGTTTCATTTACTTATTTTCTTTAGCGTAAAGTTGAGCACTGAGGCTGCAAGTTAAGTACTAATGGAAACAACAATAGTCTAGTGCCAAGGGAGGATAAGTAGAGGTCTAAACACATAACGGAATTGTCAAGATTTGCTAATATAGGCAAGCAGTTTCATGAACATATCCGATTTGTGTCCATGTACCAGAATATCACCATGTTTATGAAGTTTTAAAAAAGTAATATTTGCAACAACAGTTAATATACAATCACTTCCAATGCCCATCTTTGTCCCTTTGCAAATAGGGGACAAAAAAATGTACCTCTGGTATCTTGTTACCACAATCTCCTGTAGAATGGTACAGTTCTCAGTTCAAGGACTTAGTACAGTCTTATCAAAAACGCTTAGGATGTACTTTCAAAAGAAATATTATTATAGGATCAAAATAACCAATGTTGCACACAGAAATCTTGCCTTTGAAAGTGGTCAGGGTTCTGTTCTTATTTTCATTTTACAACTATAATAGCTAGCAGTATAGGCTCAGAAAAATAAACATCAAGGGGAAATTAGAAGTATGAAACAATTTTGGCATAAAAGCACACACTTAGGAAGCAATTAAGATGCAGTAGTTAAAATTGTGGTGGTGAACATGTAAGAAATCTCCACAATGAACTATTCATTTCTTTGTCAATGTCTTCTTGTTTGTTTTATAAACTAATGCTTCTTTACCAATTGGCATAAATAAATAACAAAGCCCAACAGCAGCATCCATTCAGTCCTTCATTTATGTATCTCAGAACATTAAATGTTATGTGCAGAAGTCTTTCAGTTGTGATCTCTGGACTTTAAAATTCATTGCAACATCACTAATATCATGGAGCTTTAAAGTCATCCCCATAATTCTACCACTCCCAGGGTAGTACTATTTCATCTTGTAGCTGGGACCTGGGAGCTCAAATGAGCATACCACACAGCTTCGGCTCCACAGCCCACCAATAATAATCTGAGGGAGAAGGAGCAAGAGCTCAAGCATGGTAGACTCAAATCTATTTGGGGGGAAAAAAGACCCTACAGTTCTTTGTAAGAGCATATGGGGTTCCCCGCATCAGGAGGTATTTCAGTTTTTATTTTGGTTCAATGAATGGGGTGGGGTAGTGGCACTGATGAAGGAGAAAGTCTGTCCCAGTAGCCCAGGGCTTGGGAGCAACCCTATGATAAGGCAGTGTATGTGTAATACTGAAGAAAAGTTTTCTAGAACTTTTCTGAGTTCCCAAGGGATTATAAAAGGGAAAAATAAAGCAACAAGCATTTTAAGAGACATTGTCAAGACAGTCTGATAATTGCAAAATAAATTATATTAAATATGGGGCAACTAGGAAAATGGGGGTTTTCATTTAGGTTTGAGTACTGTGTTCAGCATTAGGGTTTCCGACAGCTTTCAAAGAAAGTATCACAAAGGGATACAAAGTGAAAGACCGGAGCTGCCAGCATGGGAGCAAATCCTTGGACCCTGACCCTTTGAAAATAGGAGCTGAACAGAAGTACTCAGAAGTGCTGAGTACTTTAGCTACAGCATTTGAAAATACTTTGTTTTTTTTGATTTTTGGTAAAACCCATAATCCAATCATCTTTATAATTACTAAAAATCCTTACTGTGAAATTAAGTGTCACAAACTGCTTCCATATACCATAGCCTCAAGAGGTATTATTATCAGGACTCTTTGGATGAGGCTGTGGCATATGGAACCAGCTGGAATTATTTAAGCTCAGTACCAATGTGTACACAAGAACAAATGGATATAAACTGGCCATCAGGAAGTTTAGACTTGAAATTAGACAAAGGTTTCTAAACATCCGAGGACTGAAGTTCTGGAATAGTCTTCCAAGGGGAGCAGTGGAGGCAAAAGACATATCTGGCTTCAAGACTAAGCTTGATAAGTTTATGGAGGGGATGGTATGATGGGATAGCCTAATTTGGGCAATTAATTGATCTTTGATTATTAGCAGTAAATATGCCCAATGGTCTGTGATGGGATGTTAGATGGGGTGGGATCTGAGTTACAGAGAATTCTTTCCTGGGTGTCTGGCTGGTGAATCTTGCCCACATACTCAGGGTTTAGCTGATCGCCATATTTGGGGTCAGGAAGGAATTTTCCTCCAGGGCAGATTGGCAGAGGCCCTTTTTTTTTTTTTTTGCCTTCCTCTGCAGCGTGGGGCACAGGTCACTTGCTGGAGGATTCTCTGCACCTTGAAGTCTTTAAACCACAGGTTGAGGACTTCAATAGCTCAGACATAGGTCAGGAGTTTATTACAGGAGTGGGTGGGTGAAATTCTGTGGCCTGCGTTGTGCAGGAGGTCAGACTAGAAGATCATAATGGTCCTTTCTGACCTTAAAGTCTATGAGTCGTGACACTTTAATTTCACAGTAAGTAAGGTTTACTTGAGACCTGGCACTGCTGCCACCAGGGCTTGGAAAATTCCCTTGCATATGGTGAGTAGGACGCTTTCCCAGCTAAGTTTCATTAGCTTCAGCAAAATCTAAACTCTCATGAGTTTCAGTTTTTAAAAAAAGGAAGTTTCTAGCCCCTTATAGTTGCAAAGAAAACCTTCCAAACACAAACAGAATGTCATCAACATGGGTGTCCTTCAGAATCTGCAAACAGCGTGTTCCAATGCCTTTACAGTACTGTAGCTCTGAAGTCTCCCAAACTGTAGCAGAGTGTAAACTGAACAGATGGTGGGTTTTCACAACTGTTATTGGGAACCCAATGAGCACCAATGAACCTGACCAGAATCAGGTCAGTTTCATTCTGCAGAACCTTAGGAATCTTACAAGAAGCATCACTAGGAAGGATCCCCCAACAATACAGGTTAGGGACAGATAAAGTAGTAGAAACGCCGCCCCCAACCTCCTATTGCAGCAGCCAGGACACTAGAGCAGGAGGAGGAAAGAGAGAGAGAGAGAGAGAGAGATTATTGTAGGGAGCAGAACAATAGACTGGTTTGACTTCTGGCAAAGCTGAGAAAAGTAAAGAATAGCCAGACAGTTCTTCCAGACCACTGAGTGGGCTAGAGGAGGCACAAAAGACAGTACTTGTCAGTCTAAAGTATATGTATTCTGCAATGTATCTGCTATGAAATGTGTTTATGATTTTTATAATTCTGATTTTGAAGCGGACCTGCAAGAAGTAGTGAAGGAAGGAAGGTGGGAGAAGAGTAGAGACACATTCCCTTTTTGGCCTCCATATGTATAAAGGAAGCCTGAATTTAGTAGATTTAAAAACAAAGAAGTCGGGTCTTATCTATACATCACGAAGAAACAAAAAACGATATCGTCAGAAGCACATTTTTTCCCCTTTGTTTACAGGCCACATTCACACTGATGTTTATTGGGCGATTGCTCACATAAATGTTACCAATAAATAATGCATACATCCCAACAAATATAAGCTTATCCCTCTTAACTCCCAGAAATTGTTTCCTACAGCTCTTTTTCGCCGGAAATCTGCACTTGTCAATTCTGACTGCTCATTTTAATAAAAAATATGAAACTGTATATTGGCCTGAAGGATGGGGGGTTACATAATCTTAAGGGTACACAACTGTTAGATAAATACTTTAGGATCCTGAATTATGACAGGGATTTTTATTAAAAATCATTTTTTGATGTAGCTTCTTTGCTAGGGCAGTTTTAGTAATTCAGGATAGCAGTAGCAAGTTGCCAGATGGTACGCCTACAGAACTATCTTTAATTTCTTCCTTGGAGATGCAGACTATGATTTCTGAAACTCTGCTGTAATTTCTTTTTGAAAGGAATCTGTCAAACTTTTTTATTTTTTACCCAGCTTTTGATAGCACGACCTGTTAAAGAGTATATTCTGTATCTCTTTTTTTGTTCCCCTACAGATGTTTACAAGGATCTTTTCAACCCGGGAAATACTGATTATACAGAGAAAACAGTGAAAGTGACAACATGCAACACTGCTGTCAAATACAAGCAGTAAATAAAACATATTTTTTAAATTCATTAACTTCTCTCAATGATAACATTAGATATTATTTTTGGTAATAGTAGGTACACTTTTATTTTAAAAGAAATGCTATTTTCACGTTGAAAATGTCACGTTGAATTCTTCCTACATAGCTAGATAAGAGTGAGCCAAATTCACTCCATGCTGACCACTCACTGACCCTATCAAAATAATGGAATAATCATGGGTCTGATAAATGGAAATTGAGAATATTCCTCACATTACAGGAGGCGCTCAGTACCCAGCATGACTGCTGTGTTTTTTGGAAACCCAGTTGACAAAGAGAACGTGGGATTTTTATCTTGTTCTTCAGTGGCAAATTGGAGAATTACAGCATTTACTGAAGATATAACCTGCACTTGTATAGACGATTGGTACATCACCATATGGTACACCTAACAGAAGCATCTTTATAAAACCTTCATAATAAAACTGCACCAGATAAATATAAAAATGTGTAACCAGTTGGAAAATAAAAAGAGAGCACTGTATGATTGGACTGGAGAAAGGGGGGGAAGGAGGGAAAAACACTGTTACCTGCAGCAGCAATTAAGCCTTCTCCTGAAGCTATGTCTAAAAAAGTGTGTTTATTTTGTAGCCTAAAAAGTGAGTGAGATATTGAATATGTAAACACGTTTGTGTGTTATATAAGATTTTGTTTTTGATGGGTGTAACCAGGATAATAAAAGATAATTCCGGGGGGTGGAGGGAGAGAAGAATTGAGGAGACATAACATTAACCTTTTTTAGGAAAATGCTTGAAATATCTACTTGCCAATAGGAAGCTGAAAGGTGGGGAAGAGAACAGGCGTAAATTTCTGCTCTATTTAAACTTTAAAAAAACATTTACGTTTGTAAATTTGAAAGAAACTCTTTCAATTATAAGCAAATGCAGTGCTGTCCTCCTGAGTCTGCAGACAGCTCCAGTACCTTTGCTGCTGTTCCTAGCTTTGCTGAGCAGCAACAGAAACAGGCACTGAAGTTATTTGTACAGGAAGTTGACCCTGACCAATGGAGGCTAGGAGGAAATGGTAGAGTAGCAGAGACCTGTTTCACCCCATTCCAGAAGCCAGGAGGCTCTGGAAAAGGAGAAGAGACAGAAGTTTATCTTTCTCTTTCAGCAGCCAAAGAAGGTAGAGCTTCACATTTTACTGACACCAATTAGCCAGGGGCCATGGATTATGAAATCAACGCCCCCCACAACACACACCAGTATCCAAGGACAGCATTCTGGTGTTACCCTCCCTCATTCCCAGCAGCTTGGGATGGTGGAGGAGGGGCACAGCTAAGCTTCTAACCAGGACAGTGCGCCAGCCACCCAATAATCTTTTGTATCTACCTCTGACTAGCAAGCTTGGTCATTCAGCTGGTAGATATCTACCAATTCTAGCCTGGACTAAGATACTGCATCTGCAATTTCAGGTGAATTGGGTTGGTGTTGGCAAACTTAACCAATGTAATGACTAGATTTATAAAAGGAAGCTAGTATCAATCTTAATTAGAGAGAGAATAGTGTCTCTCCATGATGAGAGAGTCACTACTACTCCAGTTCCCAAGAGGAAAGTATCTCCTCCCATGCTTTTTAGAATTAGGCCAACCATATGGCATCTAACAGTTATCAACATAAGCCTTCACCAACTTTCAGATACCATGCCACTGGTCCAGCAAAGACTTATGTATGTGCTTAATTTTAAGCACCGGTAGGTTTTGTAAATTGGGGCCTAAATGGAGTTTAACTATTAAATGGTATCTTTTTCAGCTGTGTAATTCCACCCCCTCCTCCTTCTTTGGAGTGCATCTCAGTTTAGTTAATAGGTCACTGAACTGGTTTACATTAATTGTCTTTCCACTCCCAAGGGGAGAAACAAGGATCATTCAGTTCCACTCTAGTCTATGAAGCTGAATAGCAAGAACATAAGTATTACATGTGTCTGATTTGTCACTAATTCCTATAGGATCTTTGTATCCTTGCAGTAAACAATTGCCTTCTCATTATTATCTATCCAGTCAGCACCTTCTTACCTACTTGGCTTGCTATGTTTATAGCAGATGAAAGGTAGTCATCTGCCCAAGGAGTATCTGAATCCTTAATTAACTTTTAATTTATAATGTTTTATAAGGCTGAATAGACTACATTAACACATCAGCCAAAATACCTCATGGTAAAAGGTTTTTGCTGCACATATTTTTATTTAGTTTGAAAAGAAAAAGTCTAATTTAGTACCTTCATAGTGTTTCCCTCTACAGATTTTTTTTCCCCCTCTACAAATTTTTTTTTTTTTTACGAACATTGGCCTATTTCCGTACCAAATATTACCAGTTGAGCAAATTCAGAATAGTCTTTGCACAGTAACATTTGAGAAAGTCTCACTTCTCTATATTAACGGAGTGCAGTGATTTATTTCCTGTATTTTTTTCCCCTTTAAACCTCTCCCTCCCTTTTCGTTTTTTTATTTTATTTTATTATTTACAGGCTCGAGGAACGAAATATGCCAACATGTTTCCCTCTATGAAAACAAACTGTGCCCTCTGCATGCCCGAGAGATATTTACAAGGCTGTCTGGTGGTCCCAGTCCTGTGTAATCATGACCTTCTAATTTTAGAAATCTACCCTTTCAAAAGAAAAAGTTAAACAAACAAACAAACAAAAACAGGACTCACAAGAACCATTCCTCCCCATTGCCCCAAACCCTAGGGTTGATGTTAAGATACATGTAACAGGAAGAATAGAACACCATGTCACACCAACACTTGTATGGCTGGTTCGGGGCCAGTACAGAAAGGAGGATGGGGATTTCTCAGGGTTATTGTCCAAGATGTCCATTTCTCTACAGCAACGGCTGTACTCACTGCTGGCCTTAGCCCAAACCAGAGCAATAAGCCGTGTGTGCTGGTGGCAGGGGCGATCGTGCTGTGCCTACTTTAATCGAGGGCAGCCCTGGCAGGGAGAGCGCCGCTCTCTTCAGCCGGGCACGGCTGTGGGGCGCCGGGCGAGAGGCGGGGAGCCAAGAGCCGGGCGAAGGGGGTGAGCACAGCGCCTATGCTGCGAGAGGGACCCGCTCATGGTGGCTGTGAGGAACCACTAGGGAGCCTCTGAGCGGCTTCCTAAGCCCAAGGCAGCAGCCCGGGGCCGGGTACCGCGCTGTACACAAGCCCTGGCTGGCTGCATGGGAGACAGGGACGAAGGAAGGAAGATGGGGGGGGGGCTCCAGGGCAAAGAAGCAGAGACGGGGCGCGGGGGGACCGGCGGGGAGGGGGGGCTGGCGGGGGCACCACGAGCCCGGCGCTACTCACAACAAGAAGCTCATGGCGCAGGCGGCGGCGGCGGCGCGGGACCAGCGAGTGGCTCCGCTCTCGGCTCCCAACGGCAGCGGCCGGCGCAGGGGGGCGGGGGAGAGCGCGGGGCGGGGCGCGGAGAGCCGGGGCCTCCCTCCGCCGTGCGGGGCCGGGGTCCCCGCAGCCAGTCCGCACGGCGGCTGCCCCGGCAGTGCCCTTGGGCTCCTCCATCCCCGCTGCTTCTGGCCACCCCACCTCTTCCCCCCACACACCCTGACATTGCCCCCAGACACCCCCCACCGCCCCCAGCATCCTCCACCACTGCCCCAAACACCCCCCCAAACACCCCCCCAGCATCCCTGCCACCCCCAAACACCACCTACTACTGCCCCCCACACACCCTGACATTGCCCCCAGACACCCCCCACCGCCCCCAGCATCCTCCACCACTGCCCCAAACACCCCCCCAAACACTGCCCCCAGCATCCCTGCCACCCCCAAACACCACCTACTACTGCCCCCCACACACCCTGACATTGCCCCCAGACACCCCCCACCGCCCCCAGCATCCTCCACCACTGCCCCAAACACCCCCCCAAACACTGCCCCCAGCATCCCTGCCACCCCCAAACACCACCTACTACTGCCCCCCACACACCCTGACATTGCCCCCAGACACCCCCCACCGCCCCCAGCATCCTCCACCACTGCCCCAAACACCCCCCCAAACACCACCCCCAGCATCCCTGCCACCCCCAAACACCACCTACCACTGCCCCCCACACACCCTGACATTGCCCCCAAACACCCCCCACCGCTGTCCCAGCCGTTCCCCACCGCCCCCAGCATCCTCCACCACTGCCCCAAACACCCCCCCAAACACTGCCCCCAGCATCCCTGCCACCCCCAAACACCACCTACTACTGCCCCCCACACACCCTGACATTGCCCCCAAACACCCCCCACCGCCCCCAGCCGTTCTCCACCACCCCCAGCATCCTTCACCACTGCCCCAAACACCCCCCCCAGCATCCCTGCCACCCCCAAACACCACCTACTACTGCCCCCCACACACCCTGACATTGCCCCCAGACACCCCCCACCGCCCCCAGCATCCTCCACCACTGCCCCAAACACCCCCCCAAACACTGCCCCCAGCATCCCTGCCACCCCCAAACACCACCTACTACTGCCCCCACACACCCTGACATTGCCCCCAGACACCCCCCACTGCCCCCAGCATCCTCCACCACTGCCCCAAACACCCCCCCAAACACTGCCCCCAGCATCCCTGCCACCCCCAAACACCACCTACTACTGCCCCCCACACACCCTGACATTGCCCCCAGACATCCCCCACCGCCGTCCCAGCCGTTCCCCACCGCCCCCAGCATCCTCCACCACTGCCCCAAACACCACCCCCAGCATCCCTGCCACCCCCAAAAACCACCTACCACTGTCTCTCCCACACTCCCCCATCCCAACACTTCCCCCACTGCCCACCAAAACCACCTACCACTGTTTCCCCCAAACACCACATACCAGTGCCCCCTGGCACTAACCCTACCCCAACACCCCCTCCCCAAACACTGCCCACAGTGCCCCACTGCCTCCCCTATACACTGCACCCCCTCTCCAAACACCACCCATAGAACCCCACTGCCTCCCCCACACTCCCCCCATCCCAACACTTCCCCCACTGCCCACCAAAATCACCTATCACTGCTTCCCCCAACACCACATACCAGTGTCCCCCGGCACTCACCCTGCCCAAACACCCCCTCCCCAAACACTGCCCCACTGCCTCCCCTATACACTGCACCCCCTCTTCAAACACCACCCATAGCACCCTACTTCCTCCCATCCAAACACTACATCCCATTTCTACAGCACCTCACTCCCCCAAACCTCCTACTGCCTCCCTTTTAGTACCTCACTCACCTAACACTACTTCCTGCAACACCCTCTCCCCAATCAAGGCACCCCCCTACCAGCACTTCCTCCAAATACCTCCCACCTCTCCCCCATTGCCTCCTTCCTAACCTCCAAGAATCCATCTGCAACAGGACAGCTGTCTCCGCCAAATCCCCAATAGCATTTCCCTCATAATAAGCCTATCAGCATTCCAGACCTTCCCCCAAACCTTCATTAGTGCTTGCCCCATCCAAAGCCTAGTGCTTGCCCTACCAGTATTTTCCTCATAACATACCCTCAACACCTCCCCATTAGCATTTCTCTAAACTGAAGACTCCCCCACTACACCCCATTCCCAACACCCACCATTCTGCACTAACATCTCCCAGTAACAAGATTAGTATAGTGGACAAGGCACTGGACTGGGACTCTGAAAACCTGGGTCCATTTCCCAACTGACTCACAGATTTCATGTCTGTCCTTGGGTAAATCGCATAATCATTCTGTGCCTCAGTTTCCCATCTCCTGCAAAGACAATAGTTCCCTATTTCATGAGGGTGCTGTGAGGATAAAATCCACTAATTAGTATGATGCAACTCAGATATTTTGGTGAAAAAAGACATTTAAGTAGATAGCATATCTATCCAAAGCCCCCAGCATTCCCTAAGTCTCCCTCTCCCCACTTTTCCCAACAGCCCCACAAAACACCCAAGCCCCCCACTCATACCATTTTGTCATCATTCCCTTGCCTTCACTAAAGCCAAATGCCCCTTTACACAACAGCATGCCTCCTAACAGCAAAACCTTCCCAATTTACCCCATCTCAGGCCACCCCAACAGCAAGGTCTCGCAAAAGCCCCTTCACCCAAACCTCCACCACTCAGTCCAGTCCACACTGCATACTCAGGACTGCCAACCTGTGTGTATAATATTCATTACCTTAGGTGGTTCAGATAAACCACTGAAATTATCCTACCTCTGTTGTTTGTCAGGCCCCTCTTTAAGGTATGTTTCATATAAGGATGCAGCACTCCCTGCTAAGACTACAGCTGCAGGAAACATTACTGTATGAGGAAAATATATGGCTTTAACTTACAAATTGTCACAGGACAAACATGCAACATAACATTATGCATTCTGCAGCCTATCGGCCCTGAGCCCTCCCTTTCTTCACCAAAAGGAATTTAATAACCCATTAATGTCCTATGAGTTAGGTTTGCAAGGAATATAATACTTTGCACTTCTATAGAACCATTTTTCCCCCACCCTGAAATATTTGCTTTAGTTCCACAGGAATTAATTCAGGGAACTCCTATGGCCTATACTGGAGGACATACTAGATGATTGCAGTGGTCCCTTTTGGCCTTATAATCATGAAACTATTAACCTTCCATTCAAGGAACTCAAAAAACATTATCCCGATTTTACAGTGGTGGAAACTGTGGCACACAGAGGTTTATTTGCCCACCAACAAACAGGAAATATGTGACTGTCAGAAATAGAACCCACAAGTGCTGGCTCTCACATTTCTACTCTAGTCACTTAACAATTCTGAGGAAAGAAATCAAGTGCTTTAAAAATATCAAGACAAGTAGGAACCCTAGTTTAGTATGTAATCTTTGTCCAACCAGGCTAAACCCAGCAGTCAGTTAGGGCCACACCTCTGAATTAAAGATCAGGGCAGTTACAATCCAATCCAGTTTGTGCAAACTGCTGCACTCAAACTTCTTGGAAATTGCCAGCATTGCCCTTACCTGAACCCCCGCCCTAGTAACTTTCCTTTTCCACAGGAAGGTGGAGGTATAATCTCTTCTCTCATTAACAGGAGTTCAGTGTGCAAAGTGCTAGAGATACATTTTGAAATAAAAATCAATGCAAATAATCATAATATTTTGCTTGCAAGTTATACTTTGATTGAATAGTGGGGAGGCAGGTGTTCGCGGTCCAGGAACCCCAACCAGGGTGGGCGTCCAGTGTTCAGGCAGATTGGGACCCTCTTCCTTTTCGCGCACCCAGATCCAGGGACCAATTGGGACTTCCCTCCTCGGGGCTGCCCAGGCGTGTGCCCGGCCCTTCATGCGTGGGGCCGTCTGACCGAGATCACCGCTGTGCGAGGTCGAGCAGCTCCGGCAGACCACCCGGGGTCCAAAAACCTAGGGAGCTGCAAGGCTCAGCAGGGCTAAACACAGTCACGAGAGCGATCAGGGGCGTGCTGCGGTCCCCCACCACACCCCACGGGCCCACACCACGCACACCCTGCGGCGCAGGCGGTGGGAGGTGGGATGGCCGTCGGCGTTGGTGGGACCCTCATACCGCCCTCTCGCTGGAGCCCCAGTAACCCCTGCTGCCCTCCCTGTCTGGGTCGCTGACTTCTTCTCTAGGTTTTTTTCCCCCTTTTCTTTTATATGGGGGGGAGGGATAGCTCAGTGGTTTGAGCATTGGCCTGCTAAACCCAGGGTTGTGAATTCAATCCTTGAGGGGGCCATTTAGGGAACTGGGGTAAAAATCTGTCTGGGGGTTGGATTAGATTAGATTAGATGATCTCCTGAGATCCCTTCCCATCCTGATATTCTATGATAAGGGACCCAACATCTGGGTGGAATTCAGGGTGCACAGCACCTCTCAAAAGGTGCTCAGCAACTGATAAAATCAAAGTATTGGAGAATAGCTGCAGGCCACATTTCTGGGCTGTTTGGACTGTGCTTTGGGTGTCCCTACCTTACAAGACAACTCCGAAGAAGTGAGGTTCTTACCCACGAAAGCTTATGCTCCCAGTACTTCTGTTGGTCTCAAAGGTGCCACAGGACCCTCTGTTGCTTTTTACAGATTCAGACTAACACGGCTACCCCTCGGATACTTTACTTTTCTTGGGCTCTCACCCAGTTGCTGCTTGTATTCTAGTCTAAACAAAATAAAAAGTGCAATCTAAAGATATAGGCTGTTGGTGAAACCTTAGTCAATGGCAAAACTCCTATGGCTTTAGAAGGCCCAGGATTTCACTCCTTTATTTAGTTGCTGGGTGCAAGCAAATGCCCACTGCAGGATCCCTGAGTTCCACGTCAGTGGCTGTAGAGTCTGTCCATGTGGAACAACTTGTAGGATCAGGGCCATAGTTTGAGACAAACAAACAAAAATGCAGTTTAGCATTCAAATACACGAGAAAGGCAGGAGACCTTCAGGGTTGCTGTAAAGCAAGTTAGACTTCGCCAAAAGATATTAGAACTTAACACAGAGTTTTAAAATGTTTATAGGAAAAGTTCTAGGGGTTTTTTTTTTTTTCTTCAATAATTTGCCTTACAACTTTAAAAGTCTCCTGCTTTACTCATGCATTTAAAAGTTGAACAGCTTTTTCTGCGTTCCAAACTAAGTCAGAATGTCACGTTGGTGTCTCCCTGCTCTATTCATAATATATTTTAATATTCTGTATTCAAGACACTTTTTAAAAAAATGATTTATTGGGGAGAACTGGAGTGTAATTAGAATGCATTTAAGATGACATTGCACTTTTATCAATACATTTGTTAACAATCTGTATCTAGAGGGTATTTCTGCATTTGTTGGCCAGGTAGATCAGGCCCTATGCCAAAAAATATTGGGGGGGAAACGCAAATGCAGATCTATTCTGGTTTTGACCTGAATAATCCGCATTCCCTCCTCCCCCTCCTCCCACCCAAATGCACTCTTCTGCCTGCAGAATGTTGTATTTTAGTAGCAAGCTAAATTTCAAAGTCTTACTGCAGTATACTATAGGAGACGCTTTACCTTGGTAACTGTCATGGGAGATTACATAACCTGTATACTTTATGCCTTGTAGCATTTTTCTATTCCTAAGGGCAGCAGAGTTGTTTATTCCAGACAGTGGGGATATGAGGAATCAGCAGCAGACTGCAGTGTTACATAAGCATAGAACTGCTCAGCTGAGCAAGTAAAGACATGTTGAATCTAACAGATAGGAGGAGACAGAGGGCCAGCACCAGCGCTAATAGGTTCTTGGGCTGCCACAACATCCACAACACCAACCTAAGTGCTTGGAGAATTAAGAGCCAGAAGGCCTTATGCTCCACTAAAAGTACTGCTCACAGGAACCTGATTGGAAGAGCTTTGGAGCCCCTGATTGGAGCGGGTACACTATTTAAGCCGGAAAGAGACAGAAAGTAATCCGTGCAACAAGATGGATCTTTGTTTCCTGCTACAAAATACTGTGCTGTCAACTACTTGACTCCCAGCCTTGTCCCCGACTTCAGTCACGCCCTGCCCTGTTCCCTGATCCTTTTTGCTGAGTCCAACACTTGGTTTGACTCTCTGACTTTGATCCTGGGGTCTGACCCTCGTCTCTGACTGGTTCTGACCCTTGGCTCCATTTCCTGTCTCCTGCTCTGACTACTAGCTCAGACTGCCCATGATAGCAATGGCCTCACATCTACTTTACCACAAAGCATAAAAAACTACTCCGAAGGGGCCCTAAAGCTAACACTTGACAAAATGCTTTGGTTCCAAATGAAAGTTTCCAGGTTCTATTCACTAATCAACATTAATTCATTTGATGCTCGTAGCACAAAAATGTACTTAAAATGATATGAACTTTCTAAGGTGTATAGTGAGAGGAAAACAATGTTTAATCATAACATTCACTTCTGCAACTAATATAATGTAGTACATTAATGCCAGGGCTCTAGGAATATTGTACCCTACATCTTGGATGAACTCTACAGTATATAACAAGGTGTTTTTTTAGCAGGTGTATTGTTTTCCTGATTAATGTACGGGGAATGGATACCTAGATGATTGATTAATATGATAACTGAATATTTACAGGGGGATAGCTGACAGACTCCATGGTCAGTACCTCTAGAGTTATTTTCGTGTACTAAATCAAATCCTGAACAAACAAGCAAAGCATGAATAAGTGATTTTTACCCCAGGAATTACAAAAGATTATGTGACGGAACATAATTCTCACCCCCGAACCAGAAGTAGGACACGTCTTCAACCTGACCGTGTCCAGTTACGGCTGGGTATTAGGAAGAATAATAAATATGGTCATTTGTTACCTCCTACACATCCCATGGATTTCTTCTACCATGCTGTGTGTGGCCCCTACTTCCTGACATGCTAACAATATGCATCTCTGAGATAAAGTGTGGAAGCTTTCTCCAGCGATCTCCACGGTGTTTGTGATATGGAGTTCCTTTGCATGGGTTCATGCAGATTTTATTCCCTCATGCAGCTGAGGCTCAGTGATGGATGTTTTGCAGTATCATTCAATATAGCCCAGAGTAGGCACATAATATGATACTACATATGCACAGGGTTTGCAGGTTAGGCTATTAGAATATAGACTAGTCTCCTAAGAAAAATCATGGAAACCCCATTACTTGAATCATTTAAAGTAAAACAAATCACTTATGACTATACTGAAGGCAACAATTGTGCTTTGGCAAGGTGATACGCAGAGTATCCTACTGGAAGAGTAGCACCTGTTCTGATGCATGACTTGTTCAAGACTTTTCTTCTTTCTGCATCTCAGGCTACAGAAAACAAGAATTTGTGTAAGTAATTTTTAACACACAACTTTGCTACCAATAACATTGTTAACAATGAACAATACACTGTCTTCCTAGGAATATAAATCCTCTAAATCCTTAATCAAATATGATATTGATGGGGAAGCTCAGAGGTACTTATAACAGATTTCTGACGAATAAATAAATACAAGGTGCATTTGACATATGTAATGAACCTTTTTCTTATCCTGGGTGTAGGGTCTTTGCTTCATTAATACATTCATGTTTATATATAAATGTTTTGTTACAGGAATCACAGTGATGCCCGGAAGATATCAGTGTCATATTAAGCCATAATACATGTGGAATCATTGTCATATATTGCTTATAGGCTGTTTTGCCAACAAACTGTTGCCTGCTAAAGGTAATCTTGCAGACACTTTGAAAACTGCAAGATGGGTTCTAGAATGGGATACTATCCACATAGATATTCTTCACATCAGTGGAGGAACAGATATGTTGAAGGCAAGATGGGTGAAAACAGATGTGCATACACCTACTGTTGAAGGGAATCCTGCTTGTGCCCTACTCAGTTGAGAAATCTTCGAGAACAATTTCTCTATATGAAAATAAGATCTATGTAGCACTGCCATAGTCAGCGAGGCTCAATGATCTGGTTTTGCAGAGAAAAGCTGTCTGGCCTGAAAGCTGATTTATGTTATAGGCCAAACTGTCAAAAGCAGCTTCTAAAATTGTACCTGCAAAGTTTCTGCACTCAAGTTTTTGTATATGCAAAACTTGGGTCTGCATATTCAAATACATATTATGAATGCAAACCTCGGGTTTGGCACAAGTAAAAACCTTGAACATTAAAAAACAACAGGCTCGGCTTTAAAAGCAAAGCCATATATGTGACTTCTTGTGTCCAAAATCCAATAAATTTGAGAGGACTGTTGTCCAAGGTAACAAAAGTCCAACTCATCCTATTACATAAAATTGTTTACAAATATGAGCAAAAATTAGGAGAGAAATAGATTGGTACAAAATGGGCTGTTTATTTTCAAAGAATGGTAATAAGGGGCCTTCAAGACTCCTGGTAAAGTCATGCATTGGCATAACAAGCTCATTCTAGAAATGGGAGAAAGTGTTTACAGTTGAAATCACCAAAATGTTTGGATTGGTTAATTTTAATGGGAGAGGTTGCCTCCCCTTCTTTGACATTGTTTATCTGGGGTTGCACTAGATAGAAGCAGTGGAATGTGAGAATGAAAGGTGTGAGCTTCACTGTCATGGCTGCCAATACCCCCACCATCTTCTGGAAGCCTGGGATCCACCATGACAGGGTGGGTTTTCACTGTTCCCATTCTGAAAGAATCCTTACCGGAGCAGATCAGAGAGAGGGAAAACCAGAGAACATCACCAGCTTTGGCTAAATCCTGACAACCTTGCATGCAAGCCTTAGGGTCCTGCTGTCACGTCCTCCCTTGTGTCATTTTCCTTTCCTACCTTTTTTCTTTTCTGCATTATTTCTTTTTGCCTCAGACTGATAAGAATTTGGCTTATTTGGCCACGATAACTCCACCTTTTTAAACGCTGCTGTGAGCCTGTGACCAGAAAGGCCAGCTAACAGCAATAGCTTGAATAGCCCAGTGCACAGGTCACAGAGTGGCTGATCAGATAACGAGCTGGGCCTGTATTACTCCCAACAGTGAGGATGTAGGTGAAAGTCAGTACCAGAAACAGAAGCTGCATATCTATTATTCTTTTCTTTCCCCTATTGTATGCTTGTCTCATCTTAAAGGAACAACAACAGCAGTTCTATGCCATCTAAAGTAACCTTTTCTCTCCGCACCAAAAAAAAGGACAGTTAGGACTGTCTTTAATACCAATTAATACCATGTAAAAGACTCTCAAGCGTAGTGATGGTGGTGGGTTTCCCTATGTACTCCTTTAAAGGAAAGGGCATAAGGAATAAATAAAATAAAACTAAAAAAAAAACTTAATGCTTTACATTCCATATACTTTAACTGTTTATCCTTCTTCTTCGGTGTCTTTTTTAATAAAAAGTTTAAAAGATTGTAATGGCGGTTATTACAATGGGAGTAAGCCTACAATAACTCAACATGAAACCCTGAACCATACTTCACTGTTTAATGTTGTAACTGAACAAGCCTTCATTTGCATCTTAAACCTAATTGGGCCTGAGATACCCATTTATCAACCCAACAGGACACATGTATCTTAGGGCTTGTTCATACTTTACTCCTGGGGAAATTCTGCGCCACTGTACATGTGCAGAATTTATATCCCCCGCAGATTTCTTTGCTTCCTTGCAGAAAAATGACTTTTTGATGGGGAAGCAAAGGGAAGCCACAAGAGCAGTCAAACGACCCTCTCCAGCAGTATGTTTTGGGTGTACAAGGCAGCTGGCAGAGAAGTAAATCACTGTGGGGCAGGGGGCAAGACTGGGGAAGACCCGACTGAGCTGGGGAGGACGGGACTTACTCTTCCCCTGCATGGCATCCGGGGCTATGTCAGACCCACCCCCAGATTTCTCCCAGCTGTAGGAAGTTCTGTAAACTGCCCCCCACACACACTTCCTGCACCCATCGCTCCTCAGCTGCAGGGGGAGGGATCACTGTACAGGGAGCTGCTCCCCCATCCACCCAACCCCCATGCATCCAGACCCCCTCGTACCCAGACCCTCCCACTGAGCCTCACTCCCTCCGTACCCAGAACCCCCTGACAAGCCCCACTCCCCCTGCACCTGGATCACCCTGACAAGCCACCCACACCCGGATCCCCACCCTACCAAGCCTCAACCCGCTGCACCTGGATCCCCACCCCACTGAGCCCCACTCCCCCTGCATCTGGACCTCCCCCTGAGCTCCCCCTGCTTACCTCTATCCCCCCCACCTTCATCTGGACCCCTCTGCAGAGTCCCATTACCATTGCACCTAGACCCCCCCACACCCAGATTCCCCCACTGAGCCACCCGCACCTAGATTGCCCCACACAGAACCCTCTTAACCCACAACTGGATTCCCCCCACGCTAATCCCCTCCCTGCCCACACCTGATGCACCTGGCACAGAGGGGCAGGGCCCTGGGATGTTTCTGGGGCAGGCCCAGTCCTTGAGCTGTGTTAGGTTTGGTGCAGCCTCACCACTGAGTCCATGTCCCGCGGGGGAGGAAGCTGCACAATGATCTCTCATCTCTGTGCAGCCAGTGGCCTGTGCTTCCCAATGCCATGCTGGAGCCTCCGCATTTATATGACATAAAATTTGCAGAATTTTAAAATACTGTGTGCAGAATTTATAATTTTTTTGCGCAGAATGCCCTCAGGAGTAACACTTAAAATGCTACAGTGGTGCAGCTACGCTGCTACAACACTTCAGTGAAGACCCTACCTGCATTGATGAAATAGCTCGTCCTGTCAGCATAGGAATTCTACCTCCCCGAGAGGAGGAGAATTCTCCTGGTTGACCTATTGCTGTTTACACCGGAGGTTAGGTCTGTTTAACTGCATCGCCAGGAGTGTGGATTTTTCCAAATTAATATAGTTATACTGAGCTAATTTCCTAGTGTAGATCAGGCCTTATTCATTTGAGACCATTCCTCTTTTTCCTGCTGCCTTCACCCTGTTAGTTGCATAATTTCTTTCACCTTAGTGACCAAGCTTTTCAAAATAGGAAACAGTGTTTTAGAAGGGAAAATAGGAACTAACTATAATTTAAATGGGAGAGGACAACATGGTGTGAAAGTTACTAGTGACCCCCCCTTAACAGAGCAGCCTTTATGTCAACCAGTGGCCATTAGGGGGAAGCAGACACTTCAAGTACACAGTAGCCTGAACTTTTCAACTATCTTCCCTTCAAGGCCTTAAGGTAGTTGGAGCTGGTCCCAAGCCGGTTTTCACGGACCAGATAGCAAAAGCACGGGTCTGACAACCACCAATCAAGTGTTAACACTGCAAGGACCTTTGTCTGAATGTGTATAAAGAATCTGTAAAATGTGTGTAAGACAGAGTTTTTGTACTAAGGTGCAAAGCTCTCCTTTCTTCTGCAGAATAAAGCAACTCTTCCTTATCCCTAAAAAAACAACAAGGAGTCTGGTGGCACCTTAAAGACTAACAGATTTATTTGGGCATAAGCTTTCGTGAGTAAACACCTCACTTCTTTGGATGCATAGAGTGAAAGTTACAGATGCAGGCATTATATACTGACACATGGAGAGCAGGGAGTTACTTCACAAGTGGAGAACCAGTGTTGACAGGGCCAATTCAATCAGGGTGGATGTAGTCCACTCCCAATAATAGATGAGGAGGTGTCAATTCCAGGAGAGGAAAAGCTGCTTCTGTAGTGAGCCAGCCACTCCCAGTCCCTATTCAAGCCCAGATTAATGGTGTTGAATTTGCAAATGAATTTTAGTTCTGCTGTTTCTCTTTGAAGTCTGTTTCTGAAGTTTTTTTGTTCAATGATAGTGACTTTTAAATCTGTAATAGAATGACCAGGGAGATTGAAAGTGTTCACTTACTGGCTTGTGTATGTTACCATTCCTGATGTCCGATTTGTGCCCATTTATTCTTTTGCGGAGGGACTGTCCGGTTTGGCCAATGTACATGGCAGAGGGGCATTGCTGGCACATGATGGCATATATGACATTAGTGGATGTGCAGGTGAATGAGCCCCTGATGGTGTGGCTGATGTGGTTGGGTCCTCTGATGCTGTTGCCAGAGTAGACATGGGGACAGAGTAGGCAACGAGGTTCCTTATCCCTGTCTGGCTGTTATTGGCTCTCAGCTAGGTGGACCCGATATTTCGGTAACAATGGTTAAATGACTAAGCCAGGGACATGGGAGTCCAGGTTCATGGGTTCTTTTCCTACCTCCGCTAGACTCACTGTTTGAGCCTAGAAAAGCTACCCAAGTGCACCATGCCTCAGTTTACTCAGCTGGAAGATGGATATATTAGCTATTATAACACCACCTCGCTCTTAAGTAGACTTCAATGTGCTTTACAAAGGAGATGGACATTGTTAAACTGAGCCACAGAGAGGTGAAGCCCCTTGCTCAAGGTCACCCAGCAGGCCAGTGGATTAGCCAGGGACAGCACCCAGGTGTGCTAAGTCTCGCCCAGTGCTCTACCCACTAGGAAACACCGCTTCTCCCTTTCAAAGCGCACTAAGCTAAAGGGCGACCAGGCTCCCTTATTTGGGGTAGAGCCTCCACCCAGTCATGGGGAGCCGCTGCTCCCGACCAGCCCCAGATGCACACAAGCCCTGACCCCTGCCTTTGGTCGGTCTAGTCGAGGTTTTTTCTCCAGGGGTTTCAGCGACCGTGTGTGTGTGTGTGTGTGGGGGGGGGGGGGGGTGTCTCTCTTCTTCCGGGCTCGGAGCGTCCACACTAGGCGTTACCCGGCACGACGCCCCGTGTAACCGAGCGCGCACAGCCCCCTAAGCCCGGTATCACTGCAGGGCTAAACCCAGCCCGCCCGGGGCAGCCCCACACGGGAGGGGGCGGCGGGAGGCGCTAAGCCCCCGGGCCGGGCCCCGCACGCCATGGAGGCCAGCCCGGGACCCGCCCCGCCGCCGCGCCAGGGCCTCCTGGGAAGGGGAGGCGGAGCCGCAACCGCCCGCCCCGGGCCACCTGGTGTCCCCGCAGCCGCGCATGTGCCGGGCCTGTTCCGCCTTCGCCGCCGCCCATGGCCGGGACGCGCTGGGTGCTGGGCGCCCTGCTCCGGGGCTGCGGCTGTAGCTGCAGCAGCTGCCAGCGCACGGGGGCGGCCTGCCTGTCCCTGCGCCCCGCCGCGGCCTCCGCCTCCGGCCTGTCGGGCCGCCGCCGGCTCCTGCTGTTGCTGGGGAGGGCGGCCGCGCAGAGCCGGGGCCTGCAAGTGGCGGTGGCCGCCGGCAGCCTGCCGCTGGCCGGGCCCGGGTTCGGGGCCTTGCGGGGCCCGCTGCTGCACCAGGCCCACCCGGGGCGGAGCTACGGCCAGGTACGATGGGCTCCCCCCCTCCCCGGCAGTATAGGGGGCGCAGGCCCTCAGCCCGCACCCCCTTCCCCGGGGAACCTCCCCCCACCCTAGGGGTCGCTGCCCCCCGTTTCTTGGAGGGGGTCCCCAAAGAGGCCGCTGTCCCCTCCCCTGATGTCTTGCCTTCAAATCTCGGGGGGACCCTAAAGGGAGGGTAACTGTCCCCCCGACTGACCCTGACCCCCAATCTCTGGGGGATCTTGTGGGTGTTGCTTCATCCTCCTGCCCAAGTCCCTCTAAATCTGCTCCCATCCCTTCAATCTGCAAGGGGGCTCCCATCCCTAGTCTCTAGGGGGTCACTCCCTTTTCCATCAACTTGCCCTTCTCTAGGGTCACTAGGGGCAATCTCCCACTAACTGGGGTCACTCCCTGGCACCCACTCTGTGGGTGATATAAGATTATCCAGGGGAGAGAGGCTGTTTTTTCCCCTCCCTCATGTTCTTGTTCCTGTATGTACCCCCTAATCTTTATTGGCCACTGCTTCAGTTTATCCCCAGGAGGTCAGTGGAAAATCCATTTATTGGAGCCCTTATAGGGTTAAGAAAAAACTCTTGCCACCCTTGGGAGAACTCCTCTGCCCAGTGTTGAAGGTCACCTCTGTTGCCTTCTCCATCATGCCTAGGCGCGGAGGACATTCGTTATCTGAGGTGTTAAATACCCAGCCTCTTGTCAAGATAGCAAATTAGAAGCCACAGACTTTTTTGTATAAGTAACTTCTCTAGAATGCTATCCTTCTGTAAAATGACTCAAAAAGAACAGGAGTACTTGTGGCACCTTAGAGACTAACAAATTTATTAGAGCATAAGCTGTCGTGAGCTACAACCCACTAGCTTATGCTCTAATAAATTTGTTAGTCTCTAAGGTGCCACAAGTACTCCTGTTCTTTTTGAGGATACAGACTAACACGGCTGCTACCCTGAAACCTGTAAAATGACTGTGAACTGTTGTGTACAGGTTTTTTTCTGTATTGTGTCTAATTTCTTGAATACTGAGATTTGTGTAATAAACTTTTTTTTAATGATTAATTGCCCAATTATGCTAGATTTGTAGCATAGCATAAATGGTTTTCAGAGGAAGGTCTTGGGTATCCTGTTGCCATTAGGCAACTGGTTCAGGGTCCCTAAAATTAAATTTCTCATTACCTGTTTAGCTCATTGATTTCACTATTCCTTCCATCCTTTTAGTGAGGAGGGTGTGGACTTTTCAATCCTATGTTTAAGCTTAATAAAAAGTAAAACATAGTGAATTTTTCACAGAAACTGGGTCTGTTTGAGTTTGTAACAAAATATGAATAATCTGAGTAGTTTTCTCTTTTCTTCCAAAGATTTCAGGCACCTCTCAGTCATTAAAAGAAGAACAGGAGTACTTGTGGCACCTTAGAGACTAACAAATTTATTAGAGCATAAGCTTTCGTGGACTACAGCCCACTTCTTCGGATGCATCACGAAAAGCTTATGCTCTAATAAATTTGTTAGTCTCTAAGGTGCCACAAGTACTCCTGTTCTTCTTTTTGCGGATACAGACTAACACGGCTGTTACTCTGAAACTTCTCAGTCATTAGGCATTATCTGTGGTGGAGACCCTGAAAAGCAGACTTTAAGATATAGTTATTTTTGTTTAAGTCATTTACTACTACTGGGACTGAAAAAAATCTTTATTAGGCGCAATCCTACAGTTTGACTGGGTAAATTAATAGACTGTTTTTATCTCTGTTTACTTCTCTGAATTGCTGGTGATAGCCAGCACAATATTCATTTAATAGTTTTAACACAGAAGGGAATTATTAGTGAAACAAGTAGTTGAGCAGCTGTTATTTTTTAAAAATAATACTCTCCTCTTTTTTCAAAGGACTCAGGTTCTTCATTTCAAGATGAGTCTCCTCCATTCTCAGAGCATGCACCAATTCCATCCAAGACAGGAGAGGAAGATGATGTGTTTCTTATCCGAGCCCAAGGATTGCCATACTCTTGCACTGTTGAAGATGTGCTTAACTTTTTCGCTGGTATAATATCTGGTCTTGTACAGAGATGTGATGTGGTTGAATGTGTTTTTAAATATGAATGATTGACCCTAAAACTTAAATCCTGTGTTTACTATTCAGTTACATTTTTATAAGTATTTGATATGGAGGAGCTATTTATTCTGTGTTCAGTCTCTCTCTGTCTCATAAGGGTACAAATTAGGGCTGTCAAGCGATTAAAAGAATTAATTGTGATTAAAAAAAATTAATCACGATTAATCGCACTGTTAATAATAGAATACCATTTATTTAAACATTTTTGGATGTTTTATATATTTTCAAATATTGATTTTTAATTATAACAGAATACAAAGTGTACAGTGCTCACTTTATATTTTTATTACAAATATTTGCACTGTAAAAAAGAAAAGAAATAGTATTTTTCAGTTCACCTACTACAAGTAGTGCAATCTCTTTATCATGAAAGTTGAACTTACAAATGTAGAACTATGTACAAAAAAATAACTGCACTCAAAAATAAAACAATGTAAAACTTTAGAGCCTACAAGTCCACTCAGTCCTACTTCAGCCAATCACTTAGGCAAACAAGTTTGGTTCTAATTTGCAGGAGATAATGCTGCCTGCTTCTTATTTACAGTGTCACCTGAAAGTGAGAACAGGCGTTCACATGACACTGTAACAGTGCAATTAAAACTGCAATTAATTTTTTAAATTGCAATTCATTCAGTTAATCGCATGAGTTAACTGTGCTTAATTGACAGCTCTAGTACAAATAAATCATTTAACTTTATTTTTAAAGTTACATTTTAAAATACACTCAAATTAGTTGAATTACAAACTCAAAAAATAAAAAATTGCCAACCAGGTAAGGCCTTGATGCTACAATCTGATCCAAGTGGGTAGATCCTTGCATCTGTGCAGAACTCTGCTGGCTTCTATGGCACTCCTCGTGGGTATAAATGTCCACCTGTTTAGAACAGATTGTAGGATCAAGGCCTTAAATTGATAACCAGTTGAAATTAAGGCAATGCATGATCCTAGTTGTGTGTATGTGGAGATATCTCTCTCTCTAGATCTCTAGATAATGGCATCTGTATGGCATTTACTGTCTTGTGTTTGATATACTGTAGTGTGCTGCTTAGGTGAAGTTTTTATATAAGATCAGAATGTTCAGTTTCAATTGGGCCAGCAGATTATGGTAAGGAAGAAACACAATAAATCAATATTGTGCTGTTTTCTTAACTGTATCTTTTATGTGTAACTTTCTAGACTGCAGGATTCGAAATGGCGAGAGTGGGATACACTTCCTTTTAAACAGGGATGGCAGACGCAGAGGAGATGCTTTGATTGAACTAGAGTCAGAACAGGATGTGCAAAATGCCTTAGAAAAGCACCGGAAATATATGGGTCAGCGGTATGTGGAAGGTACGTTTAATCCGTCTGTTTTGAAAGTAATCTACATATATTAAAACAGGCAAAGAATATTTCGGAGCAAAACTAAAGCTATTACTGTGTTGGGGAACCGAGGGGAAAGCCTTTTAGAAGTTAAAAGGACTGGAACACTAACTACAAGAAATGTGGTTGTGAAGACTGTTGTATATCAACCAGCGTCAACACACACACTTTTACTATTTAGTACCTATAAGCAAAAACCTTTAGGCATTGTTCAGTGTTGTTGTTTTTGTTACAACTCTTAATTCTAAAGAGGGCCTGGAGGGTAACTAGAGTTAAAGCTAGCTTCCTGTTTTGAAGTTCATTTTCAAATACACTTTCCCTTTCTGCTCCCAAACTTCACCAAAACTAAATAAATCCCCTTGAAAGCTCAACTACCACATCTTATCCCACGATTCCATTTTATGAAGAAGGTTGGGCAAATAATACAAAGAGCTTTGGAGAGAAGGGGATTGAAAAGTCATTGTTTACTCTCCAAGAATTGCCTTACATTTTTGCTTGTAATTTCTCTGAAATGGATTTACACACTTCAGCCCTTTCTCCTCCTGTCTTACTTCCAACAGAACTGGTTGGAAAATGGATTCTTTTCCCATGGAAAATATCAACAAAGAATATTTTATCAAAATTGAGACATTTTGTCCAAAATTAAAAACATTTCATTTTTGAAATGCCTCCACGACATGGGTATCCTGCTCCCATCTTCCTCTATAGGCTAGGATTCCTGGTTGGACTCCATCTTTCATGATGCATCACAGTCTTCCCTCTTGATGAGAGAGGCTGTGCATTGTGGCATTCATACGGCTGCAGTGCATTATAGTATCCCCAGGGAATTCTGCCCCCAACAATTCTGCACATACTTTAGAATTCTACATGTTTTATCTGTCAAAATAACACAATATAATCATGCCATTTTCAATTATTTTGGTAATTTATTTCAAAATACCTTTCAGCAAGTGTCTAACAATACAGACAACAACAACAAAGACTCAGGAGATGTTTTCTGACTAGTAGGTTCGTTACTAGGTATATTAATACAGAACGTTGAGTAATTCATTTAAACTAGCATACAGAAATGTATTTCCCGCATCCCTCAGAAACAATGCAAAGGCTTGAGGGAGTCAGCGGTGACGGGTGAGTCAAGGGAGAGGGAAGTAATTGCTGGAAAGAAGCCTGGGAGTGAACCTGGAGTGTTGTTAGGTATGGGTGGGAGAAGTATGGAACAGGATTTGGGGGGTATTTTTGGAGGGGGGTGGAATTGTTAAGGGGTTGGTGAGCCTCCCCTATGCAGACTCTGGCTGACCCTTTGCCTCTCCCATTCAGTCAGGCCCCTCTCTCCGTGTGTCTCTGCACTCCCACTCCCTATTCAGTCAGGGCACATCTGCCCCTGTGTTTCCTGCATCGCCACTCCCCATTCAACCAGGCATATCTGCACATGTTCTCCTGTAGCCCTACACTTTCATTCAGCCAAGGATAGCTGCTCCTGTCTTCATCTGTCCCTGTGACCTCACTCAACTGTCCCCAATCCCACACTACAAGATCTATCAGTTGCTGTGTGGCTTGCAGGTTCGAAGGTGATGCCTTTCCCCATCACATAGCAAGTCAAACGTTTTTTAAACTTCTCAGGAAACCCTAGCAAAAACTACACTTAAAGTTGAAAGAATCGAATTGCTTCAGCCCAAAACCAAGAAAAGAATGTTTCTTCAGAGTGACTTTGTAGGGGTTGGGGTGCAAAGGAAGATTTACAGTTTTGTCTTGTATTCTTTGCAGTTTTTGAAATACACAATGAAGATGTAGATGCCATAATGAAGAGTCTGCAGTCCAGTTCATCCCCTGCAGTTAACGATGGAGTTGTACGCCTCAGAGGCCTTCCTTACAATTGTACTGAAGCAGACGTTGCAGAGTTCTTTGCAGGTGACTTTTCTTTTCAGCTAATATCTTCTAAATAATATCTTCTGCTTCGCTGTTGTAAATTTGAGTTATAGAAATTCAAGTGCAATATGATGATGTCGTCGTCTCATGCTGTCCACAGGACACGTTGATGCTTATGGCGGTCACAATTTCTGGGCTAACTTCATTTCTGGTCTGAGTGCACTCCGTCTCAGGCATGGTGGCATCACGCAATTTTCCCACTCTCACACCAAGCCTTTGGCTGTAGTCCCCTGGTACTAACCATGATTAACTTGGCAGGTCCGATTTAAATTCAGAACCTGCTGCCTTCTTCCCTCCGAGGGCTGTGACCAGTGGTATATCCAGTGACTAGATAGCCTTCTTAAAGCAAATGGCTTCACAGAGTTTAAAGCCAGAGGAGACCACCAGATTATCTAATCTGACCTCCCTGTATATCACAGGCCACCAGCACCCGCCTGCTAAACCCAACAACCAAAATTAGACATCCCACAGGAGACTAAATCCCTGTGTGCCACAGGCAGAGAATAGGAAACCAGAAGCATTTCAGAAAAAAAATCTTAAAACAATAAACCGACTGTACACTTGTCTGACAGCCTTCTGCATGTGGATACTGGCAGGTCTAAGCTTCCTGCTGACCCCCCTACATGGCAGTCTCTGCCCTCAACTCACAAACCAGTTCACCTCTTTACTTCAGGCAGTGTGTCATCCTGCTCAGTCTTTTGATCACCCTCCTACACAGCTGCTAAGTCATTTTTTAACAGTTTATAACCCTTTGATCTTTTAGCTCCCAGCCCTGGTAAAACAAGCCTTGCAGCTCTGTAGCAAACAAAATGTTGTATCCTTGAAGCCAGTATCTTTCCTACTGTCTTTCCAGGGTGTGCTGGGATGTGCCCTCGCTGAATTATACCAATATAGGTGTATAATAAACCTTTCACTAGCCCTACTATAGTTACACAGTCTCTCAGTCACTAGGTCACCTACAGTATTGTTAATACACACATACAGTGCAACTCCACATCTGCTGCTCTGGCATCTTCAGTTGTGAAGAAAAGCTTCAAAATCTGGGCTGAGGAAGGCAATAGTGCAGCAGTTACAAACTCTGCCAACAGCTTCTAGAAGAGGGAGAAGCAGCACCTGTTAAGATTTGGGATGCATGCCCAGCACCAAAGCAGAACAGAACCCTGCTGCTGAGGGGCGGCCCACGCAGACTGGGGAGAGAGTTGGCTTCCCTTCTGGGCTCTGCAAGATTGGCTTCCACTTTGTAGAGCCAAGATTATGATGAAAATAAGATGCAAAAGTTAAGGCACATAATAGATAAAATGGTGCCAAAATGAAATGTCACTGACGGTATATTGTGCACCTCTTCGTAATATCACTCCTTTCTTATGTAGTTTGAGCATTGAAATAGTTAACAATGTTGATATTTAAATGATCCTCACTAGGCATCTTAGTTAACACATGGTTGAGATGAATGTGACCTTCTCAGAGCCACTGTTTCAGGCTGTCTGCAAACTCAGGCAGATGTTTCTGTGTCACCTTCAAAACATGAACAGAATGTGTTTAAAGTCAAAACCGCTAGATATCGTAGTTGTTAATGAATATAATGGAGGAGAACAAGATGACAGCCCTCCAGGGGAAAAAAAAAAATCAGGTGAGCAACTCAGCCCAACCAGGTCCATTTCAAGCCTTGGTTTAGAGATAGCGTAGAGTTTTAGAAGCTCTAGGCTATGTTAGACATCATGATTCTTATGTCTCTGGCTTCTCTAGAGTGTGGCAGAAAGGATTGCACATTGGAAAAATGATTAATCATAATTTAAGTATGGTTGAATACTTCCCCGGACTTCTGTGTGGGTTGGTAGAAATTGAGAATAAGACTATTCTCGGCTGAGCACCTGCCAGCTGTAGAGTAGGGATAACTTGTTCATGTGCTTTAGGTCCTCTGTCCTTCACCACCAACCAACCCTAAACAGAAGAATGTAGAGAATTGAAATCTTGTGGTAATCACTTATTTTCCCTTTTGAAAACTCAGGCAGACCAACATTTCAGAGAGTAAAGCTCCTATAAAAGTAAACCTTATGTACAAATCAAGGAAAAGGTAGGAAAGGAATAAGTTTAAAAAACATCGAAAACGTTCAGTACTTGATCAGTTCTATTCAGGGCAACTTGAACTGTCAGTTCAGAAGTAGGTACGTTTTCATCTATTTAAAACAAGAGAAGGAAAACTGGATATGCTACAGCTCACATAGAAAATGCTTTTTTTTCCCCCCCCCCCTCCCAAAGGTTTGGATATAGTTGAGATGACTTTTGTCATGGATCAGAGAGGAAGAAGGAAAACAGGAGAAGCTTTTGTGCAGTTTGCAGCACCACAAATGGCAAATCAAGCCTTGTTAAAGCATAAGGAGGAAATTGGGCATCGGTATGTGTTTCAGTGTGGTTAACTGTTTGTGTACATTATGACTAATCTAAGGGATACAGAATAACTTAAAGCTTGTGCCTATAAACAGTGAACAAACAGAACTGTGTTCACCTTTTTGTTCCAAATTGTTCATTGACAGTATGCTCTTTCACTCCCCCTCCTTGCTTTTCCCCAGCCATACATGCTAGCATGAGTGTCGTTGGAAACATTTTGTGCAGAGTGGAGACTTGGTGAGATGTTTGGATGTAGTATTTAGAATTCTTAAGGGAACTGGATGTTTCATAGACAGTGAAGGTGGAAAGAAGCTTCTGGGAGATGTAGTCCATTACTCTGCACTAATCCAGGATTCTGGCTTTAACAATGCCCATCTAATTTAAAGGGGAACATTATGGAATAATTTGCAGGAGGATGGGTAAAGCATCTGCTGGGCTGGGATAGTCTTTCCAAGGCAATTTTTTTGATGCCTGCAATTAGGTGGAATCTGGTGCATGCCAAATAAAAAATAGGTTCTTCTGAAATGTATTTTAAAGAGGTCTGAGTCATCCCTGTCAGAGGTATCCAGACAGTATCAAGAGGGAGGAGTAACAAACTGGGAGGTGTCTGCTTCCCCTTTAATTAGAACATGGCTTGACAAGTATATTCTATCTATTAAAATTCTTGCCTAATATTTAACATTTTTCTTTTTCCTTCTGTTTAGTATTTGTAGATGGTTGTCATAGCTATCTTTTTCTCTGGGTTTTGTGTTACCTTATTTTCACCTGTAAATCATACGTGCTAAAACCTCGAGCGTCTTTGCTCTCCTTTGCATTTCCTGTACTGTATCCGTTATCTGTAATGAAGACATCTTAGTTGTATACAATACTGAGCATGGCTTCACTGACATGGGATTGTTGCCTCTGTCATTACATACAAAATCCTTATTAACACATCCCAGGATAACTGCTTTTGCTTTTTAGAGACTAACAAATTTATTAGAGCATAAGCTTTCGTGGACTACAGCCCACTTCTTCGGGCTGTAGTCCACGAAAGCTTATGCTCTAATAAATTTGTTAGTCTCTAAGGTGCCACAAGTACTCCTGTTCTTTTTGCAGATACAGACTAACACGGCTGCTACTCTGAAACCTGCTTTTGCTTTTATTTCTTTCTGTAGTTTCAGCATACTGTGAGCCTCTAATTTGACATCCCTCATCCCTTCTCTCCCCTAGATTTTCCTTCACATTATTGCTTTCTATATCCCCAGCTATAACTAGGAACAGACTAATTTAGCAATTGTGGTTAAAAACTATTGAGGCCAATTTAAATACTGTTTCGTCCAGCCTGTGTGAACAGGACCAAATCCGGATTTAATTAGGTTAAAAAGGGTAACCCAGATAGAGGCCTAGACTATTTTGTGATAACTTCCCCCCCCCCCCCCTTCATATAAATGGGGCCCTATTAGTATGCCTTGATGTTGCAGTTCATCTTGGTCCGTTTTTCTAAAACCTTCTATTTATCTAAATTGTGTTATCCCATTCATTTTCACTCCGTTCTTTAAAGTTTGGGCCCCCTGGCAATCATCTTCCACTCTGTTCTTGATCCTCGACTAATTTTGTATAATTTACGTTTCAATAATTAACATTTCCTTGTTACATCTAATAGCACCTTAAATGATTAAAAGAGAGAGGACATTCTAAGTGACTTTCCCCTGTCCATGCAGTTTGCAGCTCTCGGTTTAGCTACTGAAAATGGACTAGATGGTTTGTTTTCCTGCACCCGTACAGTGCTGATCCACTGCAATTCATGCTGCTGCAGAAGTTCAAGTTTAAAAAAACATTTTTTTAAAATGCAAATTACTCCTTATTTATGCAACAAAACACAAATTTTGGTTCTGAATTAAGTTGATAGCATCCTTTTAAACACTGAAGTAGACTCCATTTAAGCGACTGTAGACTAAAGATCTTGTCCACACTGAAGTGATGTTCTATGTGGCTTTTATTATCACGACTGTTGCACAGAAATGTGGTTTGTCTCTTCTCTGGCTCCTAATGTCCCTGGGCACTATCTCTGGGTTCCCCATATTCCTGAATATTCTTTCTTGTCTCTTAGAAGCCCTTCTGAAGGGGCTCAGCACATTTGATTGCCATTTTCCCGATCTCAGCACTCCCATTTAACTGCTCTAGGACTTAGTACCTTGGATTGCATGGTACCTAATAGCCATTCTGGGTCTTTAAATCTTACAAGCTAAAAGGCTTGCTTGGGGCCTTTTGATGGTTTTATTCAGGTAGGGAAGTATGGAAAGAGGGATACTGAGAGGTGTTGGTGCATTTGTTCATTGAAGGATGAGAGCTGTAATTTTACAGTAGATTTCAGTTAGGATAAGACACTTGTCCATCTCATGCTTGCGTCTTTTACCCTGATTAATTTGATTCTGGATCTTTTGCAATTACTGTTTATGGCCCAACCAGTTTTGTATCAAAACCTCAGTATTTCTAGGCAAGACTGTACTGAAAGCTTTAATGAAATTTACATGTATGAAATCAGGGCATGCCATTGGAGCACCACACTTGCAATTATATCAGATGAAGAAAGTGGTTCATCTCATGCTCTTTGGAACCATGCTTGTTATGTAGTGATCATGACATTTTCTTCTACATGCTTTCCTAACTTATTCTGCTATTTTTAATACTGAACTGGTCTGTGGGAGTGCTGCAAATGTTAAGATTATTCAAGTGGCTGCATAGAGTCACAGAAGTGTTGAAGAGCAAACTGCAGGGTTTTAGAATCCCATCAACACTTGAAATCACTGTGACCATTTTGGATTTACTCCGGAGAAGCAGCAAGTAGTTTTTAAAGCTTTAAAAGATTCATTTTAAGTGGCAGAGGCAGGCTTACTTGGTGCAATTGAAAACTTAGCTTTAAGATGATGGTCCAGAATTCTCTACTTCTTAATGAATCTCAGGGTAGCTGCAAGTTGTGATGCGTGATTTCAAACTCCCACAGAGCAGCATCCAGTAGGAACTGTGATAGCATTGCACATGAAAGTAATTGAACATTTTTGAAAATTCTGTATTCTTTCTATGGGTGTGTAGGCGTACCATGTAATCCTTTTTCCTTTTAAATCTAGATATATAGAAATATTTCCAAGTAGGAGGAGTGAAGTTCAAACCCATAGCGGTTTGTTCAGGGGGAAGAAGATGAATACTTATCCAAGTACTAAACCGATAGAAGAATCAGAATCAGTCTTTGAAGAAAATGAACAGGGTCAGCCCCTAGGACCTACTGCAGATTGTGAAAGTGAAAAAGAAAAGGGTGAGTTCTTGCTTGTTGCATTTGTTCTTTGAAGCACCTTTGCATATACTCTTGCTTTTGTCTGCACCCTGTACATAAACATACAAGAGTGTAATGTTGCAAGTAATAATGTTGCTTTTGTTCACTTGTGAAGACTCTTACAGAGAAGTGATTGACGAGCCTCGGGCCGCGTCAGAATTCGGGAGTACCTTGTCACTGCTGCATTTTGTCCATCTGAGAGGTCTGCCTTTCCACGCTAGTGCCCAAGACATTATAAATGTACGTTACAGTATGATCACATGACTGTACAGCATTAGTGACAATTTAAACCCTGATTACACTTTGAAGACTATCAACCTTTTATGCTATAAATACTTTAATGTTGCCTAATTTCCAGATGGATTGCATGTGGAAATGGGGGATGTTTTAAAGAGTTGGAAGGACAAAATTCAGACACATTGTGGGGGATGGTAGGTGGGTAGAACAGGTTCAATAGCTAATTAAAGCCATATACTTAAAGTGCCCCACTTACTGCTGTAAATGTAACTTTTGGTAAATGCACATATAATTTCTGCCTTGGAGTGTGAACTTCCCAATCTTAAAAAATCCTCTAGCTCTGTATTTAACATTTATGGTTCAGTAGAGCCTAGAGGCCTCAACTAGGTTGGTGTGCCATTGTGGTAGGCACTGTTCAAATTGTCTGTTCTAAATTGCTGCCAGGCCTTGGTTTTGTGCTAAATTATTTGAGCTAGTACTGTTATTAGGTAAAACTAATTTGAATTCCAAGAGCAACAAGAACAGCAGAGTGTGAAGCTTCACTACGAGAATATTTTTGGGTAAAAATGTTAAAAACAAAATAGACTATCGTGTTTTCTTCTCCCCATTCTATCTTGCAGGTGCTTTGTTAAAATAACTATAAGAACAGATTTTTACAATAGCTTAAGGCAAACCACAGTGGGTGACTGTACTCTTGTGTACATGTTCATGCTAGATCTTTTAAATAAACTTCTCTACAGCTCAATCAAAAAATCCTGTTTTAAAACTGAATGGGTTTGATAAGATTTGTCTGATATAACCAGCATTTGTCCCCATGTTTAGCTGTAAGCATGGCTATGCAATGGATAAAGCTGATGATTTGTTTTTCACCAGGAAAAAAAACAAAGTAGAATACAGTTCATCTAAATAGGTAGGAGACATGGAGTTTATTCTGACAAGCAGGACACTTTTCAATGCAAAGTGATGCATGTTGGGGCACAAGCAAATTTGGTCTAAAGGGTTTTTTAGAATAAAATGGGTTCAGGTAAATATGACTGTGCTTATCTAAACAGCATCAAATTTAACTGACCATTTTATTTCAACCTGGGTATTCCCTTTATAGCGAGAAACCAAGTTGTAACAAAATGGTCGCCTAACTTTTATGCTGGAAGGAATCTTGTATATAAGTGGAAGAAAAAATGGTAACCAACTGTAAAAACATTTTAATTCTATCAAATAGGAGTTTCCAAGGTTTGTTGAAATATTACCACTGCAATAAACTTGTAGAATTAAACTACATAGCTCACCTCGTCCCCGTTGCTCCATCTTGCCTTTCAGTTTGACTCTTACCTGCTAGCCGTATATACTTGATCTTTCACTTAGGTTTTGTTTTCTTTAGTTTTTTGCTCCACTGAAACCTGCAAAAATCACCATGGAATATAATTCCAATGGGAAAGCTACAGGAGAAGCAGATGTACATTTTGAGACTCTTGACGATGCAGTTGCTGCTATGGCCAAGAACAGGTCACACGTGCGTAAGTAATGCTTGCATTTTTTTCTGCTGTGCATTATTGCTGTTGAGCCCGGTAGTGCCAGTCTGCTGTCTACTGATCATGTAGTACAGAGCACCTTTCAACTTCTAGGCCTTGAATTGTTCAGGCCTGAAATGATTAACTCTACGCAGTGTGACTGTTACATGCACTATATAGACTTTTTTTTATTATTCAGAAACTTTATAAACAAAACATTTTGTAATTATTCCCCAGAGCATAGATATATTGAATTATTCCTGAATTCATCTCCAAAAAGAAAACAAGATTGCTAGGTAAGTATATCTTCCCTCCTTGGTATGCTGTTTCCAAAGATGGACAGTTTGACCCTTATTTCATAGGCTTACTCGTATTGCCCAGTGCCAGTATGCAGTACTTTAGCTATGGAAGACAAGTAGCTTAAAGTCAAAATCTAAGTCTAGAATGTTCAAACAACCATACTTAAAGTTAAGCATCTAAATTTATAATGAATTTCTCATAGATGTCTTATTTCAGGCACCCAAATTTGAATATTTTGACCTAAGGACCCATCCAATTCCTGTTGAAAATATTCTTTTCACATTAATGGAGTTGGATCAGGCCCTCATTTAGACAACCCTCAGTAAAGCATGACAGAACTGAGTGGGATGCTGTGGTACATCAAAAAAAGAACAGGAGTACTTGTGGCACCTTAGAGACTAACAAATTTATTAGAGCATAAGCTTATGCATATGCATCCGAAGAAGTGGGTTGTAGTCCACGAAAGCTTATGCTCTAATAAATTTGTTAGTCTCTAAGGTGCCACAAGTACTCCTGTTCTTCTTTTTGCGGATACAGACTAACACGGCTGCTACTCTGAAACCTGTGGTACATCAGACTCTCCAGTTAAGCAGTGACCTTGTGCTGGAATTCAGGTTTTAAAGGGTTCCCATCCCCTAAATCCACTGATTCTCTGACTACTGTGGAAGGTGAAATGAAAGTCTAGGCTCATGAGTTTCTCAGTTGTGGAACCAATTTTTGAGAGTTGGGTGTAACTGAAAAATGTCTTGACCATTTCTACTGCAGTGGAGTGCCTTGAGCGCATTTGAAATAGCTGACTTGTTCAACATACTTAGTTAGTGACATGGGCAACATACCTACATCATGGGTGATGGAACTGGGCAAACAAGAGAATGTATGTGAGGGAGCAATCTTGACTGACTTGATTCTGAGGAAGCTGGCTCAAAAGTGTTGTTGCCACTGGCCAGGATCAAAATGTGTTTACTTAAGCAAATGTCTTTTAAAGCTTTTCATGCTAACAGCTGGCTTTCTGTCAGTCCTCCTTAAAAAGCCCATGTTGTAGCTGTGCTTGGACTGTGAGCCTGCTACATAAAGTCCACCTGCCAGAGAACCAGCATGAGCTTTGTTCTAGCATTGAAGTGGAAGAAAGCACGATGCTCCACCGGAGCATGAGCATGATACTTAAATCATCTGAGCCAAGAAAAAGGGGTGGAGATTAAACACATGCAGTTGAAGATTTTGCTGATTGAAGTCTATTTAACCTGATGAAATGTAGTTACCTGTAGTGAACAGCGGGGGCTGCTGTCCTGCTGCCGGGAGATTGTCCTCAGGCTATAGGGCTCTGAGACAATTGTAGATCCTTCCCTTAAATATTGTCTGCAGAATGTAGATTTTGGCTTTATTTTTTTAAACAACTTGTTTTTGATTGAGTAGACCTTTAGATTATATTCCCTGCATAGAAGAGGGTTCCCATCTTTCCCTCCCTTCGCTTTCCTTGTCTGAGCTGTCTAGCAAATGCAAGATGGAACCCTCTCAAGTGCTACATTGATTAGGTTGGAGGTAAGGGACTAGCTGAGTTTCAAGGCTTTAATCTTCCTTGCCAGGTGTAGCAGACACTTATCCCATGCATAGCTTGAAGACCACCAACACTACTGCTTTTGTTCTGCACTTGCACTACACATCTCCTGTGAAGTCTTACAAGAGTAGTTAGTACCATCTGTGACCTCTTTAATGTGCATGGTGGTGAGCAGTCTGGTTGAAAATAGGTTAATTTGCAGAACATGATTTGGATTAGCTCTGTGCTTGGATCTCCTTCACTTCAGCAGACTTGTCAAGAGAACCTGCTTATACCATTTTAAAGAGCTGATCATTTTAGTGGTGGAGGCTTAATTTAGGTAAGTTGTGAGGAGCATGCAAAGCTTAAGAGTTGTATTCATTCTTGTTGAGAGCTATGCACAGTAGAGAACTCTTAAACACCACAAGGGGAAGGGTGTTAGGGTGGAAGAAAAACTTAGCATTTGCCAAATGCTAGCTGCTGATGCCCAAATCCCTAACATTTTTTCCTTTTTCTTTTCAGGATGAAGCAAGAACTGTTTTGTTTGCTCATCATTCTTGGAGCTAGAATACAGGTGCTCCTGTTCAGTAGCAAAGAAACCATAAGACATCTTGCTTTTTCAAAGGCAATTCAGTCTGTATCTAAAATTATTCTGTATGGGTTTATGTAGTAAAGCGCACAATAAATTGTGTTCACACTGTGGAATGTGTCTGTAAAAACAGAATTAAGGTTGATTCCATTAACTGTCCTTGTATTACAGTAATTGCTACAGTACAGGCAGTGTAAGTTCTGAGCTAGGTTGTTGCTGTGACATTGAAATATCACCTACTTGTGTTGCATTACTATTCAACAGCTTATTTTTAACATAAGCTGCTTAACAGTTCTTAGTAGGTAAGAATCCTATTTTTAGAGATTCCAGCAATAGTTGAGCATCTGAACAATGTCATCAACTTAACAAGGGCCCAACTATCCCATAGCTTTGTATAATTTAAATATCCTAGAAAATGCAAAAGCATGGCATTGAGAGAGAGTGTCTAAGGGTAGGTCTATACTTACCTCTGGGTCCAGTGGTAAGCAATTGATCTTCTGGGATAGATTTATCGCATTTTATCTAGCCGCAATAAAATCGATCCCAGAATGCTTGCCGTTGACACTGGTACTCCTGCTTGGCGAGAAGAGTACGCGGAGTCGACGGGGGAGTCTGCCTGCTGTGTCTGGACCCGTGGTAAGTTCGAACTAAGGTACTTCGACTTCAGATACGTTATTCATGTAGCTGAAGTTGCGTATTTTAGTTCGAAGTGGGGGGTTAGTGTGGACCAGGCCTAAAACACCGCATGAATGTGTTTGTAATATAGATTTTGCTTAACAGGTACTTTTCCTTTGTCATCTAAAATTGGAACCTCTTATCCCATTGTGCTTAAGGATGGAGTTAACAGTTGAAAATTGTCTGAGCTTATTAAACTTCTACAAATGTACATACAGGCTGTGGGGTGAAAGGTAACTGTCCTCTGTACAGTGCTTAAAGGTACCTACCCAAACATTTAATCAAGGATGTTTCATATTTGCTTTTACTGGATAGTTTCTAAACTGCATATTGTATAATAGCACTGCTTTCTCCCCCCCATGTACTTTAGTGGGAGACTGAAAGGCCTAGCATCATGCAATAGCTACATGAAGCTAGACTCAGTACACAGTTGGAAAAGGCTTAAGGTATCTTAAACTTAAGCTTTTATTGTGATGGTGAAACTAATTTCACTTCCCTTTTCCATTTTATCGCCCCAGCTCCAAATGCTGAAACTCACAGGGAGGCATAGGCTGTAATATCAATGTGAAACACTACACTTTACAGGTATCTAGTGTGTACCTCATCCTTATTGTTCCAATCCCCAGATGAGACAAAACCAAGCATAGCCTAGTGCTCCAGCTGGGAAAGAAATGGTTTATATTACCACCATAACCACTCAGTCCTAAACAAAGTGTTTGAGATTTTTTTTTTGGGGGGTGGGGGGGAGAGAGGCCCTCTATTTATATTTCAGTATTTTCTGGTTCAACTGCTCCCTTCATGAAAAAGCTCTACCCCTGCCTCCTGGGTTTAAGAGCTAAACTGAGTTCCTTCAGATTACTTTCTGTAATAAGTGGTAGAGGCCAAAATAACCTTACTTACAGGTGAGCAGTCCACATTATTTTATTAAACTCCATGTTACAGAAGACAAACCGCTGCCAACCCACCAGGAGAAACAGAATCCAGCTCCCTCTTAGCTGCATACTGCTTCAGTGCCAGTAAAAACAGGTAATTAAGTAGATGAATGCACACAGCCAGCAAAACTGATGAATAAGGTGCCACTTGTGTAAATGGCAATGTTCAGAACTAGCAAACACTGCTTTTTAATGCAAGTGCCACCTTCCAGATAGTGATGCCTTTTTAAGTTTACAACTCAACCTAGTGCATAAGAACAAGCCACAAGCAGAAATGAGAAGCAACTGTGATGGAGAAAGTATTCTTTAAACAGCTTTATTTTGTGTGGACCAAGTGGGCCAGAAAATACCTTCCCCCTCCCACTTAGCTTTCAGGGCTACACCTACAAACAATATCAGAGCAAACATGCTTGAAGAATTTCCCTTATACATGGTATTCAACATTGTGTACAGTAATGTAGCCAGCACTGCATTTACAAGTCTTTAATACTGAGGATGACAGAGGACCAATGTAGGAGCCATCTTGGAGCTCAGATTGCAATTCTGACATTTAAATTTTAGTTCTCTTCCTGAATCTCAGATGTACACAAATATGTTACTAACTCCTCATGGCTGAAGTAAACTTAAGCTGTTGAGCCCAGTGGATTTTATGTAACTGGGAAAACCTGTTTATATAGGTGACTATATCCTGCTTTTAAAAATGGAGACTTTAGAATTGCAGCATTAGTATTTAAGAAGGGTAGCAGCAAGTTTCCTTTGTGTGAAGATCAAAAGGTATAAAGGCAACCAAGGAATTAGCTACCATCTTGGAGCTTCTAATCACACTCACAAGGGAATATGGACATGTCAGCATTGACACATGAAAATTAAGTACTATAATATCCAAATGCTCTCAGAATGGCTTACAATTACATTTTCTACTCTGCCTAGCAGAAAAACAAAACCAACTCCACTAGATTTTAAATCCTGTAGATTTGTACAGTATATGCATATTGAATATCCTCCCAGCAAAAGCCATCAACCTCACCTTCAGATAAAAGATCTATTAGTCAAGTATCTTTTCCAGTCAAAGTGCTGTCCCTGACTCTGCACTGGTGACCCTAATTAAAAAACTGTCTTCCTGGAAAATAGAAAGTTGAACATATGAAAGCACCTTATTTCCCACTTAGATTCCAAACACAAAGCTACCTTATTTTTTAATTCCTCCTGAGAAGTTGCTATAGTCAATTGCAGGAAGATATTCTAATGTTTCCCCCTTAAAATAATAGTTAAGAAACCATTTCAAATTGCTCTTGTAATGTTTTCCTCTCTATTCTCCCTACTTTCCTGAGTCCCATTCACTCCCTCCTGTTGGCTCCTATGAAAGAGGCCCCACTAGTTCCCTGCAGTCAGGTGAGGGAGTCAGACTAGATTATATACTGATCACCATCACTGGCCCAATCAAGTGGCCTGAACTCATCTACACACTTTCAATGTAGTTCTAGCAGATTTAATTTGCATATAATCACGTTTAGAGAAATAAACCAGGTTTCCCTAAATATAGATTTGTACAAAAATTAATGCAACACCCCCAAATATGTATAAATATACATAAGTCAGTTTTCAAACGATTACAATACATTCTGTGGTCTTAATGGTTCAGTTAGGTTTCCAATACAAAGTAGGCCAAATAAACTAAGCCCCTCTCTTTGGGGAGGGATGCATACCAGCATTTGTAATTTTGCAGTTTTGGTATGGGGGGAGGCTGGAGCCCTCAGAGAGAGGTACAAGTGGCTGTGTACTTCAGAAGGAAGGTGTTGTCTTTTGGTGTAGCAGAGAAACCTTAAATATGACGACATCTTACTATGTCAGATTATCTTTGTATGAACCATAAAACCTATTTGAAAGTGAATTTCAGATTAGCACATTTGAGCCTCCTGCTAGCAGCCACTCCTCCTTGTGGCTAAAAAATGATCAGTTTGACTATATTTTAATAAAAAAACAACACATTTGCTGCTTGAACAGCTGATTAATGTGCACAACATTAGTAGGAACGGTCTGTTGGACACAATGTACAAACATGCCTCTAAATGTTCTGTTTAAATAAAGACCAGGTTGTTGTTGTTTTTTTGTCGTCCCCCCCCCCAATTTAAATATTCTGGAATCAAGATCCATCCTCTAATTATCAGGTCAAGACAAAACAGACTTATAGTCTTTAGAATGTCACAGCTACCATAAGTCACAATGAGAACCTCCCCTATAAAGTTCAGAGGTGTCTGTTTTTACCCCCCAAACAAAAAAAAACCCAAAGTTGTATTTAAATAATGTTTGAGTATTTTGCTATGAGAACTTTCAAGCATACTGTGCTGAGCGAAATGGCTGCTATTCAATTCTCATATCTCACACACACTTCAAAAAAATAACCCCCAAATCTTTTAAATCTTTCCCCGCAACTGTTGATGTTACTCCACACAACCAAACTGGAGTCCAAGAGAGGACTGAATTGAGTAACAATGTGCCCCACACGTTTAATTCCCAGTTCTTTTGTGGGATTTTTCTCTTTGAACTGGAGCATCACAGTTCAGTAGAACTGCAAGGACAGAAGGGAAAAGGGAAAGTGGTGTTTTAAGCAGAGCCACAGATGCTGGTGAAAAATACCTTCTCGTTCTTTGTTTCGGTTATCATCTGTTTCATTCCATTTTGCCTTCAAACAAAGCACTTAAGTAAACCTTCGTACATGCGTTTTTACCTCTTGTAGTTGCCATGGTACATGTATTAAGGCTACTCTGACCTGAAACTCTGAACAGTTCTTCGCCCAGCAGCTCATGCATGAAAGTGGGGATGTTTTCCTTAAGGAAGGCTTGGACCAGCATTTTAAATTGACAGTTGTGAGAGAATGTGAACATAATAATGTACTTTCGCTCTTTGACCTTGCAAGAGCAGAGGGAAAAGAGAGCTGCTTCTCTAGAAACTCGCCTGAACAGCTTCAGACCGGAGACCTAAGCTACAAGATTTTATAGCTGGACCAAGCCTTGATTGGTCATCACTGTCCCACATGCGGAGTCCTACAATGGGCTTGTCGAATACTGCTGTATCAGCTGTTTGTGACATGTGTTGCAAACACACACTGGGTTAATGCTGGATGGAAGGGGCAGTTCATTAGCTGAACAGGCCTCACAGAAGATTCCGCCACAGTTCTTGCAAATGTTCTAAAAAAGGGAAAGAGGAGCAAAAAGTGGAAACTACTGTTAATGAGATGAGAAAGACCGCGCCAGCCAATCACAAGGGGCCCAATAACACCACATGAAGTAACCAGGTTTTCTCACTAACATTCAGTTGGCCAAAAGACTGTACTTTGTCCCTGCAAAGGGCACCTGAAGCTTCTGTCCCTCATCTATCACTAAAGACTACCTGTTGGCCCCTCCCACAACCTTTGAGGGATAAACGGTTCTTTCCCAAAGGATGAGAATGTTACTTCTGCGGAGTTCCTAAACCCAGAGAATAAAAATCAAACCCCCAAGAACAGGCTGGAGCAAATTTCACAAACTGTACCCAGATGTGATTTGGCAAGAGTCAATTTAAGCAATCAATACTTAAAAATTCAAATGCTAGTTAATCAGAACACACAGCTACATATGAAATCCTAGTAGTACAAGTCTTATCCACTAGTGCTACACATGTGTATTTTTAATTTCATGCACATTAGGGCTGTCAATCACAGTTAACTCACGCGATTAACTCAAAAAAGATTAATCAGTTTTAATCACACTGTTAAACAATAATAGCATCCAATTTAAATATTAGATTTTTAGATGTCTTCTACATTTTCAAATTAGGGCTGTCAATTAATTGCAGTTAACGCGATTAACTAAAAAAAATCGCAATTAAAAACAATCGCATTGTTAAACAATACAATACCAATTGAAATTTATTAAATATTTTTGCATGTTTTCTACATTTTCAAATATATTGATTTCAAATTACAACACAGAATACAAAGTGTACAGTGCTCACTTTATATTTATTTTTATTACAAATATTTGCACGTAAAAGACAAAATAGTATTTTTCAATTCACCTAACACAAGTACTGTAGTGCAATCTCTTTATCATGAAAGTTGAACTTGCAAATGTAGAATTATGTACAAAAGAATAACTGCATTCAAAAATAAAACAATGTAAAACTTTAGAGCCTACAAGTCCACTCAGTTCTACTTCAGCAAATTGCAGGAGTTAATGTTCCCACTTCTTGTTTACAAGGTCAGCTGAAAGTGAGTAGAGGCATTCGCATGGCCCTATTGTAGCCAGCGTTGCAAGGTATTTATGTGCCAGATATACTAAATATTCGTATGCCCCTTCATTCTTCGGCCACCATTCCAGAGGACATGCTTCCATGCTGATGATGCTCATTAAAAAAAGAATGTGTTAATAAAATTTGTGACTGAACTCCTTGGGAGAGAATTGTATGTCTCCTGTTCTGTTTTACCCACCTTCTGCCTTTTATTTCATGTCATAGCAGTCTCAGATGATGACCCAGCACATGTTCGTTTTAAGAACACTTTCACAGCAGATTTGACAAAATGCAAAGAAGGTACCAATGTGAGATTTCTAAAAATAGCTATAGCACTCAACCCAAAGTTTAAGAATCTGAAGTGCCATCCAAAATCTGAGAGGGATGAGGTGTGGAGCATGTTTTCAGAAAACTTAAAAGAGCAACACTTGGATACGGAAACTACAGAACCTGAATCACGAGAAAAGAAAATCAACCTTCTGCTGAGAGGATGAAAATGAACATGCTTCGGTCCGCTCTGCTTTTGATTGTTATCGAGCAGAACCTGTCATCAGCATGGATGCATGTCCTCTGGAATGGTGGTTGAAGCATGAAGGGACATATGAAACTTTAGTGCATCTGGCACGTAAATATCTTGCAGCGCTGGCTACAAAAGTGCCATGCGAACGCCTGTTCTCACTTTCAGGTGACATTGTAAACGACGCGGGCAGCATTATTTCCTGCAAATTGTAACCAAACTTGTTTGTCTAAGCAATTGGCTGAAGTAGAACTGAGTTGACTTGTAGGTTCTAAAGTTTTACATTGTTTTATTTTTAATGCATTTTTTTGTATATAATTCCACATTTGTAAGTTCAACTTTCACAATAAAAGAGACTGCACTACAGTACTTGTATTAGATGAATTGAAATATACTATTTCTTTTGGGTTTTTTTACAGCGCAAATATTTGTTATCAAAAATAAAGTGAGAACTGTACACTTTGTATTCTGTGTTGTAATTGAAATCAATATATTTGAAAAAGTAGAAAGCATCAAAAATATTTAAATAAATGGTATTATTAATCGTGCAATTAATCGCAATGAACTTTTTAAATTGCTTGACAGCCCTATTTCAAATATACTGATTTCAATTACAACACAGAATACAAAGTGTACAGTGCTCACTTTATCTTTATTTTTGATTACAAATATTTGCACTGTAAAAAAAACAAAAGAAATACACCTCTACCCCGAAAGAACGTGACCCGATATAACACGAATTTGGATATTATGCGGTAAAGCAGTGCTCCGAGGGGGCGGGGCTGCGCACTCCAGCAGATCAAAGCAAGTTCGATATAACACGGTTTCACCTATAACATGGTAAGATTTTTTGGCTCCCGAAGACAGCGTTATATCAAGGTAGAGGTGTAGTATATTTCAATTCACCTAATACAAATAATGTAGTGCAATCTCTTTATTGTGAAAGTTGAACTTACAAATGTAGAATTGTGTACAAAAAAATACATTAAAAAATAAAACAATGTAAAACTTTAAAACCTACAAGCCAACTTAGTTCTACTTCAGCCAATTGCTTAGACAAACAAGTTTGGTTACAATCTGCAGGAGATAATGCTGCCCGCTTTGTTTACAATGTCACCTGAAAGTGAGAACAGGTGTTCGCATGGCACTGTTGTAGCCGCTGTTGCAAAGTTTACATGCCAGATGCGCTAAACATTCGTATGCCCCTTCATGCTTCGACTTGTAGACTGCTCTCTTTTGTTTAACTTTTTTTACATTACATTATTTTTGAATATAAATATTTGCAAAGTGAGCACTCTATACTTTGTATTCTGTGTTGTAATTGAAGTCAACAGATTTGAAAATGTAGAAAAACATCAAAAAATATTTATAATAAATGTAAATTGGTATTCTAGTATTAACAGTGCCATTAAAACTGTGATTAATCGTGATTAATATTTTTTAATAGTTTGACAGCCCTAATATACACAAATATGGGGATGTATAGATGTATGTGCATAAGTTATATTGACATATATCTACAACCCAACACTACTCTCATATTTGGGGATTTATAAAAAGCCGGTATAAGACGTGCTGGAATTTGCAGTAATTTTGACTGGTGTGCTTCCTCAAGGCAAGCTGAAAAGCTTCTATAGAAATCACATTGGAGACTCCACACTATTAGCAGCATGTATTGGAAAATAAAAAGGACGTGGTTTACACCCAATGTTTAAGTCACGGCTTTACCTACCTGCCAATACGGGAGTTCAGGGATCTGTGTGTCTCGTGCCATAAGGGCTGGTGTCCTTGACACCCAACATTGTCAAGAAAGCAGCTCCTTGCTCAATTCCTCGAGTCAGTGACACTCAATAGTTCCAGAGGAAACACAGAACCCCTCAGTTCAGGCCTTGGCAGATACACTAAAAAGCCTTTCAAGTTCTCCCTGAACATATCCATAATGAAAATGTGACCCAAGTGGCCTTCTAATAGTGGTAATTTTTAGAGCCATAAAGCTAGTGCTTTATATAACATGGGACAAATCTTTATGGAACACGAAAAAATGCCAATTATGCAGGAGGGATTAGGTGGGTCTCCCAGCGATGTTACCAGCTTGCCAGAGGAAGGAGGACAGCAGGGTCCTCTGTGGGTCCTGCTTTCCCTTCTCACCACACAGACAGGGGTTTTCCTATCTAGCTCTCTCAATGCTATTGGGAAGAGTTCAGTAGCTCCACGTGACAGAGGACCCGGCAGCCTTAGCAGCAGGGATGTTGGGGGACTGAGAAAGGAAAGTTAATTTAATTAGGGCTTCATTTTCTCTAAGTGAGATGTGGCCCACTGTATGGCACCATTTCTGTGATTCTGGAAAGGAGAAAGGGCCAGGGAAGAAGAGTGACCTGTTGAAAAGAGAGGAGAGAAGAAAGTGAAGATAAAGGAGAATAAAGGGGGAGGTGGCAGGAAAGAAAGTGGAAAAATGAAATAATGAAAACTACGTGTTCACATGCTCACTACTGACTTTCTCTTGCAGAAATTGGGGGGAGGGCTGATTGTGCTCCCAGGTGTGGATGGCGGGGGTGGGGGGGGTGAATTAAAGGCAGTTCTTGGGGGGAGGGACGCATACCAGCATTTATCATTTTCCAGTGTCAACAGCAGGCGGCATGGAGGATCCTGAAGCCCTCTCTGTTTAACAGCTTTGTCCGAATGGGAAGGTGGACAAACATGCATATCCTGGTACCCAGGTAATTAAAGGCAAATCTACTTGTATTTATCAGCTTTTAGAAAATAAACTTAGAGGGCACACATGTGCTACTGGGCTGGCCGAGACACACAAGCCTCCCCTTAACTGAAGTTACCTTTGTTTTGGTGAGACTGCCTTCCTCTTGGCACAGCTGGCATATCTGTGATTTTCCAGGTCCAGATGGCAGTTCCTAAATCATTAACAAACCATTGCTCAACATTACTTTTCCTGCACCCTGCATTTCAGTATTACTGCTAGTGTCTGCTACCCTCCGCCCTCACAATGCAGCTTTCCCTTTTCCTAGCCAATGTGAGGCACAGTCTGATTGCTCAGGAAGTGGGCAACCTGCAGGAAGCATTTATTTGTGCACATACACAAACAGGACCTCAAACCATTCAGAAAACCACAAGACAAACTGCTCTTTTGGGAAGAAGTATTTAATTCTGGCCCATCAACGTCCAGAATCCACTTCACAGAGCGTAACTGACTCCCTGAACAGTGGCTTCATACTCCGAGCACTGAGTCCTGGAGTGCTCGAAGCCAGAGTAAAAGGGCTAAATGCAGCAAACCAACAAGGCTGCTAGGGGAGACCGATCCTGCCCTCCTAACCTGGAGGGCACCTGTGCAGATGGGTCGGGGACACACACACTCAGTCACTCTGCAGTTGCACCACACTCATTGCCAAGATGTCTGAGCCCTTTACACAAATTAATGCCAAGTGTAAAGAAGCCATTCTTCTGTCTAGTCTAGTTTGTGGGTGCACAGGCTGCAGCCGCCCTACCCAACCTTTGCGCTGACTATTTCTCTGCCAGGGCTGTAAGGTCTGGGAGGATCTGGCACACAACACTGCAATCCTTACCAGCTCCATTCTGTCGACAGTTACACATCCCAGTAGTATTTGTTTTGCTTCACTTTCTCTTGCTTTCCACTTACCCATATGCATATGGCAAACACACTTGTACTCGGTCTCTATAACTGATGCTTATCCTACAACTGAGCTACCTTGTGGCATTTATTTCACATTTTTAATTAACTTCTTTCCTATCAATTCAAACGTTTTTAGAAATCCCCCATTCCTAACATCGAAGGCTACCATTACAGGGCTGAAGTATTTGGAGTGACACATTCTAGTGTTTTATTAGCTTTAAGGCATGTTTATGATCAGAAAAGTGACTATAAAATGGCATTATCTTATTCAGTATTTCTGCTCCTAGTGTGTTAACAAATCATATTTTACTTTCCCAGCAGAAAATACTTTTACAAGCATTAACCCTGCAGAATGAAAACTGCATGGATGAGTGAGCTGGCCTCAGGCATCAATGCACAAACACCATTGCCAACGGAGTTCCAATTGCAGAATCTTTAGCACTGGCAATGATGCACGAGCCAGGAAGAACACAGCCTGACATTCAGAGCCCAGAAGGAGTCTGCAAGCCTAGGAGTTGTTGCTGTGCGTGCGTTTCAAACCAAACCATCTTTCTAATTGTAAACAGGACCTGACTGACCCTGAAGTCACTGATGGAGACAGAACATGAAACTTTAATGTCATTTTCATAATCAATTTTCTGATCCTAACTGTGCTTTACCAGGCACATTATTTACATGAGGGTAGAAAGAGACTCAACTTTGATACGGAATATCTTGACAAAGCCCTGGCTGGGATGATTTAGTTGGTGTTGGTCCTGCTTTGAGCAGGTGGTTGGACTAGATGACCTCCTGAGGTCTCTTCCAACCCTAATCTTCTATGATCTTAAGGGTGCATGGATTGAAGAAGAAATTGTGAATCCATAAGACTTTTCATCATATTTGTACTTTAGTGTTTCAACATAAGCAGAAGAAATACTAACCTGCTCTTCTTGTATGACAGACTGTATCCTACAATAAAAAAAGAAAACGGTAAGTTAGCAGTATCATTTTATCCACATCTCCCAGAAGAAAATAGCTTGAGTCTCGGATCTATTCTCACTGAAGTTGTTTCTTGTTTGTTTGTTTTTAAACACACTACCACTTTTTTTGTTATTTCTTGAGGTTTATAAAAAGCACCTATTATGAACTCCATATGCTTGCAAAATGTAAAACCATTCATAAACACATACATATTAGGGAATACACGATTACGTACTGTGGTGTCAAAACCTATCAGCATGAATGTGGGATGGTCCCCTTACACATCAGTGGCAAAGTCGCTAATTAATTACACTTTGCGACCTGAGTGTCAGGTGCCCATCCCAAACTCATGCTAATATAACCTTTATCCACTCCAACATGCATTTAATATACTTTAATGATGATCTGCATAAGAAAAATACACAATACACAAATGTTTCCCTCATTTATGACACATGAAGACCCAAAAAGTTTTTTCCCCTCCCCTAAAATGTTTTCTTCTCGGCATTATGTTTATATTAGAAATATAGATCATGTCTATCTGGGAAGACTATGATGAGAACTAGTGAAATAACATCACAAGAGCCTAGAGCAAAAACAGAAATGAGAGGGGAAGGGATTTTTAGTTAGACTGTGTAAAATGGCTTTTGGTAATATCTCTTTAGCTTCAAGAACTAATTAACATTTTGGAGAAAAGAAGCCTTTGTTAAAGGTTCAACATCCCCACAACTTCAACTAACACGTGAAAGCTTACAATATTCTTCCTCTTAGATTCTCCCAACAAGTCCTCCTGCAAAACGATGGAAGACAGGAGTTCATATTTCTGATATAGTCCAATTAAAAATAAGCAAGGGGGGGGAAAAATCTTAAAACCTTCCAGGCCATTTTATATACCATAAAGCAGCTAAAAAGGGCACAAAAGCCCGATTAATAAAAAAAGATCCTTTTCAGGTCACCTGTAGTTTATAATAACCTGTCTCTCATACAGCATTTCTTTTAAAAGTGATATTTGAAGGGATTACATAAGTGTCCTTTACTAGGCTTTGAACAAAATCCTGATTATAGACCTGGGTCCCGACTACAGAAATACAAATTCAAAACGTCTACCCGTTTGAACACAAGTCTTTACCTCATCTCCCGTTGTTGTTTTTTTTAAATAATCTTTCAGATAAACAAAAACCCAGCCAAAACAACATAGTCTTATTTTCTGCTGTGATGTTCAATTCACTTTAGCACATTTAAAAAACTAAACTCTTACCTGAATGGGATTTCTACATTAGTATGTTTGTAAGTATTTTGTTTTATTATAGAAGCCATTTCTCTCTAGAACACCCCCCCCCCAAAAAAAAAAAAAACAAAACAAAAAACCCCACAACCTTTAGGGTCCAATACATCTTGTTCTTGGTCCTCCACATTATACTATACCAAAATCCAATACAAGAACAGGGCTTTTTTCCTGAAGCACTAATACCTAAGGGGCATGTCCTTGCAATTTCAGATGTGTGTCTGCAGAGCTCCTACCCTGTCAAGGCCTAAAAGTAAGCCTAAGCGATAATGTTCTCCAAATGAAGAAAAAAGAATTACAGCTATATATCAGGTGGCTCAGAGGTAGCTGGGAGAGGAACAGGAATCTCTTCATCACCTCCGCCATTCCAGAGCAAGAAAGCCTGAAGCCTGGCAATAGAATCTGTTTCCCAACTCAGCGCTGTGAAGTAGGCACAGTGGAGAACCTCAAACAATGGGCACAAAGACCATTGCAAACCTTTGTTTGATAGGAGAACTGCGGAACTCGACAAGTCCCTGAGTGTGTTACACACCCCTACAAACCCCTGCCCCCACACAAAAACCACAATGGGAAAGACAATGCTGGAGTCTTTTCCAAAAGTTTGAGAAATAAACCATATTGTGAACTCCTTGTATGAGGCAGACTACAATTGAAGAATCCCGAAACAACCTCTAAAACAGGAAACTTCAAGCCCCTCCTGCATGCACCAACCCCAGAACCTCTCCTAAAATGCCAACTTCTACTACACTTAAAAGTGAATCACTGTTTCTCTCCCAGGTTACTGTGTAATTGAGAAGAGGAGATCATACCACCCTGGAACTTTAAAATCTCAAATTACAGGTGTCTTCACTTCAAACAGAAAAGTTTAAACTTCACTTAGATTTTAGCATATTTTATTATTTAGGGTTGGGTTTTTTGTTTTGTTTTTAAGTGAAAGAAAGGGTAAGCCCACAACAAAACTAAATTCTCACCAACACAGTAATTGCTACCTTTAGCTGAGAGCATAACAGACTGCTTTCCACATTGCAGAGGAGAACAGAGACAGGAGGGGGAACTGTGAAAGTGAGAAGAAGGGGAAAGGGGATATCTTTCATTTCATACTTGTTTGGAAGAACAGCATTTCCCCCTCTTCCAGGCTCTCTCAGTCTGGCATTTTCTTCCTGGATTTTCTGCTTTCCATCCTGTCAAAAGAAAACATATTTACAAGTCTCTGAGTATTTCACTAACTGCACTCTACACATTTAGACTGAGATTTCCAAGGCCGCTTAAATGACTTAGTGAACACAAGAGCCACTGACTTTCAGTGGGATCTGTATCTAAACCACATGGGTGCTTTTGAAAATCTACCCTTTGACCTCTCACACCAGTGTGGTATACGAGCACCCATCTAAGCACACTAGCTGTTTGCCTTCCTCTTGCTGGGCAGAAAAAACCCCTGAAATGTCCACCTTGGCTTCAGATTTTTGAACTGGGAAGGAGGAAGCATAACCCAGCCACCTGGACTGGTATAGCAGAAGCAGGGAGGGTAAATATTACTTTATAGATTTACCCTACAGATATCAATGAGACAAAGGCAAATCCCCAACCAAACGTAGCATTACTTTTCAACACGACTAAGAAAATAAATTGTTATCTGTATTAGTGAGGGTGGGAGCGTGTTAGAACTTTCTCAGCACGATCCATACCTATGATAGTTGCTAGAAATTCGAACCTCAGCTTGGACAGGGCATTAAACTGCCGTTAAAATGATATACCTGTATAAAAGTAAACCATCCATAGACCACGAGACACAATAAAAGGAGCAGATCTGTTACATAAATAGATACTTGTGTAAATTAAACCCATTTGTTCCCAAGACAAAAGACATGCATGTCCCATTCTAGTGAGTGTTCCACAATGACACACAAATGGAGGAGGATAATCCCATGAAGAAAAGGGCACATCAGAAAAACAAAATCAAACCCTGAAGCAATGAAACATGTACAATGAGAGAAAAGAATTATTTTGCCTTGCAGCTGAATAGCTTGTTTTGGTTTGGAAAGATCAAACAGCAGCTGGTTTTGAGAGCCAGCTGCAATAATTTTTTCATTCCAACGCCTTTTGTTATTGTAGTGTAACAGCTGTTTATAGACCCAATGCTTTTGACACTTAAGTTATCAAGAGGCATTGCTAACTTTTTTTTTTTTTTTTAAAGTTATCAATGCTACTGGTTAAAAAAAATTACTGACGAACTAAAGAAGCCCTCAATGGAGAGAGCAGTACTGCTGAAGTCTCCTGGGGAAACCCAGTGAAGATTAGCCACCTGAAAGAACAGGTGCTGCTGTGTACATGCAGAGTACAGAAATACCCTGTACTAGTTCATTGTCTTCATACTTGAGAGTTATGCTAGTGTCTCAGGAAGAGCTGCCCTTTTACTGACACTTCCCAGGAAACAGCCAAGTCTAATAATGTACAACAAGGCAGGGAGAGCGCAGATTTTCAAAGTTGTTTTAAGACAAGTTTAGTTAACATGAAAACCAATTTTTTCTTCAAGAATAGAACTTATAACTTTGAAATGCTGCTCTTTTATGCATTAAAAAGCCAGCTTCATTTCTTGAGTTCTACTCTATTTCAGACGGTCAACATGGTAACTTCCTGCTCATGATGATGTGAAATTATTTTAAAGTGATTTACTCTTAATGAGATGTATTGATTAGAGTATCTTTTATATTGCATTTTTCTTTAGTAAATAGTGCTGATGAACACAATCAATTTCAAGATTCTGTCAAACAGCTGGGAGGGAGGGATACACTCTTATATTACAACTAAACTTGTTGCTTTTAAAAAGACCTCAGGCTGAAAAAGGAGAACAATTTCAATTTCATGGTGTGTGAATTAAATAAAAATTTACATGAATTTTTCCTATCCTGACTTCTACCCTCATACCTTTACTACTGCAGTATAACAGCAACCCATATGTGCAGTGATACGAAGCTCAAGGTAAGACAGTAGCTAAAATTAAACCATATTTAAATGTGAACAGTGACAATACCATTTTTAATTGCATCTTCTGGCAGCCCTTGCCTTGGGCTACTGTGATTTTGTTTTCTTGGATACCCTGGTGGATTGGTGACCATCTGTCTCTTTCCCGTTTCAATTCTTGTTCAAGTTGACCCCTGCAGTATAACAAAAGGGAATTGTGGATAAGTGATCTGATTTTACATCACCAATATGCACAGCTATTAAAAAGGTGACTTATGTTTTTAGCATAAGAGGGCACAAAAGAAATCTCCATTACCAGAATTTTCAGAACTCTACACCTCTGAACGAATTATCCCAACGTATGTTTAACAAGCCCACAATGCGTGAAGTCTGAATCTAAATTCTGGATCTAATCCAGTCAAGCTTAGTTTTGTTTAGATGTATGAAATGTGCACCCGTTCACTAAGTCTGCAGGTCCTTACTTAAAATATACAGTCATATTTTTAACATCTACTGCCAACAACAGTACACAAACTGCCAGAGTCCAAATAGCATGAAATCAGAAGCAATATCTTCAACCAATTTCCAGGAACATCCTTAAAGATGCTTCCCTTCCTGCCTCTCACACAAAACCTTGTCACTGGGGTGCTTTCCACCATGGCTGAAGATTAAAATTAGGCTGTGTTGGAGCAATTTTGTTCTCAAGCAGAGGCTTCTCCGCTGAGAGTACCCTGCCAGCAGACCCCAAGTGTTCGAGTCTAGGGACTGTTAAACAAGAGCACATCAGCTCAAAAATGGGCAACAAAAATGATTAGGCGGCTGGAGCACATGACTATGAGGAGAGGCTGAGGGAACTGGGATTGTTTAGTCTGCAGAAGAGAAGAATGAGGGGGGATTTGATAGCTGCTTTCAACTACCTGAAGGGGGGTTCCAAAGAGGATGGATCTAGACTGGTCTCAGTGGTAGCAGATGACAGAACAAGGAGTAATGGTCTCAAGTTACAGTGGGGGAGGTTTAAGTTGGATATCAGGAAAAACTTTTTCACTAGGAGGGTGGTGAAGCACTGAAATGGGTTACCTAGGGAGGTCACCTCTTTCCTTAGAGGTTTTTAAGATCAGGCTTGACAAAGCCCCGGCTTGTGTGATTTAGTTGGGGATTGGTCCTGCTTTGAGCAGGGGGTTGGACCTCCTGAGGTCCCTTCCAACCCGGATATTCTATGTTTCTGTGAATGATAAATGAAGACTACAGAACACTGCAGGGAGCCCTCAGAGCAGATAGGTAATAACTCCATGAAAGTGATGGAAATCCCTGCTCTCAGGACTTTTAGAAATACACTGGGCAGAACATGAGAATATACCGTAGGGAACCACCCTGGCTCCAAAAATCAAGGTAAGTGAAGGGCAATAGGTAGCGAAATTAATCAATGTCAAGGGATTATTTTTAGAGAAAGAGGCTAATGACCACTCTCAGAAGAGACACCAGCATCCTGCCCTCCTTAAAAAAAAGCAGGCCCTACTTCCATCCACAGTGCCCATACCTCTCCAATCATTTTTACAAACCATGAGGAACACAGGTCCAGCTAGCACATAACAGCCCAAAGTTTCCAGAGCACCCCCAGGACCTCAGGGAACAGAACTGGGTGAAAGTCACTTGAGACACGGATCAGTGCCCACCGATGCACTCAATACCATACAAGTCAGAGCGGTCTTACCTGTAAGATTGTATGAAAACTCAGAGCAAAAAACAGTTTCTTAATATCACAATCCAGTTCAGCAAAGCAGTTTACCACAAATATAGCTACCTCAAGGGCCTTGTCTACCAACAGAATTTGAACTTAACTAAATTGACTTAGAAATCAATATAAATACACAAGGTGCTTGCACTGATTTAGCCGAATTAATTTCTAAACCAATTTAGTTAAATCAGTGCAACGTGTGTGTGTGTAGACCAGACCTAAAGCCCTTTTTGCATCTGATAATATTGCTAGCAGCAAAAGACACAAAGACTAGCATTTTCATCCTGTTTGATGCAGTCTAATTATACTATTGGCAAAATTTTCAAATGTGGGCACATAAAATGATGTGTTTGTGGGAACTGTTGTGTCACAAATGGGAGCTTACATATATTTCTTATAATAAAAGCCCCCTCAGTCATCACACCCTACTCCCCATTGTAAACATTTTGTTTTGTATCACTTCACTTTAGCAGACACCTTAAGGCAAAAAGAAGTGTGAGGGTACTCAGTAAAGGGAAAGAGGTCAAAGAAGGCAGTACGAGACAATATCTTTTATTCAATGATGATTCATAGTGACCTTGTCATGGGACAGAGAATGTATCACGTATGCAAAATGAGAGGCCATCTTCTATTTCATGGTAAAAGGGTCTGTATTTTCCTGATGTTAGTAAATTGACAACTCTGAAACAGGAATATGATAGTTTTTCATGCTGAGTTTTCTGTCCTGGACTTTCAGATCTTTTTTTGGTTCCCACCAAAACTAAGGCTGTTTGTGGATTTAAAAAAAAATACAGGTTTATGTATTAGGTTGGTGCCCAAGGATATTTATTGTCTCAGTCTCCTAAAATAGTAGATTTACTTACTAGTGAAAAAGAGGAAACTGTAGATGATATAATAGCGGTAGCATTCCTGATTATGAATAATCACATTGGTTTGCTGTCTAGTTTCTCTCTAAGGTTTATAATCTATAATGCAAATGACATGATTAAAGCAGAACTGCATACTGCCAGCCTCTCTTCATGAACTTTTAACTGCCTGGAGAACATTTTTATATTTAAATTTCCACCCATGGTGTCCAACGGACTGTTTTTGTAACAAGATTTTTCTTCTTTTAGTGTTCGATGGTGCACTGGACTTATACTATTCTTGTCATTTTTCCTGATTACATATTTTGTAATTTTCTTTAAAAGTGGTAAGTTTTTTTAAAAATGCAGTTGCAACTCAGATGTCCACATTTGAAAATTTGGTCCACAACATATCAAAGCACTTCCCCATTCTAAGGTTACTCTGCTTGTGTCTAGGATAAACACACTCCCCCATTTACTATGGGTTTTCCCAGACATTTCTGACCTGGCAGAGAAAGCACACCCAATAAATACATTAGAAAACGGTCTCTTCACCGCTGCTTGGTGAGCTGTTCCACTTCCATCTGAAGACTGTTGATCTTGTCACCAAATTCCTGCTTGAAGAGCCGGTTGTCCCCCTCAGCAGACTGACGTTCTCTCTCTGCCTGTCGCAATCTGGATTTGAGCCACATGAACTTGTGATAAAAAACAAAAGCCATGGTGGGGAGGAAGACTGAATTTAAACAAAAATAAACCCAAAAAAGGAAAACAAATTGTATGGTAAAACAATGGGAAGGATGAAAATATTCTAAAGAAAGACAAAATGTAGGTGAACCAGGCAGAAGAAACTCTGATTTTCAATGTTTTTTATTCTATTACTACAGTTTACAGCTATTAGATGATAAACATAAAACATTTTATCCATATTCAAAGCAAACCTCAAGTACACAGAATTTTAGTCAAATTTTATTTTAATGTACGTTACATTTCAGCTTTACACATGTAACTGGAACTTGCAACATAGGTTATCTACTATATTTAGAATTAGTGCATTTTCCTGGTCTCTTCCACAACTATCACATCAGATTAAGCACACAGGCATTTACACCACAGCAACCTATACTCTGGATCAAATATTAGACATGTTGCCAGATACTTAAGTCTTCAATCCTACTATAGCATTGCTGTGATAGGAGAAAGTTTATTGTCCACAAGAAGAATTTGGCAGGGGGTTGGAACAATCCGAACTAGCCATTTGGATATCCTGCTGAAAGCTTTTATTCTGCAGATCATTCAAATGAGTTCAGAATAAAAGGTCACAAGGTTAATTTTGTGTTTTCAAACATGTGACTCAATAGCCAGCCTCAAATACTTAGTAGCTGTTTTCCAGGGAGTCTTATAAAGTCTGCCATTGTGCAGTCATCAATTTTACAAGCTAACGGGTGATACCCACTTGTGTACTGGAGGGCAAGATTGAGCCTCACAGATTTTTAAGTGTGTCCAGTGCGAATTAATATTTTTTCCAGCTGCATGAGAGTCATATAAGTCTCCCACTATGTGTCAAGGAGTCCTATTCTACAGGACCGAGTGGGAAATTTACACGAGACAGAATTTTTGCAAGCAATTCACAAGGACAAAAAACTATTAAACTCGGAAAAAAACCCAAACTTGATTTCTTGAAGCAAAGTATTTATAGAATTATTTACACCCTAAAGCCTGTATGGGACCAGCCTGGTGACCTCTTGCGACCATAGGGAAGAGGACACTAACTTACAATATTCCAATCTACAATTTTAAAAAATTTGAAGTGAGATGTTAAGCTTATGATTATTTTTCCTAGTCAGAACCATTTCTAAGCTTTAGTTGGTCTTTCATTATTTTGCCAGAACTCTCAGCAAATTCCCTGTTCGTATCAAGCAACAGAAACTTAGAAGCAAATGTAACAAGGGTAACAGTGAAGGGCAGCTATTCTGTTTTATTTGTTATAGGCTAGCTACTCTGAGACAAGGACTGGCCAGCAAAGAACTACTACTTGTTCCAATCCTTCCTCTCTCTCATTTTTTTTTAACCCCAACGTATAAAGAGCAGAATTTATTTGTAAAATGTGTAACTATTCCTTTTCTAGGAAGAGGAGAGACCAACAAAACAACTGTCTCTCCTCAGCTTCCTTCAGTTAGGAAGAACTGCAGTATATTTCTAGAGGGAATTATGGCAGAGGTAGAAGGCAATGAAAAGATCAGGAGGTTCTACTGTAACATTACTCTAAGACATCTAGTTACTAATTTTGTCTTCATGAAGTTTAAAGGAATCTATGGTTGATTTACCTCCCCACCCCAAGTCACTAAGGCAAAATTGTTGCAAGTAGTCTTGGTTAATGAGGACTGGATCTTCATGGTGACAAGATATTAAGATGTAATGCCCATTTGTCCTTGTTTTGGGGTTAAACCCAAAGAACAAAAGTGAAAGGGTAATGGTTGGGAATACGCACATAACTACTTTCAACTACTTCCAGGGACACATTTTCTTTGTCTACTTCATAACTGGGTAACAGAGAAAACTAATTTGGCTTCCCCAGAACTGGCCAATCGGATATTGGCATAGAACCACACATCTAATACCCATTCATGTTGAAGACTTGTGCTGTATACAGAACGTATCAAAGGTATGTACAGAGCCACAAATCTCTCATTCCTTAAGCTTTCCTTGTGTATTTATTGGCCAACTCCTCTGTAGCTTAACAAAGTTTATATGGCAAATTAGGGAGCTTCTACCAAACTTTCTATCTCTGAAAAAAAAGCCCAAAGATTTTAAAAATTCAGCAAATTCCAAATCAACTTTAAATGACAATTAACGTTTTAACAGTTGCTTTTAACTATTCTTAAGGTTTTTCCCCTCATAACTAAGTTTCGATGTCAGAGTTGTGAGGTGACCAGTTGCAAAAATGCTTAATGGTGCTTATGGATCAGTTTGTTTGCTGCACTATTTAAGGCTTTTGCCTGTTTCACCAAATCCTTTTCACTATATGAAAAATGTCAGAATGATGATGTGAGGGGAAAATGGAAAAAAAAAAATCAGTAAGAGAAAAGTTCAAATCAGTTAACTGAACAGATATTGTAGTACATTCAATATAATGTCTGTATAAATTATGAAAGGGTAAACATTTCTCAAAAAGCCACTCAAAAGACTACAGAAACACCAACTCAGAAGAATTTGATGAAAGTTACACACACTACAATAATCATCCTTTTACTGAATAAGGTAATAATTGTAAAAAACCCCATAACTATTCCCCTTACTTCTGTCTTTATTATTTCTAAGTGAAACAGCATTTATCTTTAGGAAATGCACCTCTCATGCTCGCCAGTATCATTTAGGATCATAACATGGGGATGGATGCATAGGTGGAGACACTTTGGAGTAAATAAATACAGTTCCATTTGAAGTCAATTCACACCAGCTGAACCCTCTGTGAAAGCAACTATAAGAGGCTCAGCTCCGAAGATGTTAAAGAAAAAGGAATGCAACCCCCTGAGATCCTCCTCTGGGAGTGAGTGGTTTTATGTCTGACCTCAGAGTCCATCCCAATTATGTGAGAGTTGGTAGTCGGTTGTCAGCACTGTCTCACTAGGATAGGTGTTTGAGAATATCTCCTCATGGCACTAATGGATATTGTTCCCATCCGCCACCTCTGCTAGCTCCTAGTGCCAGAAATAGTCCTCTACAGTCCCACCCCCCAAGTTAGTTTCACTGTGCTTTCTTGCACTTCAGACCTCCCAGAAACAAACATGGGTCTCAGTTTTCACGGAGATGGAAGTTCCAGTTTTAATATAGGATAGTTTTAAAAACAGAACTAGAGTCTTATGTAACAATAAGCATATTTCAGCTCTGACTGTTGTAATCCTTGTCCTTCATGCCCACACTACTGTATTGCCATCCTACCATCTTGTGTCTAATATGGACTGTATGCTTCTGTGAGTCATCCATTTGTAGAGTGTTAGTGGTGCTGTACAGACCTATTTAAATTAACAATAGGCAATTAATTACCCAGTGTTACATCTTCACATTCAACAATGCTGACAAGGATTCCAATAATTAGCTTTTATATATGTATGCTCTGTTTGTGTATATAAAACAAGCATCTACAATAATTGATATTTTAGCAGGATGTTCTCATTTATGGAGGATTTTCCTGAGCGCACAAAAGAATGTCCTAGCTACCAGTCTATCATGGAATTAGTGCTATAGGGCCAAGTCCTACTCTCGCTACTCATCTGAATAGTTTCACTTACTTCCATGGGACTGTTCAGGTGAGTAAGAGCAGTAGGATTTGACCCACTGTTGTAATGCCCAGTTCCGCTCCCATGCTATTCAATGGGAATTTTGCCACAGACTTCAACGAAAGCAGGCCTGGCCACTGAATGCAACTCAGATAATATTAACGTTTCAAAAAAATATCTATAAAGGACTCTTAGAAATAGCGCTTAGCGTGTCTGGGATATTTGTTTAGCTCTGTGTAACAAGTTTATCTAAAAAATATGCATTTTTAGCACCTGCAAAAGTATACCACATACCACAGGCAGACATTTATATTTTGCAATAAACAAGTTTCATTTTTACCTTTGTTCAAGCTGTTTAATAGTAGCAGCCATCTGATTTGTCTTCTCCTCCAAACGGCTGTTTAATTCACTCCTCTGTTTCACTCCCAGGTCTGAACTCTGGAAAGGAAAGTTACCTAATGTCTTCAGTAAGCAGTGATAAATATGAAATAAACTACACTGGAAAATGAAATGGAATTGGTGATACTAAAACAGGTAAGAAGGAGTGATCCAAAAGGCAAAGATCGGAAGCAAAGATTAATAGTGGGGACAAGCATTTCCCCATGTCCTGGTAAGTGAGTAAGTAAATAAAGAATTTTATTTTATATATAAAGTATCATATCTGAACCCATGGCATAGATTGATGTAGTATCAACTGATGTAGTATCAATACTGCACCATCAATTGTGTGGCACAAGAGTGCCAGTTGCCTGAACTGTCAACTGTCTGGCAGCAAAATCTATTTATGGTTTTGAAATTAAGTTGAATACTTATTTCTCTGGGCATTAGCTGTCTGGTTTTGTCTGAGTAGTCTGTTCTAGTGGATTTCTGTGACCAGTGGAACTATATACATTAAAATAATAGATTTTACTAGACAGATGCTATCATGGTTTTGTTTTTATAAATACGTGGTGTTTACAGTGATATATGTTTACTGTTAGGTTTGGTCGTTAGAGCTTTTCTTTAGAACTGACTTCGCTTATGCTGCAGGCGGTCCTCTAGAAACAGAGGTTATAAGGACTATGATTTTGAAACCCTGTCTCTGTCCATGGTAACCTGTACAAATGATTTCATTTTATCATTATATACCATAGCAAGTGATACCTTGTGTGTTACAGTAGAGAACACAAAAGAAAACCTCATATAAGCTGTGACTGAGGACAGCCCAAGTCTATATTGGCAAATGAAATTAGGAAGTAAAACCACAGGCTACGGATTCTGAAAATGTTGCTGCATCATCCTAGTTTCTACAGTTACTTAAAACTTGTGCTCCAGTCTAGAGAAAGGAGATTATACACTGTTGTACACAGTTATTTGCACTAATAAAAGTGAAATGCAGCAGAAAGGGAGCTTGCCCACACACCATCTCCCATAAGTATTGGGAAAAGATCCATCTCCTTAGTTTCTAGCATGTTAAGACGGGAACAGAAGTGGAACTACTGAACACTGACCAGCTATGCAAGCTGCTCCAAAAACAGTATCAGGTGATTTGGAGCATGCTGCTGAGACATCCTTACCCAACAACTCTCAAAACAGCCATGTATTAGGGGGAAATTACTGTCTTACTTTCAACAGATAAGTGTTTAGAGATCATGGGATGCTTTTTCCTCACAAGTCCCTGCATCTGGTGAGCATTTTTTATTTTAAAAAGGTATGAGCCAGCCTTGTAGTGCTGGCAAACCACATGACTACACAAAGGATCCAAGAACAGACTCTGACTTTCTACAGACTCTGCTGCTTCTGGACCAAGTCACGTTCAGCTTTCCTCAGTTAGAAAGGTTAGCCTCAACGCAGGCTGAGGGTTGAAGGAATCAAATGGAATCCATAGTGAGATTAGGAGATGGGGAAGGATAGGGCAGGGAGGAAAAGAAAAGGTATACAAGTGACCCTCTTCTTCCCTCACGAATGACTTTCTGATAAGAAAAAAAAGTAGTCTAGTTGGTTCCTACATGCCATAGCTACAAAGGGATCATTTCATTTCATTGGCTTCCTTCCCTACCTGCAGCTTGAAGGAGAGTTCATGCTTTAGTGCCCTGAGATCATCTAGTTGCTGCCTGAGTGCCACTAGTGCATCCTGCTTCTCACAAACATCTTTTTCCAGCATCTTCATGGCCAGCTCCATCTCCTGTCTCATTCCAATCTGCACCTCTAGTTCTTTTTCTACATCCTGAAACACACACATTATGTTTTATAACAAGTCTTCTGACTAGAATACGACTGAACTAATGTGTGATAATCCACCCTGCCCTCCACCCCATCAACACATACTATTAATCATGTTGCACTACAAACATCTTATGGCCACTATAAATAGAATTTAGAAACTAAATAAAGGAAAACAGATGCCATAACAGCCAAGTATTATAGCTATATATATGGCTTCACTGGCAACCAATCAGAAAACTCTATTTGGGCCAAATTTATATTTTTAATTCGTGAAATGTTTGTAGACCTCTTATTTCACAAGAATACCCCTTTCAACCATTTTCCCCACCCTTATCCCATTGTGCTGTATAACAATAGTTGACAGGTGTCCATGTTGTAGGCTCAAATATATCATTTGAATTTCTTAAATACAAAAATAGAAGCTCAATGCATGTTTTGTGTGATGTTGAGCCAAATCTGGTAAGTATTCTGCTGTGAAGCAGGAAAATTACTTTTGGTAGATTGTTTTAAAACAAAATGAAGTTATTAGGCAAGGTTAACAACGGTTATTAAGCAAGGTATTTTGGAATACTATCACCCTTACTTGCATCTTGGACCATAACACATACCCTTTGCAAAAAGTTAATTGTTAGACAATGAATGACTATATAAAACATAATACTTTACCGAATTCTGAGTTTAGACCAAGCTTACCAGCCGTAGCTGAGTCTCCTCCTTTAACTGTTTCCGTGCTTCGTTCAGTGCAAGTCCATCTGCAGTTCTGTCTTGCTTAGTTACCTAGAGTTAACAAAGAGAACAAATCAGATGGCAAACTATCAGAATCCTCATATTTGTTGATTTGCTTCTGCTGTTTTCAAACATTGATAGTCTTCATTGAGTTAATACAGAAGTAACATACTTGTGACATTACTATTTCCCTTCACCAACATGCGCTATTTAATGCAATTATGTATAATCAATCTAGCCATCTGCAGGATGTATATAATAGGATTTTAAGTATGAACAATTTATAAAATCTGATGAAATGTCTTTATAATTTCAAAAAGTAGAAAGATTCTGCAGTGGATACCAACATCTTTTATCTGGTTAAGTAAAATCTTTGAAACAGTTCTATGGAGTTCCCCTTGACTGTAGAACAAAAGATGGACTTGAGTAATGAGAGTGCCAATGGCACAAGTAAGTGTGATTCCCACTTTAAAAAAAAAAAAAAGAAGAAGATTCATGACACACACACACTGACCTTACGATTACTTTCCAAGAGGTAAGAACTTTCTTCTTTAACTCGTTCCATCTCTTCTTGCAGTGTTATAATCCTGTTGTTTGCAACTGCAAGCTGTAAACAAAACCAGAGAATTGTAACTTAGACGCTGATGTTTCACTTGGCTGAATGGACAGCTATTTACACTACTTGGATACCAATGTGCTCAGGCATTTTAGCTAAGGCAGTGATGGGTGCGATATGAGAATCTTAACAGAAGAAAGATCTTCACTGGCCTACTTGGGGGAGTGGTTCTTTGTCCTACTCCATGTTGGAATTCCTGGGAGAAAGACATCCATGACCAATAGATTACTTATTTTAATACAGAAGCAAACCAAAGTAACTTGGAAAAGCTTTCCCACAGAGCGAATTACTTTGTAAATCATAACTTATGCAACCTCCTCCACTCAACAAAAGCTCAATGACATTGCAAGATGTTGGTTGAGTGGTTTCATTATATGACAAAACTGGGAAAAAAGGATCCTGACAAGACCATGATTCTTTTGTACAGTTCATGCAAAATGCATTAATTGATATGACATGCAACACAATTAATTAGGTATGTGCCGCAAATAGTTTTGGTGGGCAGAGTTGTTACAATGTTAGTTATTACTTTAACCAATATGGAGACTCCACTGAATGACCAGAAAATAAATTGTTTATCAACAAATACTTTGATAAGTACTGCAATTAATTTGGTAGGAGACATGAATAAGTTTGATTAGCACAGCATATGAATTTTGCAGGCTTTAAACAAAAGGCCATTTATTACAGTATAACTAAAAACAGCAGCATAATCAGGCTGCCACTTAAAGTACTCAATTTTTAATTGCACAATAAGAACATAAGAACGGCCGTACCGGGTCAGACCAAAGGTCCATCTAGCCCAGTATCCTGTCTACCGACAGTGGCCAATGCCAGGTGCCCCAGAGGGAGTGAACCTAACAGGCAATGATCAAGTGATCTCTCTCCTGCCATCCATCTCCACCCTCTGACAGACAGAGGCTAGGGACACCATTCCTTACCCGTCCTGGCTAATAGCCATTAATGGACTTCACCACCATGAATTTATCCAGTTCTCTTTTAAACTCTGTTATAGTCCTAGCCTTCACAACCTCCTCAGGTAAGGAGTTCCACAAGTTGACTGTGCGCTGCGTGAAGAAGAACTTCCTTTTATTTGTTTTAAACCTGCTGCCTATTAATTTCATTTGATGACCCCTAGTTCTTGTATTATGGGAATAAGTAAATAACTTTTCCTTATCCACTTTCTCCACATCACTCATGATTTTATATACCTCTATCATATCCCCCCTTAGTCTCCTCTTTTCCAAGCTGAAGAGTCCTAGCTTCTTTAATCTCTCCTCATATGGGACCCGTTCCAAACCCTTAATCATTTTAGTTGTCCTTTTCTGAACCTTTTCTAGTGCCAGTATATCTTTTTTGAGATGAGGAGACCACATCTGTACGCAGTATTCGAGATGTGGGTGTACCATCGATTTATATAAGGGCAATAATATATTCTCAGTCTTATTCTCTATCCCCTTTTTAATGATACCTAACATCCTGTTTGCTTTTTTGACCACCTCTGCACACTGCGCGGACATCTTCAGAGAACTATCCACAATGACTCCAAGATCTTTTTCCTGACTTGTTGTAGCTAAATTAGCACCCATCATATTGTATGTATAGTTGGGGTTATTTTTTCCAATGTGCATTACTTTACATTTATCCACATTAAATTTCATTTGCCATTTTGTTGCCCAATCACTTAGTTTTGTGAGATCTTTTTGAAGTTCTTCACAGTCTGCTTTGGACTTATCTTTAGCAGTTTAGTATCATCTGCAAACTTTGCCACCTCACTGTTTACCCCTTTCTCCAGATCATTTATGAATAAGTTGAATAGGATCGGTCCGAGGACTGACCCTTGGGGAACACCACTAGTTACCCCTCTCAATTCTGAGAATTTACCATTAATTCCTACCCTTTGTTCCCTGTCTTTTAACCAGTTCTCAATCCATGAAAAGACCTTCCCTTTTATCCCATGGCAGCTTAATTTACATAAGAGCCTTTGGTGAGGGACCTTGTCAAAGGCTTTCTGGAAATCTAAGTACACTATGTCCACTGGATCCCCCTTGTCCACATGTTTGTTGACCCCTTCAAAGAATTCTAATAGATTAGTAAGACACGATTTCCCTTTACAGAAACCATGTTGACTATTGCCCAACAGTTTATGTTTTTCTATGTGTCGGACAATTTTATTCTTAACTATTGTTTCGACTAATTTGCCCGGTACAGACATTAGACTTACCGGTCTGTAATTGCCGGGATCACCTCTAGAGCCCTTTTTAAATAGTGGCGTTACATTAGCTAACTTCCAGTCATTGGGTACAGAAGCCGATTTAAAGGACAGGTTACAAACCTTAGTTAACAGTTCCGCAACTTCACATTTGAGTTCTTTCAGAACTCTTGGGTGAATGCCATCTGGTCCCGGTGACTTGTTTATGTTAAGTTTATCAATTAATTCCAAAACCTCCTCTCGTGACACTTCAATCTGTGACAGTTCCTCAGATTTGTCACCTACAAAAGCCAGCTCAGGTTTGGGAATCTCCCTAACATCCTCAGCCGTGAAGACTGAAGATTAGTATATAACAAAAAACTTTTCTACCTTCCCTACATGAGTAGATACAGTCAGATCCACTAGTGAAATTGGATGCCAGAGGAGAGACTGCAAAGCTTTTTACATTTGTAACAGGACTATCTGAATATGCATCTTTGGAACTGTTCACTAACCAGCTATATAAAGCTATCCGGAGTGAACAAAACATGCAAATGTAAGGCCATTTCTGTCCTTTTCCAGAGATTATTTTCATTTGTATTATCATAACACTTCGAGATCCTAATTAATATCAGACCCCTTTTGTGCTAAGAGAGTCTACATCCAAAGAGCACCTAATCTAAACAGACAAAAGGGACAAGAATCCAAACTCATTATTCCCCATTTTACATGGGAAACGGAGGGAAAGAGATTAACTGATTTGTCCAAAGTCATACAGGAGGCCTGTAGTAGAACGGGGAAGATTAGAATGCATTTCTGGCTTTAAGGTGAACTACAAAGCAAAAATGGAAAAGGAAAAAAAAAGTTATACCTAGATTTGTGTATTGACTGACCTAAGTGACCAGTCTGTGGGGGTTTTCTGCAGAGTGACATTTTTATTTATATTCAGCAAATTTTGAGCAGATACAGGAAAAAGTCATCTTTACATTTCAACGTACGCTATGACAACACCAAGTAAGAGCTGATACAGAAGCAGATATTTACCAAAGAAATACATTTTAAAACAAACATCCTCTGAACATTTCTTCAAAAATTCCTAGTTCACTGAAGATATTCATAGATTCACAGGTTCCAAGGCCAGAATGGACCATTGAGAGCACCTAGTCTAACCTCCTGTATAACACAGGCCATAGAACTTCCCCCAAATAATTCCTGTTTGAACAAGATCCAATCTTGATAAATTGATCCAGTGATTAAATTACCCTCACCTTTAAAAATGTATACCTTATTTCCAGTCTGATGGGTCTAGTTTTGACTTCCAACCACTGGATCTTATCAAACCTTTATGTTTGTTAGACTGAAGAGCCCATCATCCACAATTTGTACTTTACCTAGGTATTGACAGACTGATCAAGTCACTCCTTAACCTTCTCTTCATTAAGCTAAATATGGTGATAGATTCAGGAACTCAAGTCTAAGTCATGTTTTCTAATCCTTTAATCATTCTTGTGGCTCCCTCTTTGAACTCTCACTCATTGAACAACGTTCTTCAACTGTGAATACCAGTACTGGACGTTTTATTCCAGCAGCAGTCGCACCAGTGCAAATACAGAGGAGTAAAACAGCCTCTCTACTCCTACTTGAGATTCCCCTGTTTACACATGCAAGGATCATATTAGCCCTTTTGGCCACAGTGTCACACTGGCAGCTCATGTTCATCTGATTATCCACTATGACCTTCACATCTTGTTCAGAGTCCTCTGTCCCGTAAGCATGATCTACGTTCTTTGTTCCTAGATATATACTTTTGTATTTGACCACATTAAAATGCATTGTTTGCTTGTGCCCAGCTTACCAAGTGATTCAGATCACTCTTTATCAGTGACCTGTCCTCTTCATTATCTACTACTCCCCCAATTTCTGGGTCATCTGCAAACATTATCAGCGATGATTTTATGATTTATTTTCCAGGTCATTAAAAAAATAAATAAAGGGTAAATAGCGAAAGGCCTACAACTGATCCACGTGAGACTCCACTAGAAACACACCTGCTTGATGATTCTCCATTTACAATTACATTTTGAGACCTCTCAGTTAGTCAGCTTTTAATCGATTTAATGTGTACCATGATAATTTTGTATCATTCTGTTTTGTTTTTTAATCAAAATGTTGTGCGGTGGCAAGCCAAGATATCTCATACGATGCATTCTGGGACACATTCTGATGCCTTCCAATAAGCAGAAAGTATCAATAAGATTTCAGAGATGAGAAAACGATTTTTTTAAATAGTTAATTTTAAAAAGCATTCTTTTGCGGAGGGTCCTTCATGCCTAGTTAGTGGCAACAAACAACACAACCCTGTGCTTAATTCAGTTTTCATTTCAGCTTTCCAGTTCACCTTTAACAGACATCAATCATTACAACTTAATTCAGGAATCAGGTATCACTTCTGCCTTAATTCAGAATTTCACAGAGCAACGAAGATGCACCCCTTTTCTGTTACACCTACCTCCTCAGTAAGTTTAGTGTTGGATTTTTCTAAAGCATCCACCTTTGCCTGCAGATTGTTTACAGTGGCACTGTCAAATTGAAGAGAAAAAGCTACTGGTTACTTGAAAAATAAATATAACAACCACTCTGTGTCTCTTAGATCATACCGTAAGAGAAAAGAACTTGGTACCTTAAGTGTCTATTGAGTTCTTCTACATAATTTTTCTGGTCCAGAATAGCAGTTATCTGACCATCTCTGAAAAACAGACACAGTGAATAGTCAGTGCTTCCTGATATACAGCTCTCTCCCAACCTACAAGCAATAATTGTCTCATGGGACTATAGGAATGGCTAAAGCACAGGCTACGACCAGCTCATCTTTAATCCTCCAGATACTGGTTAGTTCTGTGGTGTTTCCTGAGGTCTCTAGGGGGCAATTGTTCTTTACAGAAAGGAAGGCCTGTTACCATTGGGAAGGAAGGCCAGGACTACCAGGCAGAGCTAGTTCTACCTCATCCAACCTTCCCTACCAAGAATGTCCCCTCCATCTTGACCTGTTTCGGTTGTCGCTGAAGTGGGGGGGATTCCTAGCATGGAGCCTAAAGTGGTTCCCTGATGAAGTGGGCTGTCTAGGGGCCAAAAGAAGACTATAGAGTGGGATCATTCAGCAGATGAAGGGGAAGAGGAAAGGAGAGAGAGAAAAAATTTCTCTTTGCTCCCTTCTCTCAACTTCAGATTCTAAGGTCAAGGATATTCATCTTTAAAGTTCTCAGAGTAGACAGGTCAGTGCAGACAACATTGCTATCTAAGAACTATCTGTACCTGAGAAGAAGGCTATTTGAATTGTGATGGAGTCTACAGGACTGAGTGTGAATTCCTCCATGTGACACATACGCATATTGAAAGATGAGAGCAGTTGTAATCTGTGCCTTTATATAAATTAGTTACAGCCCTTGGACTTTGGACAAGTTGTCAGTACAACATTTAGCAGGACAAAGTTTGTATAATTTGCACAGAATGCCCAATCAATCAAGGAAGACATTTTGATTAGCAAGAGAAAATTCAAATAAACAAGTACCAGTATTGTTCTCCGTACTGCCTTCAAGCTTAACAAAACAAAGCCATACCCCTACGATCCACTCAACAAAACCTGAAACCAGACTTTGTTTCATGCATTTCCAGCATGAAAAGTTAAATGAAAACAAATTAATTTTCAAAAATGACAAATACAAGTGTAAACTACTTCACTCGGAAGACTCAAGGTAACACCAAATGAATGGAAAATGATAGAACTTCTGATCAATGAAGAAGAGGATTTAATGGATTTCAGAAGTACAGCAAGTCATATTTATATGTATTATATATTCCTGTATTTTTCCATCTCCTGTTCCTATACAGTGTTATACATCTACTTGCATATATGCAGGTACAAGAACTCAAACTAATCCGATATGTACATTCTGGTTCATTTACACAATGGGGGATTTATTTCTTATACATCCCCCTATGATGATAGAGACTGAAGACTCTTCTACTGGTCATCTAATTGTTTGGAAAAAGAAAATCCCAAACCACGCAGCTCTTAAACTGAAAGAGCTCTAGAAAATGACCTACCACAAGTTTGATTGCTGTGCCTTTTCGCTTTGTAAAATGCTCTCTGATTTAATTGTTGGTTAAGTCAATAAAAGCAACCCCTCTTCCCTGAGATTTTGGATACTTTCCTGTTCTTTCCTTTGTTTGCTTTCTGAATTCCATCCCAGAACTATAATTAGAACAAAAATGGAATTCAGCATGACTGCAGTGTTTTAATTAAAACTATAGGATTATGGGGCAACTTGTACTACTACTCAAAAGCCAAATAACCCCCTTCTCCTCTCCCTCCCCAAAAAAGGACACGTTTCCCTTTGTACTTACCCTTCATTGCCCTTACTGCTGTTCGTGTCCTTCAAGTACATTGAAAAATCAATAACTCCAACCTACAAAGGAAGATTTTAGTATTTTACATATGGCTGTATAACTCTTCCTAAATATTACTCTTTTTACCTACACAATTTCAGTGTCACTGGTGTGTTTGTAAATCATAAGAAATGCATTGATCTTATAATCTAGGATAAATCCATTATACCAACCATCTACCCAGAACTGATAAAAACAAGGATGAGCTCAAGTAGAAGGTCAAGTTGCTACCCTTTGCAATGTAAGTGGAGTATTGGAAGGAGGGAACGACAGCAGATCTTGATCAACACACTCCTATACACACCAGCTACATAAGCTGAATCAGACATGCTTGTTAACTTACTTCCCTTTTGTTATCAGCTATAAACTATTTCCTGACATACGCTTTTCGAAAAACTAATACTCCTGACCCCGGTCAGAGCAGCATTCCCCCCTTCTTTTCAGTTCTCTTCTCCAGCTTCATTTCTCAGTTTTCACTTCCTCCTCCTTTGCCATGCAGTAAGTTTCACTCTGCTGTTTGTGGCCTGTATGCAGATCACAATGAGGAGCAGCAGCAAAGAGAAACAGAAGGGATGGTCTCTCAGGCTGGTCATTTAAAAAAATAAATTAAAGGGAATAGAGGCAGTGGAACTCTGCACAGTAGGTAGCCGTGGAAAGTGTTCTGTCAGCACTTCTATGTAAAAAAAGATGTTACATCTAAATGTAGAAACCAAGTACAAAAGGTTCACCTCCGGTGGCAAATATTAAATAGGAGGAAGGTAGAAAAAAACAACAGAAAATGAGACACACACACTTTTTATCCTGCAAAACCCAGTGTCACTGTTTGGAACGAATACAATCCCAGAAGCAAATACTTACAGTATTCCCTTTGTTTAACTAATTGGTATAATCTAAAACTATACAATCAAAAACCAGCATAATTTTAGTGAGTGCAATTCATCCCAGAAATACTTATAACAGCTAGGTATTATGATTATTAATATCCAATACCTGTGAATCCAAGTCTTCTCCTTTCATGCAGAAGTTTGCATCAATGACATTCAACCCTACTAGGAGGCCAGCAATTATGTGACCTTCCTCTTCCATTATGAGAGCATTAGGCTCGTAAAATTCACTGCAAGATGCACCAAAAGAGACAGTAAGTGTTACATGACTAAAACCTTTAAAAAACAAGTTGGAGTTTGAAGAGACACTTACAGATAAATTGGCATGAGCTCTATTACCCACTACACTCCTGCCCTGTGATCTTCTAAGACAACAATAAAGTGTTAACACCTTCCCCTCGTACCTGATTAGATGGCTGGCAGCTAGTGGACAGTCTATACATCAGCTGTACATGGCTCTATCAACATACTGCTGCTCTGACCTGAGAGAGATCTAGAAAGGATCTAGACCTCTCAACTTGCTAAGCCATGAATGTGAGACAAAGGCCCAACACAAGGGAGGCTTGATAGCTCTGTAGGCATATCCTGCACATGGTAAGTTACTGCAGACAGGTCTCGGGTTTCCAGCTTTGACTGATGTAATATATCACTCATTTATTTTTCAAATTAAAAGCAAAAAAGAGTCATGAATGCTAAGCTAATATTAAACGTTTAAAAAGTTGCATATCCTAATTTTTCTCTGTTATAAACCTCCCCTCTGACAATAGACCACCCTACATTTTCCTAGTGGTAATTTCAAGCTTCTCCACCCCCACTCAAGATAACTGAAGGAATTAAAAAATGAATATTCATAAAGCCAAAAATACTAAAACCTCAAAGAAAAATAGGCATTCAATTACGCAATACTACTTAGCACTTTTCATCCATGGATCTCAAAGCACTTTGCAGAGTATCATTATTGCTGTGATGGGGTGACCGCATAGGCCTAATAGCGCCACAGCCTGTACCTGGAGGAAGAGCCAGGGAGCAGGGATCGATTGTCAACAGGCTCAGCTGGGAAGGAAGAGGCAGGGCCTACAAAGCCAGGAAGCTGGCAACAGATGGGGCTGGGCAGCTGGGAAAGGGCAGTCACTCCCTGGGAAGAGGGAGGAGTGTTTGGAGGCTGCAGAGGTCTATAGCCAGCATTGCTCCCTGAGAGGAGGGAGTGTGAAACTGGCAGACCCTGGGAGAAGGAAGGGGTGAGCCACAAGAGTAGGAAGCAGCCCAGGGAATACGCAGCAAGGTTGGGGACTGAGCAGATTTTGGCTGCGTGTTGTCGGGTTCCCTGGCTGGAAGCCGGAGTAGAGGGTGGGCCTGGGCTGTCCTACCCGCTGCTGGGGAAGTGGCACTAGAGAGGCAGTGAATGGGAAGACTGCCTGGGTCACTGTGGGAGTGACAGAGAATTGCAGGACTGTACCCCAGAAAGCGGGGGGAGAAGAGGAACGCTGAGTGACCTAGATGGAGGGCTGAGTCAAGAAGAGGACAACACTGAGGTTCCTGGAGAGAGAGAGGAGCTGCAGACCAGAGATGGATGGAGCGATGGCGTGCAAACCACAGAAGGGGCATCGACCTCGAGAGCTAATCCCCAGAGGGACCAGGAGGTAGTGCCACACGAGCAGTGAGTGGCGCACTCTGTGACAATTTCCACTTTATGGATGGGGAAATGGAGGTACAGAGAAGTGATGTGACTTGCCAAAAGCCCTGTGCCCTATCCACTGAACAACACTGCCTCCCCACTGTACAGATCCCTTACTCCAGTTACCTGTGTTACAGCACCTCTTTATAATAAATGAAATGTTTGGATCTTTTGCATGCTGTTATTACAACACTGGAAGAAAATGGCTTTTGCATCGCAAGCAGAAAGCTGAACAGTTCCCCATCCCTCAAAACAAGCTGTCCCAAACCAGAAGTACAAGTATAGCTGTTACTCCAGTGTTGCAGAGTAATAAAAATGCATTATAAAATGTCCTTGAGTGGACCTACAACACTTGAGGACAGAGAATGAAACGAAACTCTCAGATTCAAGAGAGAGAGAATTGCTCACCTGAGAAGATCCTTTCTGTTAATCAAAGCTTTCATGTATTCTGAAAGCTTCTTCTGCATTAAGGCCAGGCGAAGCCAGGCTCTTCCTCTACCCGCAGGCGTCCTACCAAAGCCCAGAAACAAAACAAAGAAATTACTCACATATTATAAACATATATATTCACACAAAGCTTGGATGTCTTACTCTGCTTGAAATCTCTGCAATCTACACATTATCTCAAAGTTGCAGCTTTCAGCAATTACTGTAGGTGGAAATTTAGGTATGAAACTGCAAGTGCCCACATACAGTGTTTATCCATGCAATCATTTGTCTTTTTCTTCTATTTCCCATCTTCCCTTTTTACTCCTCTTGGATGCGGTTTCTGCAGAGAGCTAGCAATACTTATCTAGACACAGATTATCGGAAACGTTCAGAGAAATCAAGTAATGGGGCATGGCTATAGAAATGGGTCAAATGCAATTGTTATACTAGGCAAGATAATAGAACAATTCAGCCACACTCATTCTGGACTATAATACAGTGTGGGTGCCCAAATCTCTCTCAAGTAGCCAATCCTCAGCCTGGTGAAGAGCTAAACAGGGGAGTTGGAGTACTGATTAAATATGGTTTTCTCAATGCTAGATGAAGTTCTGAACGTATCACACAAGAATGTTTTATGGTTCAGAGACTTAATCTTTCACACTTTCCTCCTTCCCCCATTTCGGCCAGCAAGTGGAACATACACGGTTTTAGAAACGTAGAAACTGACATGCTGGATCAGAGCAATGGCTCACCTAGTCTGATATGCTGTAGAGTAGCCAGTGGCCAATGCTTCAAAGGAAGGTGTAAATCCCCCGTATAAACAGTAGCATGATTAGAGGGAAATTATTTTTCACCTCCCAGCACTGAGGTCTTGGGTACACTGGCGCTGTACAGCGCTGCACCTTGCTGAGCTCAGGGGTGTGAAAACGCCCCCCCCCCCCCCCCGCCCCCAAGCGCAGCAAGTACAGCGCTGTAAAGCTATCCCCTCGGAGTGTAATCAGATTACACAGCTATCCCCGCCAGTGTAATCAAAGCCTGCAGCGCTGCAAGCTATTCCCCTCGGAGAGGTGGAGTACATACAGCGCTGCGAGAGCTCTCTCACAGCGCTGGCGGCGCGACTACACTTGTGCTTCACAGCGCTGCCGCGGCAGCACTGTGAAGTCTGGAGTGTAGCCAAGGCCTTAGTCAACTGGTTTGTATCACGAAGCATGTGGAAGACTTAATTTTCTTATTCCAGCTAGTGCAACCTAAGATATTTTTGTTATCCTTGTATGTTTTCTTTTTTAATGCTACAGTGCTCTGGGTCTTTGTAACATTTTGTGCCATCAGTTTACATGTGTACAAAGGTTGGAGTTTTTTGGTTAATCTGTTTTAATTTTGTCGCCTTTTAATTTTATTGTTCATCCCCTTGTTCTTTTATAAAAGGAAAGGGTAAATAATGCACCCTGATCCTACAAGCTGTACCATGCAGGCAGACTCCGTATAGAACTCCAGTGAAATCAGAGGGCATGAGGCTCTATCCACATGGAACAACTTTCAGGATTAGAGCCTCAGTTATGGATACAGGAGATCCTTTATATGATTTGTTATTTTATGTACCTGTGTCACGTTGCCTATTCATCTCCTCTCTGAACTAAGCGGTCTTAATACTTAGTTCCTCCACATGGGGCAGTTTTCCTACGCCTCTATTTATTTTTGTTGCACTTCTGTAGTTATTTTCTATTTCTGCTATATTCTTTTTCAAAAGGGGAAGCAAAACTGAACACAGTATCTCAGGTTGCTATGAAATATAAAGGTACTTTATTTCCAGAACTATTCTGTCTCCCTCATGCAATCTAACATCTTGTTTGCCTTTTGGGTCACTACCAAGTCTTCCTTTTATTTAAAATAAAAGAAAAGGATTTTAACAAAAAGTCAATCAACCTCTATCTCCAGTGTTCCAAGATATCACAGAAAATTCCTATCTAATGTTCTCCCTCTTTTTTCAATCCCTCCCTCTTTAATGCCACTTTTCTTGAGCTAGAGTGAAAGAGATTCAATAAGGCCTGGTTTTGGTCCCTCCACATATCATCATTCATTTATTGCCAGTACTAAGCGTGCAGTTGTTCAGGAAGCCCCCTTGCTCTTTTATAAAGAGAAAACATCCTCTCCAACACTAATTCCTTTGCTTGTTTTGGTTAGAAGCTGCAGATAAAGACCTATTAATTGCTTTCACTTTTATCTCTTAGTTACAATTAAACCCTACAGCATTGAGTCAATTTTGGATTGTATTATCAGAGACATAGCATGCAAGTCACGGAGGTGACAGTACTGCTTTACTCAGCGCTGGTTAGGCCTCAGCTGGAGTACTATGTCCAATTCTGGTCACCAACATATAGAAAAGATTCAGAGGCGAGTGACAAAGATGAAGATGATCAAAGGGATGGAATGGAAGCCATATGAACAAAGGCTGAAAGAACTGGGTATGTTTCACTTGGAGGTTTTCAAAAGGAGGCTGGAGCCATCTGTCTTGGATGGTTTAGACACAACAAATCCTGCATCTTGGCAGGGGGTTAGACTAGATAATCCTTGCGGTCCCTTCTAACCCGATGGTTCTATGATTCTGCCTGGAAAGCAACAGATCAGGGGACAGGCCTACACTGCAATAAAACACCTGTGGCTGACATGGGCCAGCCGCGAGCGTTTTACTGAAGAAGCGTAGACATACCCAGGATTTCACTTACTTAAGCCCCGGCAGATCTTTAACACTTGCTGTGATCTCTCCAGCTTCAGGAACAAGCTTCTCTACCAGCTCCAGAGCTCCCCAAAACGACTTATTTTGTCCCAGAAAAGTCTTCTTGGCTAGAACAAGAAGATATAAATAGACCATTAGTTTCTCTTGCATCTGTACTGTCTTAAATACATTCTCAAATTTGTTCAAAGTGGAACTAAAAGCAGAAGTGAGACTGACCCAGGGTGTCTGGCCCAGTAAATGAAGCAGGACCAGCTCTCCTATGCTAGCACAGGGGCTGCATTTGGCAAATTAAGGAGGGCAAGGTGACACCTGGGGGCTGTAAGGTCAGGGAAAGCCCTGGTGAGAATCATTCAGGAGAGGGTCTCTCAGGAAAGCTGCAGAGAGCAGAAAGCTTTCTGAAGGCCCTCCCTGGGAAGAGACTGTATGTTTGGGATCTGGGAGAAGGCTGAAGGTGGGAGAGCAACAAGAGGGGTTTGCTGGCTGGTGTCCTCAAGCCAGAGAGCCAGCACTGGAAGAGGCTGAAGGCAGAAGCAAGAAGCAGAGGGAGTTTCCTGCTGGCTCTAAGCTGGAGAAGACTGATGGCAGGGTTGCACATCAGCTGGAAGGGCTGTGCAGCTTATCCACTGACACCTCCAGGACCAGAGACCTGGATCCAGAGGAGCCATGACAGGGCCGGGGGAGTAAGAGATGTTCCCAGCACAGAGGCTGTGAGGGTTCCCACCAGGAAGAGCAGGGCTGCACAACAACTGGAAGGGCTGTGCTGGAGAGCCAAGGCTTGGGGAAGGACGCTGGAGCTGTATATTAAATGTACCATCTGAACTATGCTGGGGAAATCTGGGCAATGGTTGTGGGACCTTGGTTATGATTTATGTTCATGGAACTTCTGTAATAAATGAACCCCACAAGGACTATCTTTATACTTCGGAGGACTCCGTAGACTATTTCTGGGGACTGTGGGGGGGTGAGGGGAAGAAACTGAGGCAGGTGTGCCAGTCATGCCACAATCTGCTACAGGAGGGTGCTCCAGTCCAGACCTCTAGAAAGTTCTGGTTTCAGAATTATTACTGACAATGCTCTCCTGCAATTTATATTTAACTTCCTGTAAACAGCTGGGTTCAGGGATAGATTCAGAACCAGAAAATTATACTTACTACTTGCCCAGTGTGTGACTGATTGCTTTTTATGTCTTCACGCATAGAAGATATTGCTATCAGTATGTATAAGGACACTGCACTTGCTCAGGGCTTGAAACAGACACTTCCTAAGCAAAGGCAGATACCAAATATGGTACTTAGGGGCCCACCTGCGAGAGCCAGAACAACATATAGGTGAGCACCCTAGCCTCTTCACTAATAGCAGCTGCTGGGCTAGAATTTCTATCAGGATGCTGTCATGGGCCTCTCTTCTGGGTGTGGGGTGGCATCATCTGTCAGATCAGCTTCATGCTAGTAAGTAACAACTCCATCCCTTCTAGCTACTGGAAGCTGTCTCTTTACTCTCCTGTTCAGCCTCCAACACTCCTTCACAAGGGTAGGGTCTTCACGTCTCTACCCCTCCCATAGCCTCTCCCCAACACCTGCCTCCACCCTTGCGCATAGCTTTCTCAAGCAGCAACAGCATGAAATCAATTTGGTTGACAATTCCACAACTATTCATAGGATTCTGAACAGCAGCAGTGCAACTGATCCAAAATTTGTTAATGCCAAAGCTATGGACAGCACTCGATTCAAGGAAGCCATCTTTTTGCAAAGTTGGGTAGACAACACTTATTGTTTGGATGGTTATTTTCAAAACCTAACTAGTTTGTTTCTGTTTCTAACTTGAAAGCAGAAGTTAATAGCGTAGACATCCACACTCATTATGGAAATTTTTTCTCTCACTACTGATGGGACAAGTTAATTTTTCTAAACCTGCACTGTAGCCCCACTTTGTAATGCTGATGTTCTTTTTCTGTTCTAAAAAAGGAAAACTAATCCCCCAAGCATACTGCGACTATAGCCAGCATAAGAATTACTAATTCAATAAGTACTACTGTAAACCACTAAAATAGCTTTGCAGGAGGTACTTATAGAAGCTGCAGGGAATTTACACAACCTCCTGTCTGTTTAACATTTGATTAGGTATACAGATTATAAAGTCAAATACACACTGCTTGCCCATTTTGAAAAGTGGACTTCAGGTTTAAGCCACAGAACCCTGAAGTTTACAAAGGTAACAAAACTAATGAGAAACGCTCATAGTCTACAGTAAGCAAGAGGAACAATACTACATTTCTAATGCATGAGGAGGAACAGAGTTAGGGCATCATAAGTTTGCTGAGAAAGTAATTTTCTCACCAATCATTCAGCCACAGTTCCTAGTCAATTGTATTCAATCCACAATGAACAAAATTGATGTAAAAATTACAAGAATCTGTAAAAGACAACCCTACACACTCCATACAGATGATTATGCCCATGAGCAGATTTTTTCAATTTATGTCATCACAGGTCAAAGGAAATCAAATGGACTGACTTTGTTCATCGTTCCAAGATCATATTTAAATCAGACCAGAGGATGAGCCTCCCAGCGTTACAGTCTTTTCTGTGCAACTCCCTCCATGAAAGGGAAGTCAAAATCCCTCTCCTATTTATTTTCAGAATTCTTAAGTCTTTTCTGTTGGGGTCATTTTAGCTAAGATTTTTTTTAATCCAATGATCATTCAACTCATGTAATGTACTTAAAGTGCTCACTTAAAATAATACAGTGTGCTTGTAGTGCATAATGTTGGCTTTTAAGGCCAAACTGCCAACTAGGCATGTAATTTTGGATTTGTGCATATATACACCTACATGCACGCACAGTGATGTTCCACTATGCAAACCTGGCCCACACAAAATTGTGTACACACCTTCGAAGATTTGGGATTTAGGTTTTGGAAAAAGGAAATTTAAACAGTGGCTTGAAAAATACATCACTAGCCCAAAGGTTTCTCCAACGTTAAGAGAAAAAAGACCTACATACACCACATAACACAACACATCCGTGTTGGTTCCTTTGAGGAGTACAAGTTCTTTGGCTTGGTGCATGAATAAAATTTATTCTTTTATCAGGTGCTGGAATCTACTGTGTCAGATCCTCAGCGCTTCAACGGGGACAAGAGGACTTTAAAGCTGCCTTGCACCAGCAGCTGAGGATTCTCCTAACTGTGGGCTGATGTAGCCAGTCCAACATCAGCCGTTTCTGGCCCTGCTGGCATGGTGGGTGGTCTGGAGCACAATGCATGTGAGCAGTCATGACTGGCAGAACAGTCCCTTGGGAATGGGCATTCACTGGCATCAGTTAGAGCAGTCTTGAAGCTAGTCAAACTTGCAATGGAGATTGGCTCAGCCCTGGCAGTACCTAGGTTCAGAGGGGCAAAAAGTTAGTGTAAAGCCACCTAAGAATCCTTGTCCCCCTTGTGGCTGCGTATACCCCAGGTATGCTAGAGCAGCAGTTCATTTTATTTTATGTACTACAAGGACTCTATAGACATACCAAAACTCCATAGCACAGGACAGTCTGAAGTCACTTTAATTTACACCATGTCTTTGTAGGACATCTGTCCTTATGCTTCTTAAAAGGTCAATTTTTTCATTATTATTACTAGAATAAATAGCTGATGGGAACGAATGCCTCTGGCATTCACCATAACAACATCAATCATGACTGATTAATTACCACATAGGATGCAATGTATAATTCCAAAGGGATTGTACTATTATTTACCTATAAAACTGGTACATCATTTTAAGAGCATTGCTTAAGAAAAATGTAGCAATGTAGCAGCTGTCTTTTATTTAGTCTGATTTGGAAGGTAAAATTAAAAAGTTAGATTTTGAAAACGACGATCCTTGGCGTTCATACCCCCCACACACAACGCAGAGAAGTCAGATAGGCATTTACAGGCACATTCTTACCTTTCAAGCCATGTTTAAGGCAGTGTTCCATCACTACGAAGAACTGCTGAAGAGGTGCATAGTCAGAATCTAGTGTTCTGCCCAGATTAAGGGCTGATTCAATCAACCCCTTTATACTCAGTTTAGCCATATTCATCAGGTTCATGCGTTCATTAGCCATGAGATAATTAGGATCTATAAGAAATCAAAAGACAGCATTTGGTAACAAGAGTTATTTAAAGTACAGGGTATCATCTTTCTATTTCCTTGGTCTTCAAAACTAAGGAATTTAAGGGCTACATTTTTCAAGTGGCAGTGGCCCAGTTTAATCTTAGCCACACCATTCAGGCCTTTTGTTAGGGAAAATGTTCTCTATCAGAATTGACCAAAGGCTTTTTAAAAAAAACTTTATTGGCAAAGTTGGAAAACTATATACAGGAAGATAACCAGGCATATGCTGAAGCTGCCCTGATATTTAATTAGTTAAATGAACCTTAAAAGGAACAGTGTTGGAAGACATTCATTAATAGTTTACTTAATGTCTTATAATGCATTACGGAATGTCATGGCAGCCTCACTTGCCCTAAGGACTCATGTAATCTGGCAGGAGGTTGTACCTTTGTTGCATCCAGAAAAGAATGAATAGAAGGAGGGCAGGCAATTAAATGCCAAGAGTACTTTGCTCCTCTCCCAAAGACAAGGAACTCTAAATTCAATTCAGAAACTATAAGTGACACACATATAGGAGAATGAATCTTTTTGAAAAAGCAAAATATTGTACATACAAAAACAAAATATGAACAGCAAGGCCTCTGGGTGGTACTGTGCTGATCCTTCAAGTTCTAGTTTGAGCCCACGTAGAATAATCAAAAGCACCACACAGTTGAGACTTAAGAGAATTGTTTAAAATTTAAAAAGCCTGTTTGCTCTGAGCACTACTGATATTTGCAAACATGCTCCTCTTCCTCTTAAGGATTTATCCACCAATTTATCATCCTCTGTCTTGTCTCCCATCTCCAACTCTGATGTCTTCTTGTTAATTCAACTGCAACACACCCCAAACTGAGTTGCTTCCCACTCAGAACTCTTTCCATCACACCGATGTTACTAACATGCATCCTTCTTGTGACCACCAACTAGTCAAACTGCAATTAATTTCTGATGCCTCCTTTCCATCCCCACTTCATTCAGGACTTTTATTTTATCTTATAACCAAAGACAGTTCCAGAACAGCCTTCCAAGGGGAGCAGTGGGGGCAAAAAACCAAACTGGTTTCAAAACTGAGTTTGGTAAGTTTATGGAGGAAATGGTATGATGTGACTGCCTACAATGGCATGTGGCCCATTGATGACTGCCACTAGCAAAAATCCCCAACTGGTGGCAATGGGACCTAGAAGGGGAGGGCTCTGAGTTACTACAGAGGATTCTTTCCCAGGTATCTGCCTGGTGGGTCTTGCCCACATGCTCAGGGCATAACTGATAACCATATTTGAGGTCAGAAAAGAATTATCCCCAGGTCAGATTGGCAGAGATCCTGAGGTTTTTTTGCCTTCCTCTGCAGCATGGGTCTTTTGCGAGCTTAAACTAGTGTAAATGGTGGATTTTCTGTAACTTGAAGTCTTTAAACCATGATTTGATGACTTCAGTAACTCAGCCAGAGGCTAGGGGTCTATCACAGGAGTGGGTGGGTGAGGTTCTGTGGCCAGCGATGTGCAGAAGGCCAGACTAGATGATCACGTGGTCCCTTCTGACCATAACGTCTATGAGATGGATTCTCCTCTCACTGCTAGAACGAGAGTATGGACAAATTATTTCCCACCTCAACTACTAAAACTTCCTATTTTCAGGCCTCTCCTCCTTCCAGCCCATCCAAAATGCCAATTCAAACAGTATCATTTTTTGTCACTCTGCCCATCTCTTTAGAGCACCATTCCCACTATAATCTTTAAATAAATAAATAAATAAATAAATAAATAAAAGCAGCCAGGGAGCCTACGTATGACATGACTGTCCCCTGACAAGGATGAAAAGTTGCCACGTACCACTACGCAGGAAATCTGGATTGCTAAAGTGTTAGCCCATATATGGGTTTCAGTCCTGTCTACAGTATTACATTCACTATTGTAACTGGGTCCCTCAATTGTTATATTTTAGCACAGATAGTGCCTTAATAGGGGGGAAAGCAATCACGTGTTGCACAACTCCTTTCCTGCCAACATCACTTCCTTGATGAGCTCTTACACTCTCCCTTCCAGCTGCCTACTTTCCACCCATTGACTACTCCTTTGTGTCTCTGCCTTCTTACATACTGTTCCTTTCACTTGGAACTGAGTGCCAACTAACGTATGTCCCTAAGCACTTTTCTTTCCTGCTTCAAAACGTTCCTGGAAATACATCTTTTCTGCAAAGCTTTCCAGCTGTAATGTCAACCACCACTGTGTGTGTTCAGATTTGAATTGTACTCTCATTATTTTAGACTAAAAGCTCCCCAGGGCAAGGGATTCCATTCTTTGTAAGGCACATTCTACCTGTTATAAAGCTCTACGTGCACAAGGGGTGGGTCTACACAGCAACTAGACATCCGCGGCTGGCCCTGCCAGTTGATTTGGGCTCACGGGGCTTGGCCTACAGGGCTGTTTCTTTGCTGTGTAGACTTCTGGGCTCAGGCTGGAGCTCAGGCTTGAGGACACTACCAGGTGGGAGGGTCCTAGAGCCCAGGCTCCAGCCCAAACCTGGAAGCCTACACTGCAATGAAACAGCCCCGTGAGCCTGAGTCAGCTGGCACTGGCCAGCCACGGGTTCTTCATTGCAGTGTAGACATACCCTTTACCACTTCGTATGCAATCTGCCCATTCACCACATTTGTTAGTAGATTTAGTAGACCTAGTGGCAGAAATGACTGAGGATCACTAAGTGTCTATACTGAATGGTATTCTGCCCTACAGAAGCATGCACATATTCAGCAAGCAAGTGAAGAAAACAAATATTTGAAACTGAAGCAAGATTATATATTTCTATACTTAAATACCTGACAGCTGCTCAGCTCCTTATGGTGATGGAAGCTATTTAAGTATCTGGATAGAAAAACCCTAAGCAATAGTAACATAATCCAAAACACTATTTCCTCTCTTATAATGCATATCATTAATATTCCAAATTACAAATTTCATGCTACATTTACTTCAAAAGGAAGAGGAAATCGGAGGGGAAAACCATATTTCACATTTTCCCCTTAACCAGTGGATAACGACAGGAACAAAAATTCAATATGAATTCACCACAACACACCAAAGTAATCTATGCACTTCCAGGAGTGTTGGTATGGAACAGGCCTGTTAATGAAAGAGCAAATGTATCTTTCATGTTATCTAGTGTGAAAGGCTCTGCTCCCCCATAGGTGCTGCCTAGTGATCAGGCGTTACAGGCGCTCTTCTGTCTTGGTGCCCCGCTCTTGATAGTAGCTCCAGCCCTGCAGTAGTCTGCCCCCTTCTGAGGCTCAGACTTCTGGCTGGGCCACAAGTTGCGTCTATGTCTTCCGGAGTATGTAAAGAATCCAACAAACACTAGTTCTGGTGACCAACAAGGGGCGTCAGGCTTCACCTGGCCGAATTCCCAGAGGCGGGACTCTCTAGATTGTGGGGTCTTCTGGTCCTCAGTCTCTAGTATCAGGAAGAGACTTTTTTCCTCCAGCCCCATAGGGGTGGGTAGGGGAACCTGAGCCTACCCTCTCCCCCGGGTTCCAATCTCCAAAGGTAGGTCACTGAGTCCTGCACTCTGGAGTTCCACGCAACAGGGAACAGCAAAGACACGTAAAACAAAATAAATCAAGAAGTCTTCAACTTAGCAAATATCTAGTCCTTTTCCTTCAGCAAGTTGGGCAGACCATCAGTAGAGAGGAGCTCTGGCAGCTGGGTCGCCCACAGTGCTCCTTTTGCAGAGTTCAGAGCAAAGGTCACCTCCACTGGCTTCCTGCAAGTGAGCTACTCTGCTCCCCTTTTAAGCTCCTCCACCAGCTGGTGCATGCCTTGCAGGTGTGACGTGGGCCCAGAGCAGCCTCCTTGGCCCCTTCCTCTCCAGTGTGGGATTGTACACCTCATCAGACCTAATAACTCCATTCATTCAGAATGTTAAGAATTTTTTTTGTTTTTTTCTTAACATTAAGGATTAGCAGATCTCACTCCAATTCCCAGTGGACACTGCTATAAGTACTAACTGACCCTTACTGCAAAACAGTAATTGAATGGGCATAGGAACCAAATTACCTCTTTACCCTAAGAGATGTTCTCTTCATGTCAGGGCTGAATTACACCTATGAACTGGGGAGGATATATATGCACTGCCATTTCCTGTACTGGACCTGTTTTGTGGGTAGAAGGCTTCATAGCTGACACTTTTCACAAGTATTAAATTTACACACACAAAAGGGAAAAGCAGCTATTCTAATGTACCTCACACACCACCAGACATGCACTATTTTTCCTCACTATTGTTACTTCCATCAAAATTATTTTCTAAAGGGAGCAAATCTTAGTAGAAACACTTGGCAGCCTCCAATCCAGGCATCAGGACCACAAATCCAAATGCCAACTAAGAACATTAAGAGACTACCAGCACAACCCCAACACTGACTGTCTACAAACGTTTCACAGACTCTCTGCAGAACATTAACATGCCTAAAAACAAAGCCACATATCTGAAAATATTTTTCAGTCTGTGGCCTTCCTTATTTTGGATGGATCGATGCAGTCTTGAGCTTCCCAAATCGAAGGGAAGTGTTAGTGATGTCAGAAATAAAGAACGGTTACTTACCCAACAGTAACTGTGATTCTTCAAGATGTTGCGGTCAGTACACATCCCACTGTATGTGTGCATGAGCCTCGTGCATGCACGTCCAGAATTTGTTTTGAATAGCACTGTCCATCAGGATCAAGGATGTGCCCTTGTGTCTCCTTGTTATCCCATAGAGGGCATAAAGGACAGGATGGCCATTATCCTCGGTTCCCTTGCAATTCAGAGCCTGTGTTGCTAAGGCCTCCTAACAGTGGGGTTGGGGGCAGGCCACATGATCTACACCAGAGCATGTCATGCTGATATTGTGGACCTTGAGAGAGTTAAATTCCAGTCCCACCAGTTTCAGCAGCAGTATATAGTCTAGGGTCTTTAATACTGCAGGCCTCTACTGCATCCATATTGTTTTGCAATGCCCATATGGAAAAATCTTTTCCATTTTGAAGAGTACATCTTCGTCATGGAAGGTTCCTGCTTTGTATGAGCATGTCCAGAAAGCAGTCTTTGTCAATAGTGCTCAACTAGTCAACATCCAAGCCATCAGGTCTGGTTGCAAGATCTGACCTTGGCTCTGAGAGGCTATGTCTGGGCAGGTTGGGAGGTATGAGAGGCTAGATGATCACAGTGGTCCTTTTTGGCTTTATAAATCTATGAATCTGCACGAGATCTGACAGCCAAGAACGTTTCAGCCGGTAAGACGCTATCAGAATGACCGTAGCCTAATCCAGTCGGATCTTTGATATTATCCTAGGGAAATCATAGGAAGGCGAATGAATCCTCAAGACCACCAAAGGTGAAAGGCATCTAGTAATGAGCCCGACCTCACGCCTCTTTGAATCAATAGTTTGAGCATTTGGTGTTGCCTTCTGTGGCAAACAAATCTATTACAAGAATCCCCCCACTGACAAAATATTAGCTTTTATGATGGACTTCTGCAGTGACCAGTCATGGTTGGCCACTGCATGCCTGCTCAGGAAGCCTGCTGAGTCACTGCTGACCCCTGGGAAGTATAGTGTCAGTGGTCCTTTCTCAGCACCGTCTTTCTAGGCTAGTTTTCAGTGTTGCTGGTCTGCTAGCCGGGGTACTGGACAACGCTAGATTGCCTGTTAGCAGGATTCTAAAGTTAATCTCCTCAGGGTTCAACAAGTCCTTAATTGATTGTTCCAGAAAATGGAGCTTCAGTCTCACATCTCTTGATACATGCATCCTTGCAGAGAAACAACAAGCACACCAAACATCCATTTGGTATATGCGACTCTCCTAAACAGAAGATACACCTGCTACATCCATCTTTTAGAGGGTTGACGGGGCTTGAAGCTCAGTCTGCCATGTCAAGAAGTCCTGCACAGGGACAGTCTGTACTTTGGGAGGAAGGGAGTGTCTAATAGTCAACACACAGTCCAGACAGGTTAATATGCATCACAACAGTTGTAAGTCAAGATAACCAGAATAGTCCTGGATGTTTTCAGAAAATTTGAGACAGTTTAGCCAAAGCTAGGAACTAGCACCTCAGACACTCACCAGGTTCCATCTCTCTGCCATGGGCAGTAATAGGGAACGGAGGTGTGCATGTGTGCACAATTATCTTGACCTTTATGCCCTGATGGGGAGCACAAAGAAGCATGGGGTGCATGCGTGGCCCTGATGGACACTACTATTAAACTCTGGTCTCACACGCACATGCACTGAAGTTGGCTTCACACTGACATACTAACATTTATGCAAATTCTCAAACAGATACATAAATTACAACTTTCTATAACCTCTCTGGAGGCTAAGGTTTGGTCCACACTGGGGTGGGGGATCGAGCTAGGAAACGCAACTTCAGCTACGAGAATAGCGTAGCTGAAGTCGACGTTTCCTAGATCGAACTAAGTTTACTTACTGCGGGTCCACGTGGCGCAGGCAAGCTCCCCCGTCGGCAGCGCTTCCTCCGGTCAGCGAGCAAGAGTTCCGCAGTCGACAGGGGGAGCACTTCTGGGATCGATCTCTACCCGCCGAATCAGGCGGGTAGTGTGGACCTAGCCTAAGACATGACTAATGTCTACTAGACTAACTGGATGAGAAGCTGGATGACAAAGGTAGCACAAAAACTGACACCACAATTAATCTAACCAATGAAGGCAATATCTAAGATTATTATTAGAGGCGAGCAGAACTAGAGAGAAACAGATCTGGTCTCATAACTGAAGTGTTACTGTCATTGCAACAAAAAAAGAACCCCTAGATCTGAATGGACAACAACTACTGCTAAAGATCTGGAACTGAATATAAAGCATACTCCTCTGTACTACAAAGTGTTACATAACTCCCATGAGGCGGTTTGACCAGGTAAGCAGCTCAGGAGACCATGAATGTAATAAGGCTGGCAGCTAGACACCAAAAGGAACAGGTGTTTTCAAAGAACGGAACGAATTTTTGTTTCGATCAGGAATTTGATAAGGTAATACAGAATTTAACTAATGAGGAAAGGGAAAGAAGCTTTGCTTTTCCTAGTTAAATTGTGTGTGCATAATAAAAAAAATCCTCTCTTCTAAAACTCAAAGCTCAGAAAATCTACTACTATACATGGAAGAAATAAGAGAAGAATATTTAAGTTAAGACAAACCAGTCTGGATTTATTTTAAAGGAGGAAATAATGGTTAACTTTCACTATTAAGAAAGCCTAAACTTTAGGATTCCATTGCTGAAAGTTCCTAGGAAATTTGTGTTTTCCTTTCTGAATGGTAGGAAAGGAATAAAAGGAAGCCTTGGAATGCATGCGAACAGTCTTATGATAATACCCATTCAAGGTTTATTTTATACTCTGGAAAACACATTTAAGGAAGTAATTGATTGTTGTAATAGGTTTTTTTATTTCTAGTCTCCAGAGTAAAAGTCAAATTCAGGTACAGTCAGTCAGTTTTTCTTCTGGGTCCCTGCCCAAGCAGTTGATGGACTGATAAAATAACTTCCTTGTAGTGTTCTGTTATTCCACTAAGTGTGAAATCTCCAAGTATACTGTGGCTTTGATCCCGGAACATGGAAGAACTTAAAACGAGGAATTTGCAACAAACAAAATCCATTTGTAATTTATTTTAATATATTTTAGTTAACTTCAAAGTAATAATTTAAGAATTCAACTCTCACAGAAGGCCAGACTTGAATAAAGGAGTTACTTTAGTGAAGAAGGTTTACAGATTGCCTTTACAAAACTATTATTTTAATATTATAATTCACCTGATTGTATGTTGCACAGATTGTTAAATCATAAAATTGACAGTGCAGGTAGAGGATAATCATCTATACTAAAAATGCAGTGTAGAAAAAAAAGGCAGAAATATAGCAGTGTTGTTCATTATAAAGAGATACTGCATGTGATTGCAATTAAAACAAAGTTAATATCTCTGAATATTTCCTTTTGTTAGCTTCTGGGAAATACTAATACCTTATATTAATTTTCTGTGTGAACCATAAAATAAGTACAATGTTTTAATTACAGGAAACAGACTTGTACACACCTCTACCTCGATATAACGCTGTCCTCAGGAGCCAAAAAAATCTTATCGCGTTATAGGTGAAACTGCGTTATATTGAACTTGCTTTGCTCCACCGGAGTGCGCAGCCCCGCCCCCCCAGAGCACTGCTTTATTGCATTATATCGGGTCGCGTTATACTATTTAAATCCATTCTGAAATCAAGGATGGACAGGATTCTTATAGTTTGCCTCCCCTGGGAATTGAACAGATGATGTATTGCTTTATACATACAAATACATTAGAAGCAAGAGGAAGACCAAGGACAGAGTAGGCCAGTTATTCAATGAGGGGGGAAAGACAATAACAGAAAACATGGAAATGGCAGAGGTGCTTAATGACTTCTTTGTTTTTGGTTCCACCAAGAAGGTTGGTGGCAATGGAACGTCTAAAATAGTGAATGCCAGTGAAAATGAGGTCAGATCAGAGTCTAAAATAGGGAAAGAACAAATCAAAAATTACTTAGACAAGTGAGATGTCTTCAAATCACCAGGGCCTGATGAAATGCATCCTAGAATACTGCAGGTGCTGACTGAGGAGATATCTAAGCCATTAGCAATTATCTTTGAAAAGTAATGGAAAACGGGAGACATTCCAGAAGACTGGAAAAGGGCAAATATAGTGACAATCTATAAAAAGGGAAATAAGGACAACCTGGGGAATTACGGACCAGTCAGCTTAACTTCTGTACATGGAAGGATAATGGAGCAAATAATTAAGCAATCAATTTGCGAACACCTAGAAGATAAAAAGGTGATAAATAACAGTCAGCATGGATTTATCAAGAACAAATCGTGTCAAACCAACCTGATAGCTTTCTTTGACAGGGTAACAAGCCTTGTGGATAGGGGGGAAGCAATAGATGTGGTATATCTTGACTTTAGTAAGGCTTTTGATACTGTCTCACATGACCTTCTCATATACAAACTAGGGAAATGCAAACTAGATGGAGCTACTATAAAGTGGGTGCATAACTGGTTGGAAAATCGTTCCCAAAGAGTAGTTATCAGTGGTTCACAGTCACTCTGGAAGGGCATAACGAGTGGAGTCCCGCAGGGATCGGTTCTGGGTCCAATTCTGTTCAGTATCTTCATCAGTTATTTAGATAATGGCATAGAGAGTACACTTATAAAGTCTGCGGATGATACCAAGCTGGGAAGGGTTGCAAGTGCTCTGGAAGATAGTATTAAAATTCAAAATGATCTGGACAAACTGGAGAAATGGTCTGAAGTAAATAGGATGAAATTCAATAAGGACAAATGCAAAGTACTCCACTTAGGAAGGAACAATCAGTTGCACACATACAAAATGGGAAATGACTGCCTAAGAAGGAGTACTGCATAAAGGGATCTGGGGGTCCTAGTGGATCACAAGCTAAATATGAGCCAAGAGTGTAACACTGTTGCAAAAAAAAAAAAAAGCGAACTTCATTCTGGGATGTATTAGCAGGAGTGTTGTAAGCAAGACAAGAGAAGTAATTCTTCCGCTCTACTCTGCGCTGATTAGGCCTCAGCTGGAGTATTGTGTCCAGTTCTGGGCACCACATTTCAGGAAAGATGTGGACAAACTGGAGAAAGTCCAGAGAAGAGCAACAAACATGATTAAAGGTCTAGAAAAATGACCTATGAGGGAAGACTGAAAAAATTGGGTGTTTAGTCTGGAGAAGAGAAGACATGATAACAGTTTTCAAGTACATAAAAAGGTTGTTACAAAGGAGGAGGGAGAAAAATTGTTGTTCTTAACCGCTGAAGATAGGACAAGAAGCAATGGGCTTAAATTGCATCAAGGGCAGTTTAGGTTGGACATTAGGAAAAACTTCCTAACTGTCAGAGTTGTTAAGCACTGGAATAAATTGCCTAGGGAGGTGGTGGAATCTCCATCAGTAGGAATTTTTAAGAGCAGATTGCAAAAAACACCTGTCAGGGATGGTCTAGATAATACTTAGTCCTGCCATGAATACAGGGGATTGAACTAGATGACCTCTCGAGGTCCCTTCCAGTTCTGTGATTCACCACTGAACAAGATGTGAGGTTCCCTTAAAGAGCCACCCCCTATACGGAATGAATATATTACATTTTACTTAAATCTCATTAAATTATCACAATTTTTTAAATTACTTTCCCATCACTGGGAATGACTGATTACTAAGCTATTGTAGGTAAACAGAAGCTTATATCTTTGCAATCAGACAGTCGCTCTACAAGAGAAGCTCTTTCAGTGATATCCCAATGTAATACCAAAACACTACTGCAATATTGAACTGTCATGTCATAGTACTTTTTTGAATCCATTGATCAAATTAGTATGGAATAACAAGGCAATTACCCCCAAGAGATTCTATTTACAGTAGAACCTCAGAGTTACGAACACCTTGGGAATAGAGATTGAATAAAACGTTATGGTTGTTTTACAACTGAACATTGACTTAATACAGCTTTGAAACTTTAAAAGCAGCATTTTTTCTATCTTAATTTAAATGAAACAAGCACAGTTTCCTTACCCTGTCAATTTTTTTTTTTTTAAAGTAATAGTAGTTTACATTTAACATAGTACTGTACTGCATTTGTGCGTTTTTTTGGTCTCTGCTGCTGCCTTATTGCGTACTTCCAGTTCCAAGTGAGGTGTGTGGTTGACTGGTCAGTTCATAACTCTGTCAAGTATCAGGGGGTAGCCGTGTTAGCCTGTATCTACAAAAACAACCAGGAGTCTGGTGGCACCTTAAAGACTAACAGATTTATTTGGGCATAAGCTTTCGTGGGTAAAAACCTCACTTCTTCAGATGCATAGAGTGCAAGTTACAGATGCAGGCATTATATACTGACACATGGAGTATATGTCAGTATATAATGCCTGCATCTGTAACTTTCACTCTATGCATCCGAAGAAGTGAGGTTTTTACCCACGAAAGCTTATGCCCAAATAAATCTGTTAGTCTTTAAGGTGCCACCAGACTCCTTGTTGTTTTCATAACTCTGGTTATCGTAACTCTGAGGTTCAACTGTACAACACAAATAAATTGCTAATGGAAAATCAAAGAAACCGTACAGTACAACTTCATAGGTAACATGTTGCTACTATTGCTATATTATTTAAACCCCTGAATAGATTCAATTAACATAACACACTATACCTTGTTCCAGTGTTCAAAACTCTAACCTACAGCCTTAGCATGCAGTTCAAGTGAACAGAGTTTTCATATAACTAGAACACCCAGAGGGATTTATAGAACTGCCTACAGTTCATGCTGGAACACAAATGACTGCTTAAGCTACAAGAAGCATAGTTCAGCTAAAATCACTATAGATAGAGTTCAAGATCTTAGATCTAACCCATGTACTCTGCAACTTTTCTCATACAGCCACTATCACTGTAAGCAGCTCTGTTTGATTTTCACCATACATAAGAAGCAGCAAAGAGTAAGGATCGGGGTAGAGGTGTATGTCAATCAAGCTTGCCTTGGTATCTTGCCTTCACTACTATAAATTATCAGGGAAGATAAAAATCTTGGCAGTCTATAAAAATCAATTTTTCTTAATAAAATATTTTATTTACATGTGAAGAGTTCTTTACTTTCTTCCCGTTTTATAATCTTAAATTGCTAAACTAGATATTTTATAAGTTTCTTTAATTAGCTTCCTAATTGTTGTTAGAATTTCAGATTGTAGATTTCACACTTAAAATGCTCATCTAGGCTGTAAAAGACAAATCCAGGATCTCATTAACATTCTTACTATGAGAACACCACAAACTCAATCAAAACACAACATTGATAAGCAATCAGCCTGTGCTATATTTGCAACCAACGTTACCTTCCAATATACCGAGCCTTCACAAGTCAAGAAAGCTGAAATGCTTCAACAAGACTCTACTGATCTACAACAGTCTGCAGTTTGAAGATAATGGGACCTGAGCACCTAAATCTTTTAGGTACATTTAAAAATCCCATCCTCAGGTGCCTAAATTTGGGCTTAAGAGCCTAACTTTAGGCTCCTAGTTTCAAAAACTTGGCCTGTGTGTATAAAAGAGTTCACAATTATTGTGCTAAGGTATTTAAAGTCTAAAAAAATTTCATTAACGCTGAAGCAATTTTGTTTTAAGTTACAAAGATTTTACTCACTAAGAATATATTAATATTTTGGTTTTTGCCTAAAGCTGTTTTATAACATCTAAATAAGGTACCCTATCACTATATTTTTAAAAAGCATTTGCAATTAATTTTGTTATATAATAGCACAAGTTTTCAAGTTAGTTTTATAAAATCTCAACGTGACAAATCCACAATTGATTAAAATTCAAGTGATTTTAATCAATTATTTAAACTGGTTTTGATTTATATTGCTCTACCCTGTAAATTTACATTACAATTGTTGTATGCAATGTTGCTGTAGCCATGTTGGTCCCAGGATATTAGAGAGAGAAAGTGGGTGAGGTAACATAACTGTTGGCTCATGAAGATGACAGCCGAAAACAGCATTCATCAAGATAAATAGGTTAAATCCCACACCTTTTACAGTTTCCATTATTGTCTCATCTTCATTTTAAGTCTTTACACACAGGAACTATAGCTGTTTGAGAGGTATGACAGATACTAATTTATTACTAAGCAATTTCAACTGCTTTTTGTTTTTCATTATTTTTTAAAAAATAAATTAAAGAATTTAGAAGGCAAGACTATCCAGATGGGACCAACGTCAAGTTAGAGCAAATTTGGAACCAAAAGTCTTCACAATATCCTTTCAAAATGTAAATAAGTCAAACTCAAAAATACATGCACATATGCTTATAGTGACTGAAGATATTTTCGTTAAAACCCCAACAGTATAACTACACATCAATATCAGAAGGCAACTAGTCCAGTATGTTTAGACTGTGAACCCAGTTCAATCAGACAAGCATATCTGCAGAGCCATGGTTATTGCCATTGCAAAAGAATACTGTAGCTGGTGCTCAGGATCAAAGTAACACATTAAAAGCCAATTAAACGAGGAAATAATAGCTGAAAGATGTTGGTGTGGCACGCACCTTCAGTATCATCACGCAATTGCTCCACCAAATCTGTCAAATCCTCCCAAGAGTCTTTGCAAACAGCAAAAAGAAAGGAAAAGAAAGATCAAATGTCATGCAAGCCATGATCTAAAGGAAAGAATCAAAATTAAGATATAAGAAAGGGAAAACGGAAAAGAGATTTCTGTAATACAACACTCAGTTTGCAGTAGTAAGAGATTTGCAATTCAAAAGGATTTATTAGTCTGCACAAAGTAATATAGCAAAGCTTTATTAGAGAAGAGAAAGCAATTATTGCATAGTTAGGTTTGGAGATATGTTTGTTTAAGCCTTAAGGCTAATACTTCTGTAAAGCATTTATTAATTAAAAAAATCCAACTAGAAAGCTGTATCTTTATTTTAGAACTATACAAATCTAAGTACTGAAGTTCTCATATTTAACTTGATGCAACTTCAGCATCTGCCTCAGTCCTCTTTCCATATGACCACCTAAATATTCCTACAAACGAAAAACAAGCCCTGTAAGCATTTTGGGGTGGGTTTTTTTTAGAATAAAATGCATGTAAAACCAATTAGGCTAGAAAGGACCATAACTCAGATTTCCAATTGCTGCAGATATATCCAAGATGACTTCAATCTTGTCACAGCTTAAATTGTGTCACACAAATGAGGGTGCACTGACATCTCCATAATAAAATGTCTCTTACTCTGCGATGCAATTCTGCAGACAGCTGATAGGCAAGGGGGCGGAGGTAGAGATCCTGGCAGAGAAATGAGGAGGGGCGGGGGGAAAACCGGTCTTAACATGCTCAGGTTTCACAGTAGCAGCCGTGTTAGTTTGTATCCGCAAAAAGAACAGGAGTACTTGTGGCACCTTAGAGACTAACAAATTTATTAGAGCTTAAGCTTTCGTGGGCTACAGCCCACTTCTTCGGATGCATATAGAGTGGAACATATATTGAGGAGATATATATACACACATACAGAGAGCATGAACAGGTGGGAGTTGTCTTACCAACTCTGAGAGGCCAATTAAATAAGAGAAAAAAACTTTTGAAGTAACAATCAAGCTAGCCCAGTACAGACAGTGACAGCCAATGACAGACCTGCAGGTGGCTATATTACAACAGAAAAACTTCAAAAACAGACTCCAACGAGAGACTGCTGAGCTGGAATTGATATGCAAACTAGATACAATCAACTCAGGATTGAATAAGGACTGGGAATGGCTGAGCCATTAGATTCAATGTTTGTATCTCCCCTTGTAAGTATTCTCACACTTCTTATCAAACTGTCTGTACTGGGCTAGCTTGATTATCACTTCAAAAGTTTTTTTCTCTTACTTAATTGGCCTCTCAGAACAGCCCACCTGTTCATGCTCTCTGTATGTGTGTATATATATCTCCTCAATATATGTTCCACTCTATATGCATCCGAAGAAGTGTGCTGTAGTCCACGAAAGCTTACGCTCTAATAAATTTGTTAGTCTCTAAGGTGCCACAAGTACTCCTGTTCTTTTAACATACTCAGTAATTCTCTGTTATCAACACCAGAAAACAAAGTTACCAAACAAGAGTGTATATACTCAACATGATTCTGGGCTTCATACTTACATTAAATTTTTCCTAGAGCAAATTTGCAGTTATATTGGGTGTTTGACGGGTAAGGAAGGTTGAATTCCCTCTTATAAGCCATACTGAGCAAAGTACACATTCCACTAAGATCTCATTCCTGCCCCGCCCCCGCAGAAAGCTACAGCTAACCTAGGGTTACCATTCGTCCGGATTTACCCGGACATGTCCTCCTTTTTGTGCTAAAAATAGCGTCCGGGGGGAATTTGTAAAGCACTCACAATGTCCGGGATTTCCCCCCTCCCCCGGAGCGGCTGGGAGGGCTGCAGGAAAGTCCCGGGCTGGACTCCGGAGCAGCTGGAGAGGAGCTCCGCCCTGCATTCTGAGCAAGTGTCTCAGCACAAAGTGCAGCCCTCCCCTTTTGCAACTGGGAGCGGTGTCTGCCATGCAGCGTAGCAAAACGGGAGCGAGAGCACTTTGTGCTGATACAAGGGCAGCTCTCCCCTGCAACCCGGTCCGGATCTGGGACCGGGTTTTGTTGTGCAGGGCCAGGGACCGGGTTTTGTTGTGCTGGGGAGCTCAGCCACGTGTCCGGCTCGCACAGAGCCCAACACCCTGTTCTGAGCAGCAGGGTAAGGGGGGCAGGAGAAGGGGCAGGGAGGTTCTGGAGGGGGCAGTCAAGAAATGGGGGGGGCTTTTTGGGGGGAGTGGAGAAAGTTTTGGGCAGTCAGGGTACAGGTAGGGGGTAGGGTCCTGGTGGGCAGTTGGGGGGGGTCTTAGGAGGGGGCAGTTAGGGGACAAGGAACAGGGAGTCTTAGGTAGGGGGTGGGGTTCTGGAGGGCAGTTAGGAGCAGGGGTCCCAGGAGGGGGCAGTCAGGGGACAAGGAGCGGGGGGGGTAGGGGGCTGGGAGTTCTGGGGGGGAGCTGTCAGGGGGCAGGAGTGGGGAGAGGGATCGGAGCAGTCAGGGGACAGGGAGCAGAGGGGTTTAGATGGGTTGGGAGTTCTGGGGGGGGGCTGTCAGGGGGCAGGAGTGCGGAGAGGGATCGGAGCAGTCAGGGGACAGGGAGCAGAGGGGTTTAGATGGGTTGGGAGTTCTGGGGGGGGGCTGTCAGGGGGTGGGGAGTGGTTGGATGGGGCGTGGGAGTCCCAGGGGTCTGTCTGGGGGTGGGGGTGTGGATAAAGGTTGGGGCAGTCAGGGGACAAGAGGCAGGGAGGCTTAGATAGTCCTGGGGGGCAGTTAGGGGCAGGGGTCCCAGGAGGGGGTAGTCAGGGGACAAGGAACGGGGGGAGGGTTGGGAGGTCAGGGGGGGCGGGAAGTGGGAGGGGCAGGGGCGGGGCTAGGGCGGGGCTCCTCCCGTCCTCTTTTTTGCTCGCTGAAATATGGTAACCCTAGCTAACCTCCTCCTCCAAAGAAACTGTGTTGATTTGTGAATAGCAAAGACAGTGATACCCTGCATATAAAATAAAGTGAAAATGTGATAGAGATCCAAAAATCATTGAGCAGAAGATAAGTCTTCCATAACATATTCTTACTGACCAACCTTCATATTCTAAAACTAAACAGCTCATTCTAATCATTTTTTGGAAATTAGTTTTACACCTGAATTCTTGTATTTTCCAGATGTCCAGTTTTTCTTATTCTAAAGCAAATCTGTTGCATATATTGAGTGTAATGGAGTGAAACTGCATTTCATTTTCATAGGACAGAATCGTTATAAGTATTGAAGCTAGTGTCATTCAGTAATTTAATATTTGTGGGAAACACTTTCTATAATGAAATTATTTACGATAAGAGTGCCTAGTATCTATTGGATACAGTTTTGTAGTTTAAATCATAAAAGGGTCTAGTAATTCTTGTTAATTAATAGGATTTACATGCATGGGTAAAAAACAGCCCCAGCCCCTAATAATTCCATAATCCTTATTTACATACATGTAAAGGAATTCCACTGGTTTTGAGTCACAAACACATCACCATCAGAAGTAGATGATTAAACAAAGATTCATTCCTTCTTTGTGCAAATGTTCATGGTAATAAAGAATAAATGAGGAAAAAACCCACAATGTTAAAAATTTCCAAGAAAAATGTCCACTAGGCATCAGCAGATTGATAATACATTTTTTCCTTTTCCTATGTTTTGATTTTTGTCATCCCCCACATCTAACAAATGAATAGTACAAGAAACTTGTGAATCTCCAATTCTATATTTGCTTTCTTCCCCCTCCCCCACCACAATCCTCTCTCTTCCTATGGACCCCCACATCTAAAACTTACGACATCATAAGGTATTTTCCACCAAATCCGAGGCTTTGCTATTATGATCGTCTGGTCTACATGCCTGCTGATGACTGCACAAACAACAGATTTGATTTCTTATCACTTTTTAAAAAGTTAGATATTATAGTGTGTCTTCCTGCAGTGACCTTCTGACATTTCCACCGTGTTCTTTAGCTGTTAATGCACAAAAATATCCCTGAAGGCCAATAGGTTCTAACATATGAATCACGATATCAGGTCACATCAGTAAAGTCCAAATTAGTCTAGTATTCTGTGTGATGACAAGTATCAGAGGGGTAGCCATGTTAGTCTCAATCTGTAAAAAGCAACAGAGGGTCCTGTGGCACCTTTAAGACTAACATAAGCTTTCGTGGGTAAGAACCTCACTTCTTCAGATGCAAGAAGAAGTGAGGTTCTTACCCACAAAAGCTTATGCTCCCAATACTTCTGTTAGTCTTAAAGGTGCCACAGGACCCTCTGTTGCTTTTTGTGTGATGACGTTAGTCAGTATCAGATACTTCAAAGGAAGGTGCAAGAAACCTTTTGGTGGGCATCACATGGGCCAAATCTGGCCCACAGGCCATATATTTGACATCCCTGAGCTAGGGTTTTAAATAAAAACAGAGATTTCCAGGGAATTTTTTCACACACCACCATAGGCATCGGTCCTATTCACTTTCAGACCAGGGAGCAGCACAGGAGCTGCATAGATTTGAGCTGATAGCTGAGGCTACAGGGACCATTATTAGCTGCATAAAACCAAATTCATGAGAAAGAGCATGTGAGTAAGTGAGCAAGTGACTTAATCAACTTCAAAGTTACACTTTTGTCTAAAATCTTACTACAAGTAACACACAAAATTAGTTTAACAAATTTAGAGCAAAGTCTTTTTATTTGTTTCCTGTTTATTTCTTAGTTCACTTGACAGCACTTTGTGTATGATCAGTTTCTATGTTAACTCCGTGTTATCAGTTTTCCCCTACTTGTGTGGGTCTCTCACACAGCAAAAAGGAACAGAAACTTTTTAAGAGACAGGAAACACTCAAAATTGTGAATGCTGGGGAGAGCTGTAGTAAATGAAAATACTTAAAATTCATTTTTTAAATGACTGTATTTCATCTTCAAGGAATCTCTTTAACAGCATTTCTACTTTTGCCATCATCATCATCAGTGTTCCAAGTCTTAATTACTGTATATCAACCCAATTCAGAGTATAAAAAGATCAAGACTTTTTTTTTCCAGTCTTGAACTGAAAAGGTTTCAACGTTCAAATTAAATTCTTGAAAAGTCTAATGTTACATATTTTTAATATTAGATAAAAATAAGCATACTGTGAAGCTTTTCTTTGGAAAAGTGCAGGAAGAAAAAACTTAACGGACAAATTCATATTAAAACCATCTAATGTACTAAGTATCAATGCTGCCTGTGTTTTAAGGAGAAAAATACAGTGACATTTTACATATGTTATAAATACAATAAATTATCTGTAAGTGAGTCTATCTTCATCTATTTTCCTAATCAGAGAGGTGTTGCTATTTTAATACACAGTAGAAGTATGGGGTTAAAGTTACTGTGTAACAGAACACACATGCATGCTGCTTAAAAAAAATTAGAAAACTAAAAGGCTGTATGAGCTGAAGCAACCCCCAGTCACAAACGATTCTCTCTGACAATATGTGTACATTTAATACATCTACTAATCAGTAATAAGTGGCTCCTTTGCAGTACACAGTACTGCATTCATCAGAAATATTTTCCCCCCAATATCGTCACACTAGTGTCAAAGAATCTTCTGCATTTTTAAAATTTTCTTTTAGTTACTTAACACAATTTGTAAAGACAGTTTTGTCCAGTGTATAAGGATGATTTTAGATAAATTCTACCCGACCTTGATTAAAAAGTATTCATAAACATTGATTGAATGAGTAAGGCAATGTACAGGCAATGAGAGAATGAGTGTGTATGACGGGGCAGCTGTCCTCTGTGCCACCATTTCGTTTCTGCTACAAAGAACCTTATGAAATGGTGGCTACTCCTGAAGGGCCCGCATATATTTCCATTAAAAAAATCCTTTGTCCCACCCTTGCCTTTATGGGGGTGATTATTCAAATTTGCAATTTTTTCCTTTAAGATTCTAAAGCAGACACAATACTTAAAAGGTCACATATACCGAAACTCATAATAAGTAATGCTGCTAATAATGGAACTTGAACATACATATGTTCTCCTGTATGAGACGAGGCCTTAAGCAAAAATTCTTAAAAAGCAGAAAATACGAGGGCATTAAAAAAGCTGCATTTTTATAAGCAAATAAGATTTAAAAAAACCCAAAAGAGACTGAGTGTCCAAGAAGCTTCTAACAGCTCTGTTGACTGCTAACATACCAATTTTTTACAAGCAATTAGTGAGGAGAAATATTACATAACAGCTGTGTACAGTTTTCTAAAAATCAAAATTATGATGAAGACAGACTTGGGTTGAGATAGAAACCCCTTAAAATATTTTAAGTCCAGGAAACTATAATGCCAGTGCCCAGGCCCAGCCCACTGTGGCTATCCACTTTAGCATAAAGCTTTCCCAAACTCATCACTCATTACCTTGGCCTGTGTGCTGTGAAGAGACAACGTAAGTTGTGACAAACTGGTCAAAAAGACCACACGGGGGAAAAGTAGTGAGATTCCATAGCACTGCACAGCCTCAACCCCCCACCCCACACACACGAAGGACTTAACTACAAATGGGGGGGGGGGGGGGGAGGGATTGTGGCCTGTGACATAGTGGGAAGAACCAGAGTTAAATGAAATATCTGCTTTGAATTACATGTTTTTCTGACTGATGGGAGGAAATGGACAGCAACAGGGCCTAAAGCCCAGGACAGGTATTCCTTTAAGTTTCTTCATTTAAATATCCCATATATACCCCTCATAAAAAGCGGAGTAAAATCCTATAGCACTGTCTCGCACACAAATACCTACCGTATATACTCATTCATAAGCCGAATAATTTTGGTAAAAAAGTGACACATCAAAGAGCGGGGGTCAGCTTATAAAAGGGTCTACACCAAAATTTGATTATTTTAAACTCTATGGAGTCATTGAATTGAATATCTAATACACTGTCGTTTTGTTTACCTGGAGCATCTGCAGGCATGAAGTCCCTCAGCTCCCTGTGGCCGCGGTTCGCCGTTCCCAGACAATGGGAGCTGAGGGGCTCCTTGCCTGCAGACACGCCAAGTAAACAAAATGTCCCAACCAGCCAGCGGTTACCCTGACGGCCAGGAACCAAAGTTTGCCAACCCCTGAAATATAGGGTCGGCTTATGAAAGGGCATACAGTTTTTGTTATTTTTACCTAACCATCTTGAGGGGTCATCTTATAAACAAATGGGCTAATGAACGAGTATATATGGTATATATTTCAAATCAAGCAGACTTCAAAATTGTAGTTTTTAAAAACTAACGCAGGGCACAGGATAACCAGTCTCTGCTTGAGTTCCTACTCAAAGATATCAAGAGGGCTCAGCACAGAGTGTGACAGGACCTTTAGCCAGGCTTCCACTGTTGTATTAAGTCCACATGTTAGAGCATTGGGCTCTATGGCTTCCACAACGATTTGCTATTGCTTTCTATTTTCCGTGGCTCACCTGCCCAGGCCCATCGTATTTTCTAACGTTGTGTTATGCGGATGTAAGAGAATGGCTTGCCACAATTTAGTACAATGCTCTGGCATTTGTGGAATCGGAATCCTCATGGAAATTTACCAAAAAAGTGTTACACAGCCTTAAAATTTTATGTCAGATTCACATTCCTCTGAACATGCTTTAAATGGAAATAAATATTTTGTACATATCTATTATGACCCTAATAAACACTTAAGGAGAACCAGAAAGGTATGCTATATTTAAAAAGGACAAACAAAAACAAAACCCCACCATCATGTTGGAAAATGAAATTAACATGCTGCGGGATTTAAGCAAAAATTAATCTGAAGGCCTTTAAGCCAGCTTGTTATTACCTACTATGAAATGCTTGACCTGGAAACATTAATTTAAAATGCCAATAATCAATGTATACAAGGTTAAAGAAATACTGCTGACAAAAATTATCTGGGAATCTACACACTAAGCTGGAGAAGACAAGTCTAGGTGCATTTCAACCAGAATTCACACTAAGAGTGGTTGGAAAAATAAAGGGTTTGAAAAAAAATCCAAGAGATTTGGTGTTATTCAGTTCCTTTTCTTTCCCTTTTGCAACCATATGCACAGTGGAAATATGTAAATTAACAGAATACTCAGCATTAGAGTTATGCAAAATTAAAAAGTTTTCTTTCACAACATCAAGTGAAACTTGTCCTCATTTCAATTTATGCACAATACTGAAAAAATACCAATTTTTGTATTAAAATATGAAACCACTTTTAATTTCTGTTATCTAGGTAACCGTATCTTATGTCTCAAATGGGTCCCTTCTCCACTTAAAAAAATAATCTCAGATACTAACCCTGAGCAATTTTCTCAGAAATGGGTCTAATTATCCTGTTTGCAATAACAAATGAAGAAAGTCTGAATTGCTTTGCATTTGTCTATGAATATTTCACATTTGTCCACTCAACATCTGTGCGTATCATAAACTGTGAATTGTTTGTTACATTTTCACAGCAAGGAATTATAAAAAACAAAAGGAAAAGACTGGAAACAGAGTGGGGAAAATTACATAATCAACAACACTAGTAAAAATGTCATAACAGGCTAAAAAGGGTAGACTGTATAAACAAAACTGAGAATTTCACAAACAAACAAAAAAAAATCAAAGCTTTCCTGCACGTATATTAAGGGCAAAAAGGAAAAATGCCTTAAAGATCATAAAGTTGGCCTCAAAGTGTCAATTACAAAAACTCCTTCCAAGCAAACATCACTGCATCAACCAAGCTAATAACTGAAATACTAAACTAAATTTTAAAAGTAGGAACATACGAAAGGAAACAAGACATCTGTCACAGCCAAACCCCTGGATCTGGGAACTTACAGTTCCCATTGTAGCACTGTGGCTACATTTTTGCTGACATTATTTGATCTTGGTGTAATCTGGCCTCCACAGACATGAGTTAATCTTATCAGAGGTTTCCTCCTACCACAGCAACACGGGCATCTTTTTCTTATTCCTCAGGCCATTCTGAAAGAACCATTTTTGCTTTCCTAGCCGTTGCACCATTTTCTCCAGAGACTTCTGAAACCATCTTCCTTGCTTCACATTCTAGTTTGTAGAGCTTCCAAGAGAAACTCTACAAACTCATCCCCCATGAACCCATCGCAGGGACCTTCCATGTGCTTCCCAAGATACACAAAACAAGGGAACCCAGGCAGACACTTCATATCTGGCCACAGCATTCTTCCTGAAGCACTATCACGTCTTATGGAAACCATCCTCAAACCACAGACCACACAAAGGGCCAGCTTACTCCAGGACACAACCGACTTCCTCCATAAACTCTGCAACATTAACAGCCTCCCTCAGAACACCATCCTTGCCATCAAGGAGGTCACTTGCCTATACTCTAACATCATTCACGATAGCATAGCTGCTTGACTCCAATATTTACAGGACAATGAACAACACTCAGATATTCACCCCAAATATCAACTCATCCATTTCATCCTCACCCACAACAATTTTACACTCAACAAACATTTTGTCCAAACCATGGGAACACCCACGGATATGAGGATAGCTCCTCCTCAATATGCCAGCCTCTTCACAGGCCACCTAGCAGAAGAATGTCTGGACAAATGCACCATGAAACCAGTGATATACCTGAGATACATTGATATTATTTTCATCCTCTAGACAGATGACAAACTCCTTCATAGATTTCCACTACAACTTCAACCACCACCACTGTCCATTAAACTCTCTCTGGAACACTCCCACACTAGCATCGACTTCCTGGACAATACGATCAGCTTCAGCAATGGAACCCTTCAGACAACTATATACAAGAAACCCACAGATCACCACACCTATCTTCACAGATCCAGGAACCATCCCAAATGCACCAAGAAATTGGTTATCTACAACCAGGCGCTCAGATGCCACACAATAAGGTCCGAGGACAATGTCTGGGATACACACCTTAACGCTGCCTTCACCAAACAAGGACGCTCCAGAGTAGTAGACTGCATCATGGAACAGGCAACCCAAATATCCTGAGAGAATCTGCTTCAATACAGAAATAAAACCTCCTCTGACCACACATCCCTAGTTATAACCTACCACCCCCACACTGGAACACTTTTGGGCTACCAAACAACTACAACCCACATTTGATGGGGAACCCATCCTGAAATAATTCTTTCCTGAACCCCCTCTTCTGGCCTTCCAACGACTCTCCAATCTCATCATCAGAAACAAGTTCCCCACAGACCAGGAGACACTACATGTGGAAAGTGGCATCAGACTCTGCCACAACAACAGATGCAAAACCTGCAGACGTATCTCCACTGCTAGAACAATCAACGTCCACCACAACATACCTTTCAAGATCCATGGGTCCTAACATGTCTATCACAACATGTGGTGTACTTTAGCCAGTGCAGTAAATGCCCCAACAACTACTATATGGATGAACCCAGACAATCATTACACTCTCGAATGAACTCACACAGGAAAATTATGATAGACAAAAACACAGTATCACCTGTGGGTGAACACTTTTCACAAAGTGATCACTCTATCTCTGACCTATCAGTCTTCATCCTCAAAATGCACAACATTTTCAAAAGACGAGCCTGGGAGCTTAAATTCACAACTTTGCTAAACACTAAAAAGCATGGTCTTAATAAAGACATTATTGTAATAAGCCATAAATCCAATCTAAAATCCACTAACCCCCTTTTTTGTCCTAACAAAAAGGACGAGGAGTACTTGTGGCATAAGCTCTCGTGGGCTAGAACCCACTTCATAGAAGTCCACTATGGGCAAGTAATGGTACAACTGGGCTTCTGTTCTATTCCTATCTTTACCAATGACTCCCTGCATGATCTTAGGCAAGTCATTTAACCTCTATCCCACAATTCACCCAGGTCTCCAATCGATATAAAGGTACCTCCCTACTTTAAAAGGGTGTTGGAGGCTTGATACATTGGTGTCTGTAAAGAACGTCACAGTCCTTGAATGGGAATTGCCCTATAAGTGCAAATATTCTTTAAGAGATTCTTCAGAAGGCATTTTAAACAGAAAAATCCTGCAGAGGTTGTAGCCTGACCCAAAGTTGGGTAAATATAATTGTAACTTGAGGATTAACAGGTTTTTGTTCCAAGATCAGGCCCAGTAAGATTATTGTAAAATTATTATATAATTTGGGAACTCCAATGTGCACAGGTGCAACACCTGAAACTACCTGAAGGGGGGTTCCAAAGAGGATGGAGCTCGGCTGTTCTCAGTGGTGGCAGATGACAGAACAAGGAGCAATGGTCTCAAGTTGCAGTGGGGGAGGTTTAGGTTGGATATTAGGAAACACTATTTCACTAGGAGGGTGGTGAAACACTGAAATGCGTTACCTAGGGAGGTGGTGGAGTCTCCTTCCTTGGAGGTTTTTAAGGTCCAGCTTGACAAAACCCTGGCTGGGATGATTTAGTTGGGAATTGGTCCTGCTTTGAGCAGGGGGTTGGACTAGATGACCTCTTGAGGTCCCTCCCAACCCTGATATTCTATGATTCTATGATTTTTATCTTGCAAAAAGGCAACCCATTTTCTTTCAAGAATACAAAAGCTGCCTCCTATTGTTTCAACCAAGAGTTTAAACTGCACTCATCACCATAATAGAGTGCCTTACAAAGTCCTAATCCATTATGCAATTTAATCCTCACTCTTCCTCTCCAAATAAGTTGTCCCCTCACCCTGTATTGCCCCAGTCCTCATTACAGGAGGAAAGCTGAAGTCAAAGTGAGTTTTACAATTGTTTCTCTCTACAAGCATGTTAACATATGTAGGCCCCAAACATGTAACTCAGGTCTTAATGTATGTCACTTCTCCCCCCTCCCCCCAAAAATGTTTATGCTGCTACTTGGGAAGGATTTGATTTGTCTCTAATGATAAAATAAGTAATAGATACTGTTTTATTTTGAATTTAAAAAGATGGAAGAACACCAGTAAAGAAACTACAGAAAAACAATTTTCAGTTTAAAAAGATAGTGCACCATGTATTGAGCTATGTTGATGGAGTAATAATATATGGGCAACGTTTAAATAAAGCATTTATTTTTTAAGTATCTATATAAATTCTTCTTCATATAAAAATGCATTAATAAAAACTTTAAAAACTCCTGGTCAAAAGCAAGAAAAAGATTCAACCCAATTTGATGTTAAACTGCCAAAAATTGGATTAACATGAAAGATGTACCCTTTTACCATGTAATTGAGTCACTATAATTCAGCTTTCTAAATATAGCGTTTTAAAGATAAGTGAAGTAGTGTATTTGATACAATAAATTCTTCCTCATATCAAATAAGTCTCATATAAGGCAGCTGTGATGCATACTGCTCATGCTCTCAATTACAAACTGATCCCATAAGTACTAAAATTATTAACCTAATGTGAATCTCTGGCTAAAGTGAAGCCATGTCTTTCAAGGGAGAGGGGAGAAACTCAACAGAACTTTCACTCCACCTTAGATGCACTCATCTTCAGCTATCCTTATGAAAATTCATGACTATTTTACACTTTGCAGTTGTCCACAAAAGATCAACTCTCAATTCCATTTGAATACTATCTGTTCACATGCACGTTTTTAATTTAGTCATTAAAAATCAAGTGATTTCTACTTTTTAATCCATAAAAAGGTTGACTGTATTAAAAAAAAGAACAAAAGAACAAAAAACCTCTAGCAGCATCTCTCATTATTTTGTGCAGGGCCGGCTCCAGGCACCAGCTGAGCAAGCAGGTGCTTGGGGCGGCACGTCAGGCTCTTCGGCGGGTCCCTCGGTCCCTCTCGGAGGGAAGGATCTGCCCCCGAATTGCCGCCGAAGAAGAAAGCAACACGGTGGAGCTGCCGCCGATGGCGGCTTTTTTATTTTTTTTTCCCCCGCCGCTTGGGGCGGCAAAAACCCTGGAGCTGGCCCTGATTTTGTGGTTTTTTTGCTTAACAAAAACTATGTTCCAATTTTTCAGTGACCTACCACTGTTCTGCCAAAATAAAAAACGACAACGGCTAAATCTAATTTTATTCTTTGCATCTAGATAAAATTACGGCCTTTCGAGATCACCAAGTTCATCACCACCAATAACTCCAGGAATTGGAAAAAAACAGGAAATTAAATGTTTTTATTTATAATTTTGTTCTTTTGAGGGTCCGTGGGGGGATTTTGTTTTGTTTTAGTTGCATACAATGTTTAAGACAGAAATTACTTCTAGAGGCTGAAGAGTTGTGCTAATTCTAACCTGGAGCATGATCCTACTCTCGTTTAAGTCTATGGGACAGATTCTGCTCTCAGTTACACCAGCAAAATCCAGAGTAATTCTATTGAAGCAAATGGAGTTACTCCAGATTTATACTCAGGTAACTGAGATCAGAATCTGCCCAACACGGTTTTGCCTTTTTCTTAAGTGGGAGCAGAAATAGGCCCTTGGTTATTATAGAAACTAATACGACTGCATGAAAGGGTGGTTTTGTTTAGGGGTTTTTGTTGTTTTTTAAATATCAATGCCTGAGCAATGGTTTGGCTGAAGCTACTGAATTACCACGATATCCTTATATTACTGAAATATTAGCTCCTTTCTTGCCCCTCCACCTCAAAACCACAAAATCAATTTGAAACTAGGTTTCTTAAGGGAATTCTAATGTAATTCAGCAGCTCCTGAACAGAGGAATGACAGAAGGCCTCTCTTCATAAATAGTGAGCACCCAGTGTGCTGAGTCTCATTCTGTTTGAGAAATTAGTATTACATCCACAAAGATTCCAGTTTTACACACATTCTCCATCTAGCCAAAAAAGTCTTAACATCGTGTGTATTCACATGATATTTAGGGTTGCTTTTAAACTCTTCTTCTAATATTTGTCTGACTGAAATTATCAATATGCAATGTTTTGGTGGGACATACAAAATCAGAATAACTGATAACTTTCTTCAGTTGCCTGCTTTATGTTAATGCACATTTTCTAATTAAACTTGCAGTAAGGAGTCAACAGAAAATGACAACAACAAAATGAACTTACATTCCTTCTCTGGACCACTGAAAAAAAAAATGGACGTAATATTTTTGTAACTTGCTGGTTTACCAGAAATCCTGATCTCTCAGCTTCATAATAATTAAAAGAAAGCAGGAATTTTCTAAAAAGAATTTAAATCATATTGTAGCCAGTCACACAGAGGTAAGTTTGAAAATTAAAATGCTCTAGGACCCACCTACTGAGAAAATTGGGAGCCCAAGAGGGGAGAATCTGGAAACCACTAAAGCCTCCAATGTGGTCCTGCAGCAGAGCCTCACAGGAAGTTAAATAAGGGCAATAACATATATGGTATAGTCTACATAAATAATAAATCAAAACTGACTAAACAAAAAGCTCTCTTCATTGAGTCTTCCTTTTACTGTGTCCGTCATTCTCTCTATTTCTCCATCCTCCTTTCATTTATTGTCCTTTTTTTACTCTTTAATTGAAAATTAATACTTTTCGTTCCCTAGCTTCTCTTTCTTTATAAGCAAGCACAACACTCCTTCCTGTTTCTTATTTCCATTCCCACTAGTTTGTCGTCATCTGTGACATGTGGACACCATCAATGTGGGGGAGGAACTTACTTCTTATGTTATCTGAGTACCTATGAGCCCCAGTCATGGACTAGGACCGCATTCTGCTAGGCACTGTAGAAACAGAACAAAAAGACTTTAAACTCTTTGGGACAGGGACTAAGTAGAAGACAAGAGACAACAGATGATTCCAATGGGTCCAGGTACAGGAAACAGAGACACTATTGGTCACTGTGGTTTCAGCACACCAGCCACCTAGCCATTGTCAAGTTATTTGTTGCATCACAGCAAAGGAAAATTTAAAGGAGGGATTTGAAGGATGATGTGATAAATGAAGTGGAGGGTATCTCCCTTTAATGGGGACCCAACCAGCCAGCTAGCTGTAAAAGCCCTCTTGGTAGCTGTTCTCTTCTTGCTTTACTTGTAAAGGGTTAAAAAGTCCCCCAGGTTTGTGGAACTCCTCTGTGCTAACCCCGATGCTTTTGTTTGCTTGTAACCTTTAAACTGAGCCCCCAAGAAAACTAGTTTGGGTGCTTAATTTTTGGAATTGCTCTTTTAAAATCTAGCACAAGCCTAAGTTCTTGTATTTTTTTCCTTCTTGTTTTTAATAAAATTTACCTTTTTTAAGAACAGGATTGGATTTTTGGTGTCCTAAGAGGTTTGTGCATGTTGTTTGATTAGCTGGTAGCACAGCTAATTTCCTTTGTTTTCTTTCTCAGCTCTTTCCTGTCCGGGGGACGGAGAGGGGTATGAAGTGGGGAGGGTTGAAAGGGCTCGAGGGTATCCCACAGGGAGGAACTCCCAAATGTTCCTTCCTGAGTCCAAGAGGTTATTTTTGCATTTGGGTGGTGGCAGCGTTTACCAAGCCAAGGTCAGAGAAAAGCTGTAACCTTAGGAGTTTAATACAAGCCTGGAGTGGCAAGTATTAATTTTTAGAATCCTTGTGGGCCCCCACCTTCTCTATTCAAAGTGACAGAGTGGGGATTAGCCTTGACAGAGGATAATGAGGTAGTTTGTGGATGTTTATGGGGAGCTCCTCCCAAGTGTGAGGGGCAGCATGGAAAAACCACAAAGGTGCTTGTTTGAATATTTAACAAGTGAGCGAGGGAGGCTGGCATCCTTGGGAGGCGGAGGTCAACCTTTCAGTAGTAAGGGAGAGATAATGGGCAGGGTCGGGACAGGGTGCGAAGGGCCTTGTAAGTGAAGACAAGTAGCTTATGTTTGATGCAATAGATAAGAGGGAGCCAATGAAGGGAAGCAGTCTGGTGCCAGGACAGAAGCCCATCCCTGGTTCTAGGGTGCCAAGCCTAAAGTATTTGGACCAGGGTGGGATTTACTACCGACCTTTATTTGTAGTAAGGCATGATAGCTCAGACACAAAGTGTCCATCCCCCAACAAATAAACTAGCCTTTTTAAATTATAGAAAAATAAACATCTATATAATGCCAATTTTATTATATATTAATTCATATCTCAAAAAGGATTTTTTAAAATCGAATGTGTCTGGAATGTTCCACACAATATTTTTAATAGCTTCTGATATTTAAAAGATAGCTTTCATAACAACTAGATCTAGAAACTAGATTACTTACTGTGCATGCAAAGTAATTACTTTGGTAGACAATTTTTCTTTTAGTATTAATGCTTAAAGTTGTCTTTAGAGGTATTTACATGGTTTGAATTGGTACACAATCATATTAGATAAGTAGGATATATTTTCAACATCTTCTGTGAATAGTACTATTGAGTCAATATGAAATTTGTTAAGCAGAAGAGGGCCAAAACTGAAATAAGTAAAATTTTACTCCATCATTAACTTTGGGGTTTATATGCAGTGGGACCTGGAGCTAAACAATCCATAGTTTACAGAATCAAGATCTGATTGAATAGGTTTTCCAAAGCCACAATAATCTCCTGTTTTCCCATCTGCACTATTAGAAATACCCCAAGTTTCCCAAAACAGCATTAAGATAATGTACTGTAACAGCTCAAAAGGGTAGCTATATTTTATCACACCAACCCACACTACTCCAAAGAACGGTCTATGAAAAGCAAATACCGTAAGAGAAAAATGAAAAATTCAAAGAACATTAGAGTCAGGTTAAGGCTGACATACAGAGAAACAACAGTAAGGAAATTCGAAGTCAAGTACATCTGTTCATCCTTACATCTCCCGTTGTTTGTGTTACTTCAGATACTGTAGGAATCTCAAACGTGCGTGCTGCAGCACCTAACCACAATGGGACACACTTAAGATGGAGTTTCAGCCTCTTATTTTGAAGCCTTTTGCTACTGTCAGTCTGAATTACTTTGTCTTTGTGAATAAATCTGAGCTAATGGATTTCTATCCCTGAAATCGTTTGACAGGTGAAGTTTAAATTATTATTTTTTAACCAGGGAGAATCTTATTTAATTTCAAGAGCAATTCCATACAAAAGAAATCCCATCTAGCAAAATATCAAAATAAGATGTTACTATTTGACAATGGCAATGTCAAGTGGCGTGGCATGGATTTACATCATGATAGTTACTGAATAAGGAGCCTAATACTGAAAGGTATACGCCAATTGGTGTCAGTCATTTCAATAGGAATTCAGCACTTGATAGGATTCAGTACTAAGTGATTACTGGATCACAAGTAAACAAAGTAAAATGCTTCCACGCATTATTGACCATTATTTTTTGGAAGAGACTGTATGGGGGTTTTGTTTTGTATTCTTGCAAAGCTTTACGTTGGTTCTATTTCTCAACTTCACTGTACTTGTCCTGTACATTAAATTGCTTTCATCACAGCCAGATCACAAATAATCATTAGTTCCCTTAGAAAATTAAAGACAGAAATGTGTTTTATGGATCCATATTGCAGGCTTCAAAGCCATCTTAAATAATGGCACAAGATTCCTGATAGTATCATCACATGATATGAGATATAATTGCACAATTCCTTGGGGCTTGTCAAAATTCTCCTCATATCACATATTCATCAGAATGTTGTTGATGTGCTCTATTTTTGAATGCTGCCTGTTTACAAGACAGCTGCACATTTCTTAATAACCAATGTTTAAATACGGACATCAAGATAAAATGCATCTAACAAAAATACTCAGGTTATTTTCTTTCATGTGCAGATATGACAATACAGAACCTCATCTCTTATAATGCAACTTTGGGCTTCTAAATAAAACAACAATAAAAAAAACCCAACACAACAATGACCCTCTAGAAAGAAGTCTGATTTTAAAAGATACTTCAGAATCGTGTCAGAATTTATTTTATATTATATATAAAAAAAATTTGGCTAAGGCATATACAATTTTGGTCATGTTTTCCAGATTATGTAAGCCCTTGAATGGTGAAGCCCCTCCCCACACACACACACACTGTAGTTGTAACAATGAGATGGCTGCAGGGCTCCCAAGTTAGAGAATTGGACCATACCTTCATGGGTAGGTTCTGGGTCGGGGGTAAGTGAGATGTCATCCAGCTCGCGCAGGCAGAGCCATTCTCCATCCATTGACACTCGGAATTTGCAAAGATAGATGGTCTCCATGGCAGCCTGCGTGATCTTGTCTGTAGTGGGGGTTGGCATATCGCTTTGAGGCGTCAAGGCAGACATGATGACTCAGCTGGCACAACAAAAAAGAACTAAAAGGAAAAACCTTCTGAGGAAGATAATAAGAAATACCTTGCTGTGTAGGAACAAATATGCTCAAATCACACAAACTGCAAAATATTTTTCATATATACAGCAAGGTATAAATGATGCTCCTCTTCAGTTTCCTCCTCCTTTCTCTTCCCCAACTATCTTTTTCCTCAGCTGTGCTAGATGCTATTAATCCTAAGCAACCACAGAAAACCTGGTCACTGCATAAAAGAAAAAGCTTCCTTTGCTAGTTACCAAAACTAAGAAAAGAAAAACCAAAACAATATAAGTCTATAGGAATAGATAGAATTGCTAGAATCACTACTAGTCTCTTTCTCCCCCAGAGAAGCCAGGACACAGAGTGCTAATAGGATTGGTTGTGCGCAGCAAGCAGGGTGTTGACCAAAATGGCTGACTAATGAACTGAACTGAAAATTCAGACTCATGTGACCAGCTGCTCAGATCGTAGGGCAAGCAATTCCCAGGATGCTCTATAGATGCTGCTGATGCAGGGAGAGCAATTAGGCTGATCTTGCTCTCACCATCCACAGCCTCTTTTCAGACTATGCTAGTCAATCTGCGATCAGGCATAACATAATGCACATATTTCTCATCAGTCCCTCTCATAGTACAAAGGAGTGGAGTGTCTATTTGATGACTTCAAAGAGAGATTTGTATTCCTTTCACGTGCCTGGGTGCTTCTATATAAGTCAAATTGGCTGTGCAAATTATGATTGACAACTAGCTTCCAGTGAGTTTAAGTTTCTCAAAAACTACCTTTTAAACTGAACTTCCCAACTAAACAAATATTACATGGATTTACTCTCTCAGATAGTAAAACAAATTTGAACAAACCACCTAATTTTAAGTGTTTGCAGTGCATCATTGACCCAGATTTTAGCCTCCACTTTTTTTGTGGTATTATAAATTATAAAGGCCAGACTGCTAACTAAAATTTAAAATTCTCCATTAAAAACTGGTGCAACTTTGGGTAAATCCAAATAAAAGCTGTTGCCACTGAACATGAAGTAAAAATTGAAAGATACTTTTTAAAGAACAAACTGGTAACCCTGCCTGGTACCTTTCAGGCAATTTGACTCATCGTGCCTGGTACCTTTCAGGCAATTTGACTCATCGTGCCCTTAACCTTAACATGCCTCCCGCGAGGTGGGAATTGCAGTCTGCTCTGTGCCTGACACCTTCTACCCAAGCTTGTACCTCAAGAAATCAGTGATCTCGAGATCACTGCCTAACCATGGTAATCTACATGACAGGACATAACCACCACTTAAGGAAGGGTGTGTGGGTGTGTGTGTGTGGGTATGTGTGTAAAAATAAAACAACACCATGTGGTATTTAATAATTTTAAATAAGATTTATATTACTTCCAGTACTCAGTGACTGTAGTGTTACATATGAATGAACTGCCCCCACATCAACACAATAGGGCAACCTAGAGGCATTTTACATTTAAAACTACATGAATAAAAAAGTATTACATAGAAAACTGCCCTCCCCCCTCCCCAAAATCAAATTTAAACAAACACCTGAATGGTGTATTTGGATGCACAGAAATGTTAGTAGTTTGAAAGGCAGAAACACGTGACATTTCACTACAAAATTCAGCTCCCCAATAAGTATGTCTCAAAAAAGGGAACAGAAAACAGTCACCAAGTTAGTTTTCACTGTATTTATGGAACTGGGGGGGAAAAGTCAGCAATAGTTTACAGCAGTTACTTCTAACAACAGGCAAAGAAAAGAAGTTGCTTACCAATATTTACCAGGAGTGTGACAACTGATTATTTATTTTACCTTAAAGGGGACTGCGTACATATTCTAACTAGTTCTGTAGTGTATTGTTACTGTGATATAATACACACAGCACACATGGCAAAAATTATAGGTAGCTTTCTGAGAGAAAGCAACTCTTTTTTAAAAACACTAACGGTAGTTTACCATGTTGATGAAAGAGTATAAAAACTTCAGCAAATATCTCCAGTTTTAAATGTTTGGATTTTATCACCACCACCACCCTGGACAATGAAACTAGACGGGTCAGTCTCTTTATTTAGTCAGTCTTGTTTTCAAGTTCAAACACAATATCGTAATACTTTAAATACCAGAGCGGAATGTTTGAATAACAAAACCACACAAAATAAGCAATATAATTTTTTTTGTTAAACCTAATTTTGCTTCGTTGGTTCTTTTAATACAAAACCTGAATTTTGACCAAGCGTGGTTCTTAAATGGCACTTGTAACATATGCCACTTTAAAAAAAAAAAAAAAAAAAAAAAAATCAATTTTACCTTTGTAAAGCTGTCCTACCTTTTTAAAAAAATAATCTCAACTACACCTGGCCTAGAAACTCTAATTATTTTATCCAGTCATCTTCAATAAAGAATGGACCCTTTGAGTATTTTATTTGAAAGGTTGGCAGAGTTATTTTTAAAGGTGCATGTTTTTGAATCCCTGAGAATTCTTTTAGTCTGATACAGACTAGCTCGGCTACCACTCTGAATTCTTTTAGTGTTCTCTGGAATTGGTATACATGAAAGTTCTGGTTGCGTCCTGACCTTTTATTTTAAAAAAACATTTAGACCTTTTGTTTGCAAATATATTCTAAGTGTAAGTTGATATCAACAACATTCAACATGAAGGAACAGCATGGCTGCTAACGAAAGTATATGACAAAAATCAGCTACTACCCTGGAGAGAAAAAACTTAGTTATCTTTAAAAGAGAACTAAGGGGCGGACATCCTGGGATTCACTGCCCAGAGAACCTTAACTTAGTACCAGAAAAACTGGTTGAAACAACTAAAAACAGAGCAATAAAACAAACATGTTCACACAATACAAAAGGGGCAAACATGGCTTCTGTATATGAACATAGTGCCTCAAAAGCTATTAGAATAGGGAAAAAATGATAAATATTTTTTGTTTTTCCATAAACACTTTGATATGAAAAACAAAGCAAGCACAGGGCAAGAGGTAAAACTTTATTATGGCTCAGAAACTGGTCAAGGGAGAGGAATTATTTAAGTTCAGTACCAATGTGGACACAAGAACAAATGGATATAAACTGGCCATCAGGAAGTTTAGACTTGAAATTAGACAAAGGTTTCTAACCATCAGAGGAGGGAAGTTCTGGAACAGCCTTCCAAGGGGAGCAGTGGGGGCAAAAGACATATCTGGCTTCAAGACTAAGCTTGATAAGTTTATGGAGGGGATGGTATGATGGGATAGCCTAATTTTGGCAATTAATTGGTCTGACTATTAGCAGTAAATATGTCCAATGGCCTGTGATGGGATGGAATCTGAGTTATTACAGAGAATTCTTCCCTGGGTGCCTAGCTGGTGAGTCTTGCCCACATGTTCAGGGTTTAGCTGATCGCCATATTTGGGGTCAGGAAGGAATTTTCCTCCAGGGCAGATTGGCAGAGGCCCTGGGGGGTTTTCGCCTTCCTCTGCAGCATGGGGCATGGGTCACTTGCTGGAAGATTCTCTGCACCTTGAAGTCTTTAAACCATGATTTGAGGACTTCAATGGCTCAGACATAGGTTTGGTACAGGAGTGGGTGAGATTCTGTGGCCTGCGTTGTGCAGGAGGCCAGACTAGATGATCATAATGGTCCCTTCTGACCTTAAAGTCTATGATTCTAAGAAAACAAAGCATAGGACTAAATTGTGAAGGAGGCTAATAGTGGGTATCACCTTGTTAAGCTGGAAGTAACTATAATATGTTAATGGTATTGCAAAAATTCTGGCTTATCAAAATACTTGAAAGCTAGGAATTTCAGATCAAAGATTTAAGCAACTGACAAACATTACAGTTCTGTAAAAAAATTTAAGACAAGAATTTAAAAATTAAGTTCAATTTTATTAAATGAATCAAACATCTGAAAGCAAGCCAATCCATTCTCCCATTACTATTTAAAATGTTAACTTTAGATAATAGGACTTACTTTAAACTTTGGTCCTGTGCATTAAATATCAACTAGATTAGATTAGTCCAAAAGGGCAGGCCAATATTTTTCTTTCCTCTCCTTTCTTTTTTAGTACAAAGTGACAAAAAGAAGAACTTTTTGAACTCCGGTAAGTACCTCTACTTTTAAAGTGACAAATCAGGAATCCATTGTCCACTTCAGATGTAGAGGAATGAATTCTAACTTACGCACAGACCTCACATATTACTTCTAAAGGCAATACTTAGTGTGAAATTTTAGTTCAGAAGCCAAAAACCAGGCTTGCAATAAAAACTGAGTTACAGCCGTAACCATACAGAGCCTACCAAGTCGCCAAAAAGGGGTATAGAATAAAATGGCAAAGTTTTGGGATGACAACATCATTTTGGTTATTCAAGACAGGAGAAGACTAAGGAATTACAAAACAACCGACCAATGCTAGGTAAATGTACAACACTGACAAATGAGATTCAATGAAGATAAAGTACTCATATACATAATAATGGGTTCTAAATTAACTGTAACCACTCCAAAAGAAGATCCAGGCAACACTGCAAACAACAGGATAAAATTGAGAAGCATATACATCTACAAGTTTCATGGCGTTAGAAAGCCAACCATTAACTGCCAGGAATCAGGAAGAAGTTTCTCCTACAGACAAGTTACTCCATACTTTTCACCATAGGGTTTCTTGTGTCCCCCTCTGATGAATTTATATGGCCACACACAGGCTATAAGACTAGACAGGACATCAGTCTGATCCAAAAGGGCAGCTCCTATGTTTCCAAATTAAATAAATCCTGATAAAAATCAGTTTTCCCCATTCCCCAGCTATGCCACTTGCAGATGGAACTACAACCTTGATATTCTGTTCCTGGTGTCCAATATCTTTTCCTTCACCTTTTAACTTAGCGGGATATAGAAAGGCAGATGGCAAAATAATCACCCTTTGCATGATTTCCCTCATATCTCTGCTCCTGCTTTCAATGTTGTACCTCAATGACAATGGCAGCATGCCTAACCCCCCCACACACACCCCCAATTCAAGAGTTAATATCTTCCACACACATAGTTTTGGGGAGTATCTTTTCTGCATAAAATATTCACCAGCCAACCCGCTCTATAGGTGACATGCTATAGGATAATCAGTCCCCACCCTGAATGTGGGCACAGACAGGATCCAACCCTTCATTTCTTTGCTGCAGTAAGACAGGCAGCCAGGATTTTCACTTTCCACATAGGAGGCACACGTGCAGTACGTCTCTTGCAATTTGAGTCCAGCAGGTTAAAAATACAAAAGGGCAGGAGTGGATAATTTTTTAGGCTCAAGGAAAAAGATGGACTCCATTATTTCCATGAATACAGTGATAGACTTTTCTCTTTGTGCAACAAAGGTTTCAGAATTTAGAATACCTATGTTACTAAAAGTACAACTGAAAAAGGGGAAGGAAGAAGCTACCAGAGCCATCATGATCAGATGGCCTCCCACTAGACGCCAACAGGAATTCTGCAGAGTAAAGGCAGCTCAGACAGGCTCTTGGTTTTGAAAACAAAAACTTTCTATGGATTTACTGCAGCTTACCTTGCCTAAATACATTTTATTCTCCTACCTGTTCTCTCTGCTTGTCTAGCACTGGCTGCATCTTTGCCTCTTGGAGGAAGAGTCTCACTAGCATTCATCCAAGAGCAGCTCCTGTTGGCATGAACAGCTTTCATGATTTCTGTCTTAACTCTTCATCTCAGTTCATGTTTCAGCTGAAGATATAAGTATCTTGCCTTTCTTTGCCCTTACTGTTTCTCTCTCCCTCTGCTACTTTTTTTTTTGTTTTTAATTCAATAGTAATGTGGTCTGGGATACAATATGTGTAAATCACTAAACTTGACTTGTACATATTGTATCCCAGACCACGTTACTGTTGAATTAAAAAAAAAAACCACTACACACGTGAGTGCAGTGAAGCGCAGACGACAGAGCACCTGCTCATTTGCCTACTCCTGGGGGAGACCTGTACGAAAGAGGACCTCACAGCTGCAATGGAAAGAGCCATTGCTTGTACACGGTTCTGGAAAAACATCTAGTTCAGGGGTCGGCAACTTTCGGCACGCAGCTCGCCTGGGTAAGCACCCTGGTGGGCCGGGCCAGTTTTATTTACCTGCTGACGCGGCAGGTTTGGCCGACTGCGGCCCCCACTGGCCGCGGTTCGCCGTCCCGGGCCAATAGGGGTGGTGAGAAGCCGCGGCCAGCACATCACTCACCCGCACCGCTTCCCGCCGCCCCCATTGGGCCGGGATGGCGAACCGCGGCCAGTGGGGGCCGCGATTGGCCGAACCTGCCGCGTCAGCAGGTAAATCAACTGGCCCGGCCCGCTAGGGTGCTTACCCTGGCGAGCCACGTGCCAAACGTTGCCGACCCCCTGATCTAGTTTATGTCAAGGACATGAGAAGAAGTAGTCACTACACAAAATAAAACTGTTATACTGTATGATAAATTCTTGGTGTCTGTTCTTCAGCATCTCTGAATATCTTCATGCTATTTTGAGCACACCTGTCACCATGGGCCCAATATGTTATCAGCACATGGCAAGCATGGAGTTCAGACCTGCAGCTCTGGTATTATTAACATTATGCTAAAATTAATGAGCCTAGATAGCCCATGCTTCAGTTTAGTTTATTTGTAAAAGTAGCAGCATAGTGTATATTGTGTACAAGACTGTTAGATAACTACAGTGTCAAACTATAGCAAATAGCGACCAAGACTATAGTTATTTACAAATCATGAACATACTTCATATTTTCAGAATTTTCAACTCTAAACTTCAGTTGCTTTACAGTTTACAAGCCTCTCTTTCCCCCCGTCTCCTCAAGTTTTCCATTCGTACTCAGAACCACCTACATTTGAGCAGGGAGTTGATGCCCAGTTTGTGTAGACGGTTCTCAGACTAGCACCTAAAAATAGCAGTGTGCCCACGGTGGCGCCGGCTATCCACCCAAGCACGTACCCAGCGGTCAAGCAGGGTTGTACTCGTAACTGCTAGCCCAAGCGGTCATCTGTGCTTTCACGGACACACAGCTATTTTTAGGCTCTAGCCATGGGTGGCAGGTATAATAGGCCAGGGAAGGCTAACACCTGGGCCGTGGTGGCCCTGCCCCTTTCCTGAGACCCCCACCGTCTGCTGCTGCCTGCCACAGCTCGCTGTGTCCCTCCTCCTCGGGAGTGGGGGAGTGAGGAAGGAATGCGACGAGCCAGCAGTGGGTGGAAGGGTCTGGCGGGGGAGTGAGGTGGCTCAGCCATGTGCTGGGGCTGGCCAGGTGGGGGTCCGGTGGCTCACCTCGACTTGGGGCTCGGCGATGCCACCCGGCATGGTCGACGACTCGGCCCAGCCCAGCATGGCTGGGGCGTGTGGTGGTGGCTCAACCCATGTGGCTGGGACCGGACTGGCGCTCAGGGATGGCCAGGTGTGGCTGGGGTGGGTAGGCTGGGGCTCCTCCAGTCGCAGGGCGGGGGCCCTTAGGGCTCCTCCTGTTATGGGGTGTGTGTGTTCGGGACTCGCTGGGCGGGGCCTCAGGCAGAAGGGGGTGCAGCCAATGGGCTAGCCTCCCCAAAGTGGGGGGTTCACCCACTGCCCATGGCACTAGCTCGAGTAGCATAGGCATGTCGACTTCAGCTACGACTCAATTCTCAGCTCAAATGTAGAAGTACCCTTCATCTCAATGTATATAATTCACTTTCTTCAGTTGCTAAAATACACTATCTACATCCTTCCCTCTTCTATTCAACCTTTTTTCATTTGCAGACCCCTAAAAATTTCAAATGGAGGTGCAGACCCTTTTGGAAATTTGACAGTTTGAAAACCACTGTTGTATCATAATGACAACCTTTCGTGCACCCTTTAGACATAGTGTGCAGACCTTCGGGGGTACGTGGACCACAGGTTGAAAACCACTGTATTACACCATTCCCTCATGCAATTTACAAAGCTACTGGCTATCTCAATTTCCAGCTTGACTGTAGACCAGTATAAAGTTCCCCCTTCATTAGTACACATCTCACTATAAAGTAAAAACCATTTCCTCCCACCAATAGACTACTATATGAAAGAACAGTTAAATATAATATGAACACCAAGAATTAAATGTACGTTTTTTCTGATGATTTGTGTACTGGTCATTTACAAGTAACAGCCTTATAATGTACACAGAATGCCATATCCATGACAAACTACATTTCAGCAGAATGTACTTATTTTCTTCTTTATAACAATCATTATCTCCATGTTAGGCATAACCTAGCTGATCATTAATTGCTGGGAAAAGGGCCCTTTATACGCCTCAATCCCTCAACTCCCATAATCATTAACTGCCAGGAAATACCCTTCCCATTAGTTGTACTTAAATCTCTTCTCTCCCTTTACTGCTGTGCTGGAGGGATTAAGATTTACAGAGTGCTTTTAGATTCTTGACTGAAAAGCACTGTAAATGCAAAATACGGAAGTAATCTTACTACTCCTTAATTTACCTTATTTTTTTAAAATGATGGTGATAGCAAAGGTTAGGGAACCCAGGAGAACCACACACACAAGCAAAAATTTCAATTCTGGTGGTGTAGGATCATAAGGCATAAAAATATTGTCTGATGCAGGGGCTGCCTCAAGCCATGATAATATGAAAAAGAAAGATTTAAAAAGTCTCAGTGAAACAAGGCTGGAGCTCACCACATATGGACTCCCCTATTATCAACACCGAGGTCTTCTGGGATAGAATGGCCTGCTGCCTTGTGGGGTATATATGTTACGGGAGGTTCCTGTAATCTATAAAACTTATGTTGCATGTGGTATGATTTTGATATGAATAGCTTATGAAAGATCTTTTTCTTTTCTTTCCTCCCTCTGCTTTATATACATTTATGCTGAAGCCTCTCTCTGAGTTCTTTTCTCACTTTCTTTCGGGAAACAAATGAGCACCAGAGGGTCCTGACACCTGGGAATCAACTGGGTGGTCTTAACAACAAATGGTGGAAAGAGACAGGGACTAACTGCCCTGGTTTAATCCTGAAAGCATAGGTGAGGCTTGATGAGGAAAACAGAGTCTGGGCTAATCAGGACCAGATAAAAACAGCTCTTCTAAATTTGGGGAGGGTGTAAATCAAACACTGCAAACTACTGGCCTCCTGAACCGGCTGGGGCAGTTAAGCTTCCTATGCTGGCACAGCACACTTGGGGCGGGGGGGGGGAAAAACCTGGCTGGGGAACCTGAATGTTGACGTTCGGATTTTTATGTTTGGAATGTTTTGGCACACATCCTTTCCCAGCTCAGGAGAGGACAAACAAAACTTTTATTTAACGCTAGAAAGATAAGAAAGCACGTGTGAATCGTTTTATGAAAGCCAGACCCACCACTCACGGCATTTCTGCAACATCTTTATAGACCACCCCATCAATAAACACACCGACCTCACAGAGCACTGTACTACTACTATAATAATAATAATTATAACTACTCAGGGATACCTTAAGAAGCTGCGAAGCCTCTCAGGCCACAGAGTCTGCAGGTAAGTAAGGCTAGTCCCCAAACTGAAACGTAAAGCAAATCCCTCCAGAAAAAAAATGTAAACACTGGTTTATTGTTAATTCCAAAGAAGTGAGACTTGCAGAAAAGTTTGCTGCTATTGCCCAGACAGTGAATGAGCAAGTGTTGCTACTGCCTGTGATGCAGAAAGTGAGAATGAGAGCGAGGATGAAGAATGCTGACCTGCATGCAAGTTTGACCCAGGAGAAGCAGACAAGTAGCACCATGGGAACAATTTATATTTCCTCTTTGCTTTACTTCCCATTATGTCACTACATCAGTGTCTCAGTCAGTGAGCAGGAATCCAACTCTTGACACAGGTTATCACATAAGCAGCTATCACCGTGCAGGTAGAGAAGCACAGTGCACCATATATATAAAAAATGTGTTTGTTTTTTTTACTAGGCTTCTTCCAAAGACTTCTGTATTACCAACAGCTGTTGCAGAGCAACACCTAGGAAGAGAGGAGGGTACTCTTGAGTTCTTATACTGGCTTTGACTCCCTCAGGCTTGGGCAAACCCATTAAGCTCCCTGCCTCAGTTTCCCCATTTGAGCAATAGAGACACACTCAAAAGGGTGTTGTAAAAATTAGCATTTGCAAGACACTTTGAAGATTAAAAGCAATATATAAAACGCTACATATTAACAAGAAAACCTTGGAGTATGCTAAACTCCTCTTTGTAAACACTGCATGCTTGCAATAGAGCAGGTTAGACACTTCCATCCTATAACCAGCCTTTGCTAAAACACCACAAATAACCTATCACCTGTCACAAACTGACTGCAAAATAACTCCACACAGTTACAACCTTGTCAAGTGGAGAAAAACACCCTATATAATACCAATTTGCTTTAGGACACAGTGGCAGGAGGTGGGCAGTCAAAGCCAGCCTATCCCTGAGAACCCATACCCATCCTCTACTCCAAGCACAGCAGTGTAGCTACCCAATTAAACTTCAAAGGACTGAGACCTCCTTCCCCAAAACAAGCAGAGTGGAATGGAGTGAGGTGGAGAGCGAGGCTTGTAATTATTTTTAATGTGGTAGCTGAGTTTCTGGATGAGCATTTCACGCAGCCACGCATACCGAAGCGTCTCCTTCCAATGTATCTTCCATAACTTTCGAGGCCCCACCTGTCTCCCGCCTTCAGCTGAGATACATACACTTCACTCTCCTGTTGGGGTGATGACAGTGATATGATGGTGGGAGCGCTATATACCTCCCTCTTACTGAAGATTCTGCCACCAAATTCAAAGGAGTTTTGGTGTGATTTCCCCATATCCAATGGAGTCATTACTCTCTGGATACTGCTAACTCTTCCCTGCCAGAAATGACTGATCCCTAGGGTTCATACCAATTTGAATGGAATGAATCAAAGTGATACATCAAAAATAATTTACAGAAGTGCAGCTCTCTCCTCTTCTAATTACAAAGTACCCTAGTCAGCCCACCATGCTTTATTATAGATCTAGTCAATATATTTTTCAGAAACAAAGTACAAACATTCCCACCAGAGCGCAGCTTAATAGAAGTTACCTTGGCCAGTTGTGTTACCTCCTTCCTTGGCAATGAAACTAGTTTTCCGTTTAAGGGGAACCCCAAACCCCCTTGCATCTCTCTCTGACACTTACCTCCCCATGCCCTGGGGGTTTATCACAGGGGATGCTGTTTGGGAGACCCACTTATTGAAAGGGAGCCAGTCAGCCTAAGGGAAGAAGGGGGAAGGAAGGCTCTGCAGCTGCAACCACCCTCAAGACCCAAGTTCAAGTCCAGGGGTGTTTGAGGAGGAGAGAAGCTGGGGACGAGAATTGGGGTTGGGGGGTGAGAGGGGATCAGGGAATCCCCGTGTAAGGGAGCGGGAGCTGCTGAAGTGCGGGGAGGCGACTCCGAGGCAGTAGAGAGGAGCAATGCCGGGGAAGGGCAGGGCACCGGGCATACCGGGGTGGGGGTGCGCGGGGGGCGGCTACTCACGGGGGCCGGCCCTGTCCTGTCCCGACGCGGGCCCCGGGGAGCTCAGCAGCAGCACGGGCAGGGCGGCGGCGCCGCCGGGGGGGCTCCACACGCTCTGCGGCGGCAGCCCGGCGCCTCGGGGGCCCGGATAGAGCAGGAAATAGGGGGGAGACTCGGGGGGCGCCTCCTCCGCCGCCGCTTCCCCGTCCGCGGCCTCCAGCGCCCCGGCCGAGGGGCTGCGCCCACCCCGCTGCTCCATGGTGCGGGGCCGCGCCGCGCCGGCTCCGTCCGGGCAACTTTCCCCGCCGAGCTGGGGGCGCAGCGGCTGCCGCGAGTCCGCCTCCGCCATGGACACCGGCCCCGCCCCGGAACGGCCGCCCCGCCCGCAGCTCGCCGGCCCGGCCCGGCCCGGCCCGTGCGCCTGGAGCCTCGCCCCGCCCCCAGGGACCCACCCCCAGCTCAGCTCACCCACAGTAACCCCCCCCCATCCCCGGGGTTAGACCCCAGCACCGCCCCTCGGCCCCCTGCCACGCTCCCTGACACCCCCCTGCAGGGGTTAATTCAACCCTGACACCCCCCCCACCGCCTCCTCTATGCACCCCACTCCCCAGGGGTCAGCCCCTCACCCACACTACCGTCCCCACAACCACCCCAGCGCCTGAGGCTGTGAACTATTAACCCCCCCAACACACACACACCATCCCCTCTGTGCACCCCAGCCCCTGAGGGGTACAACTCTAAGGAGGGTTCACCTTCCCATCTCCCCAGCACATTCAGCCACTGAAGGTGTCTGAATCCCCCCCAACACACACACACACACACACACACACACGGAGAGCGTTAGAAAGTCTCTCCTGGGGGGCTCCCAGCCCCACTGACGCCTCTGCACACTTGGTCACTCACTTATTAGTGTCCAGTTTCTCTCCTTCACCCCTTGGTGCTGCGAAGATCCAGATTTCTCACTGGCCTGTATTTTTCCCTCTTCTATCCTTTAACTTCTTCATTGTGTGATTTAATGCTGGAAGTTTGGGGTTTTTTGGGGGTGGGGGGCAGAGGGGGCAGAGGGCAATTTGTCCAAGTTGCTTTATTAAATAAAGTTGTCCTGCACGCATTAAGTAGTATTAATTAACACGTATATGTAGATCTTATTTTATAGTTAGAAGCTCTCCATTCATCTTTCACATATGATTTCCAGCATAGTTATTTTGATTTAGTTTACTACAGCAGAATGTATCAGGTGCTGTTTTCCTCCTAAATACGTACATTTGTAAAATGACTGTACAAGAGTTCGCTGTACCTCTCTCTCTCTGTCAATATATTAGTGTGCTTACATGGCCCTCATCACTGTAGTATATGACACCATGTCTGATAGCTATTTTGTCTTTGCTTCTCCGTTTTTCTTGGCAGATACACAATATTGAATAATACTTATATATAATGCACGTATATAGCACTTTTTGTTTTCCAAGCACATTATAAATACTAATTTCCTTCCTAAGACAGTATCAAACATTCAAATTACAACAGAAGAACTATAAACATGACAACTTTAGCACTGCCTCTATTTTCAAACCAGGGGACTGGACTATACTACACCTCTACCCCAATATAACGTGGCCTGATACAACATGAATTCGGATATAACGTGGTAAAGCAGCTCTCTGGGGGAGCGGGGCTGCACGCTCCAGCGGATCAAAGCAAGTTTGATATAACACGGTTTCACCTATAACGCGGTAAGATTTTTTGGCTCCCAAGGACAGCGTTATATCACGGTAGAGGTGTATTTGTGCAGGTTGTCACATGAGGAGTTTTCCTCCTTTGTGAGGAATGGATAAACTGTGCAGATTTAGGCCTCAGGTTATTTTCTCTCATACATTATTTACCAGTACTGGTTTCTCTTAAAGTCTAATAGCAAGAGGTATTGTTGACCAAGTTTTTACCTTTGTAAATATCATCTATCATATTACATAAATATTAGGAATTACTTTCAAAACTTCGGTGACATGGCAGGTTTAACGTCTGCCTAAGTTATTTGAATTTCCAATTTCTCTATTCCAAATAAAAGCTAGAGTTGATTGTTTACACTTTTAATTAACTAGACAAACAGGACCTAGTATAAATAAGATGAGAACAGAAATAGAGTAATACAAACATGCAATTCCAAAAGATAGTCTTCAGCTGTAGGTCACAATTATGGATTGTTTATGAAGGAGAAGCTTCCAATATAATCTAACAAGATGTATTTTCTATTTTTCAAAACATCCACACCAAACAAAACTTTTATTCTACAGCATTTCATAAGTTTGTTGCAGGCTACATAAATAGTATTTTGTTCTTAAAGTAGATTTATGGAAGTTGGCGTGCAAAATTTTGCAATGGCTTACACACTGTGCCATCTGACTAAAGTAATTGAACCTCACAGGTTAGTCTATACAGCTGATTCAGATGCTGCATGTTTACAGAAGACTCATATCATACCTTTCCACAAGAACAAATACAAAAGAGACTTGCCGGTGAGAGGCAATCTAGGCTCTATTCTGCACAACAGATTTTCTGTACAACTTACATAAATCTACTTTAAGAACAAAATACTATTTATGTAGCCTGCAACAAACAATCAACTCTAGCTTTTATTTGGAATAATAATAATAATAAATAACCTTTCCTCCTTCACCTGTTGATTTCAAAGGGCTTTACAAATATTAGTAAATCTTCAGTTTTCCCCTCTGAAGTAGGGAAGAATTTATCACCACCACTCTGCAAATGGAGAAGCTGAAGCAGAGGTTAAATGCCTCTCTCCTCAAGAAAGGATTTTCTGCAGTGCCTACTTTCTTCTCTCTCCAGTGCCCAAATTTTAATCAGTACCAACACCTGACAAAAAAGCGAATACCAACTTCCCTTTCCTTTTTCCTGTTAAAAGGACATCACCTAACACACACTGCTTGCTGGCTGAACAGCAATTTAAAAGAAAACAGTGTCATTTCATGTGTACCCTAGTGCGTCTTCCCACAACAAAGGTTAACATAGATAAGAAGGAAAGGATAATCTTGTGATTAAGTCCTCAATCCTGCAAGATGCTGCATATTATCCACTACTAATGACTTCCATGGGAGCTGAAGACACTCAGCACCTTGTTGTATCAGACCTTATATGGGAAGATCTAAATTCTATTTGTGACATAGACATCCTTATGCAACTATAGGAAAGTCAAAGCTGCTTTGTGCTTCAATTTCCTAGCTGCAAAATGGGAATATTTATATATACTCCTCCGTTACAAGAGTGTAGTGAAGCATTCTTTATTTGGTATTTTCAGATCCTTGGATAGAAGTGCAAAGTTATGTTATTTAAGACAAATAACTAGCTCACATTAATCAGAAAACTGTAGCTGTAAAAGATGAGCATGAAGAGTTTGTATTAAGATTTTCAGAGGTGGAATAAATTTTGGTATTGATTTTAGGATTCCCACTTTTCACCAACTTAATTCATTTTTCTTGAATCTTGCCAGACTAATTCACAGGTTCTGAAAAAAATATCCTGTCTACAATCTTTCTTTGCATCATGTTGCAACATCATGTCATATTGCAATGTAATATTATTTTCTCCCACAGGATAAAATTGCAAAAGTGGCAACCTCAAGACAACTCATTCCTGAAGACTAATTTTTTGTCTAGTTCTGCCACTAATTATTTGCTACCCCAGTATGGTAGAGTTTTCAATGGGTTTTGTCAGTGATAGGAAGAGTAAAGCAGTGTAACTGATATTTTGTTTCTATTAGAAGTTCCATAGAAAGTAGAGAAGATGCAATGCACTTGTCAAGTATCAGGGGGTGGCCATGTTAGTCTGTATCTCCACTTGTGTTGTTTTAGGCAGCTGTAGGTTTACTTTTACTTCCCTACACTTTTGATTTAGAATGGTCTGTTGGGTTTCTACCCTCCATTGTATTGTCTGTTCACACATTCAAAAGCTGATGCTGTCTGGATGACTATAGAATAATTACCAGGTAAATAGACTGGTTGTTGTGAGTGAGGGGTGTGGATGTTTACAAGATGATTTAATTCTATCTAGGTAGACCTGTCTGTATATTTCTCTTGCACGTTTTGTCTCAGCAATGGGGAATTTATGCTCAGTAGTCAAGGTCACATATACAAAAATAAAGCCAACCACAACAGGTGCTGGTCTCCTTTGTGTCTGAAGTTACCAGAATCTTTGGTGTCCTGTCCCTCTTGCTAGATGGTGGTATCTACAGGTCTTCTTAGTGTTTTTCAAATATATATTTTTATAAAAAGGTTAAAAAGAAAAATCCTGGTGAGTCATGCAGCTTCAAGTGTGTAACTCCTGAACATAAAGGATGAGGAGAACGTGCAAATGGTCTGGTCCAGCTTACTCATAGAAATTACCACTGGATGGGAAGACATATTAAAGCCCCCCCAGGAATCCCCTCACCAAAAACCTTGTTTGCTGAACAGGAGGTGAATAGACAGTAAGGCAAGGGCTTTGCAAAAGTTTACAGAAGTTCCATGCTATGTTTCATAGCTCTAGCATAGCCATTTGATTAATCTTTTCTCTGCCTCTCCAAATCCTTCCTAATCAGTGCATCGTGCCAATCACTAAGCAGAAGTACTTTGTGGCAGAGGTATAACATCATGTAACAATGGTAATTTAGATGTGTCAGTTTTTTCTGTGAACAAGGAACTTCATTAGAATAAGGAAAACATTATCCATAAACCCACTGCCTCTCTGTCACTATAAAGCGTTTCCCTAATTTCTTCCCAAGCTTCCTTCCTGAGTCCGAGGTAATTTCAGCACATCAGGTGACAGTCCCAAGGGGGTCCCTGTGACCGAACCCTTCACACACACACACATCCTCTCTTGAGGTCTTTAAAATCATTTACCAACAGTGTTATCAGTAGCCTGCTAGAAGTGCCTTTTAGTTCCACTTAGAGACATAATTACATTACTTGCCTTGTAGTGTTCAGTAGCCCTTGCTTATTCAATATATTTAAAAGCCCCTATTAAAAATTTATTTAATCTTTCAAAAATGAAGACTGTCTAGGCTCTGAATTAGCAAACTGTAAATAAGATCCCAAGAAATTTCATGTTCAGGTTAAACAGGTTGGCACTACTTTCAAGTCTACAAGATTATGTGCACCATCTACTGTCCGGACTGTGGTATAATGTTTCCTAAAAGACTAAAGATACAAGCTAAAGTCAGTATGCTAAATTAATGTTGGCTTAAGTTACAAATCTACAATTTCTAGAGGCGAGGACATTTTTGATATTGAAAAAAGGGAGAAATGCATCATTATCAGTTCCATAAATCTGCTTGTTGTCAAAGGTCCATTAATTGTATACATTATCACAAAGCATTCTGCATACTTTGTTTGCCCTCAGATTTTGCACATTAATTTGTTAGCTGTGTATGTTCTACACCTTTAAGGATATGAATGGTAACAGGGTGGATAAAAATCATTTTTTTTTTATTTAAATCGGATATTTTTGATAAAATGTTTGTTGAGGAAAAAAACCTATCTAAACATAGTTTTAATTAAGATGCATTATAGCTCAAAGATATCTCATCATGGAATAGGGATTATAAATTCTAATTCTATAGTATGAGACAATATATTCATGTAATGTTTAAGAAAAGTTTGGTAGATGAGTTCCAATAGTTCATGGATTAGGGACCCAATTTTATGGGGTTCCACACGCTTCTGTATAGATTACTTAGGTTAATCTTTCTATCTACCCAATGGGACTCAGTGCTCAGTCCAGAAGATACCAACAGAGATGCTTAGTTTTGCAGGTCTCAAACTGTTCTTACGTTCAGTTCTCAAACTGTGGATTTGTGTCTCCAGAGGTACCATGCTGGTTAACAGCAAAAATGTTTTTAAATAAATAAATAAATAAAATATAGCGGTGAGAAATAACAGACCTCAACTATATTGTCCCTGTGCAAATTTGTGTACACAAAGTCAATCCCTTACCTCTCTCTAAAAGTGCAAAGTTTCAAAAAGTTCAATAAACAGAAGATTGTTGGGGGCGGAATAGATCTGGACAAGGAGAAGAAGTCTGGAGATAAATGTGAGAAGCGAGGGACATATGCTTGTTTTGTTAAAATATTAAATGTTGTTGAAGAAAAAAATCCAGAATACTTAACGTTGTTGTTTTACTTAAATAAAGCAATTTAAATGTCTGTCTGGTGATGTTCTTCTCCTAATACAGCATGTCAAGAAAATCCTCCAAATATTAATGAGTAACTGGTTGAATTGGAGATAGTTCACCTCCCAATGACTTCATAAATATCTGCTTCAATTACCTTTGGTAAATGAAATAACCAAACAATCATTCATTTTTTGATATAGCTGAAAAACTAATCGGAAAAGTTTTCAAAATAAATCACTGTTTAAAAATGTAAGTTTAATTTTTAGAAGGTACACACTATACATCTATCTCTGAGTTGTGAAGAATATATATTAAGGTTATAACAACCAACAAGAATGCACTTTTATGTAGAAAACCATGATTAAATCGAGTCTTCCCGACTACTGATTTAAATCAAATCCACCCTGAATGGTAATATGAAAATCATCTTTATAGGAAATGAGCATTTCAGTTAGTGGCCATCTGAATAATAAGATCAATTTGTGTTTTCAAATTTTTTACACACTGGTATAATCACCCAGTTGGGCTGAGGTTTTGATATTCCCTTCCCCATTCCCCACGCCCACTCTTTCCCCCCAAAAGGACAAAGGTCTATTTAAAAAAAATCCTAAAAGTCACCTATAACTGAGGTCTTTCCAGAAGTGCAGCTAATGTACTGAAACAATACCAGCTGTGAAATGCACAATGATTTTTTTTGCGTTATCATGCTCCCAGCACAATTAGTAAATAAAGGTAACAGTGATGAAGGAGCACTACACTTAGGGTGACCAGATAGCAAGTGTGAAAAATCGGGACAGGGGGTGGGGTGGGGGTAATAGGAGCCCATATAAAAAAATAGCCCCAAATATCAGGACTGTCCCTATAAAATCAGGACATCTGGTCACCCTAACTACACTCCCTCCATATTTAAGGCTAAACCTGGGTTCCCATCATAAAAGGCTTAAGATGAGCAACACTAAATAAGGAAGACATATTTTTGTGTCTGCTACAAGAGCAAAGGACTTCAAATTGCTACACTGTTGACACTAACTTATTCTTATTCAGTCCCACTGGCAGTGACGCTACAAGGACTGAGTGTACAGCCCAAGCATTTGCCATTTGTACGCAGACAAGTTTTACAATGTACAACCACCATGTTACAGAGGGCATAGTTCAGAGCCAGAATACCTTCAAGGAGGAGATTTTCAAAAGCGCTGTTTGGCACATTTCTTCTTCCACTGAAGTCAATGGCCAACAGTAAAATTTCCAGTGATTTCAACTGCAGCAGAGTAAGGCCACCACTGAGCACTTTTGACAATCCCATTCTATAAAACATGTAATAAATGCATCTTTCATAATAAAAATCAGAGTTGAAGAAACTTGTTGGCTCAACAGCACCACCAATCCCCTAATATTTGGGATTTTTACACAAGACCTTTTCAATGGAAATTTGGTAAATTGTTTGTGTGTGGATTGTACCAGCAGAAAACACGCACAGGGTCACAAACAATCATTCCAGGACCTGAGGGATCCCTTGCTTCATTCCTACACCTACCTGCAGTCCTCCCTCTTTCTCTGAGATGTTGCTACAGCATGGACCCATCTCACAGAGAAGATGGAGGTGTGACAATCGCCCCCACTGCTGCCAGCCACTAGTGATCCCTGGCCCTCTGGAGTAGTCTGCATTGGCTCACCTCCTGCTTCTAAGATGCCACTGCTCAGTGGCCAGATCAAGCTCAAGTTCTCTCTGTCACACCCACTACTGAAACACAAAAATACTAGTTTGTTACCAAGGTCAAATTAATTACTGGTTCTATTCAGAATGCTGCTACATGGTATGAATGGTAGTTGTATGTTGTAAACATGTACTCCTGTGCTGCATTTAATCATCAATCAAACCATTCGTAGGTGCAAACAGGTGCAGCACCACTGAAGTCAATGAAGTTATATGGATTTACCCTGAGGATCTGTCCCTGTGTATCCACATATTGAGATAAATTCTGTCTTTAGAATCACACTGCACAGCTCCAATTTCTGCAGTAACTGACGGGACTAGTACACAAGATGAAATCATTCTCCTTTCATGTGTTCCAGTCTGACTATATTTCTGCTATGCTTGTTTTCCCACGTGTTTTGTTTTCCTTTCACAAAAGCTTATGTACATTACTCTGGGGGGGGGGAAACATGACCGGTCACTAGAAGTAAGTGGCACATAACTCCTGAACTGGTTCCTCTAGGAAAAAGCGATTAGACTGAGCTGAACTCAAACATACATATTTAATCTAAAGAGAAAGTGTCATCTCTGCAGTATTATTACATAACCTATGAAGACTATGCCAATGAGTGGGCAAAACAGATTTGCGTCATTGACATGTTACCATTGTGCGTCATTGCTGTACAGCAGCTGGTTGCCTCCCTACATTCGAGGAACTACACATTTCAGTGATGCTGTCTATACCGTTTATGGACTGCTCATATATTTAGATTATTGTTAACCTGTCACAGCCTAAAAGTCAGAATATTGATTTAGTTATGATGCATTTTCAAATCTTGGATTCCCCATGGAGATTGTCACAAGGTTACTAATTACAATAACGATTTTGTAATGTGGACATATGTCCACTAACTTCACATAAACCATTGGATATTATAATGACTTTCATACACTGCTAACCTGGGACAAAAATCAAGCCAGACTTGCCATCCTGAGATATGAGCACCCAAAACTAGAACTTAACTGGACTTATATATGTTCAGCATCTCTAGGGATATGGCTCACAGTGGTGCAAATTACACGGTCGCATTTTCAAGAGGGATTTATAAACACCTGTCACTATTTCAGAATAACCAGAACTGTGAGTGGTCTCTGTCATTTTATTGATACTTCCCAGCAGGACTTTCAGTCTGAGATTAAAACACAGGAAATGCAGTTCTCCATTAGAATGCATGGGAAAAATAGGAGACTTTGAAAGTTGCTGTAAGCATGATTTAGCTAGAAGTACAGACAAGGACAAATCAGAGCAGGGGTTATAGCAAAGGTTAATGATTTGAAATGAACAGCTGCTGGTCAATTTGCCCTTGTCTCTGCTTATACCTCAACTGTGCTCATGCAAATAACCAATGCAAATAACAGATTGCTGACAACCAATTACTAAAACGGTAGTACAGACCAGGCCAAAGACAATGGGTTAAACTGTTTAACCACTACATAATTGGCCCACTAAGTATAGAAAATACATAAGCTTGTGAAGGTCGCAGCTTTCTACTGAATTGCTAATTATTGCTTACTAGACCTAAGATTTTTTCTTGTTAGTGATTCATTCCCTCGTATAATTAGATTATCTAATTCTTACCTCATCTACAATTTTCCAAAGAACCAGAGGAAAGGTGGGAGCAAAGTAAAGCAGCCATTACAGGAACTACCATAGCAGGCACCTAATTCTACAGCTCATCACAGTTACTGGACCAGAGAAACAGGCAACAAAATAGGCAAAGGAGATGGCAATGGTAGCGGCACACATTTTACTCCCCAACTCCCTCCCCACATAGAATCTTTTTGCAGACGCTGCCAAGTCTCTTCCCAATTGCCAAATCCTTTGGCACCCTCTGTAAAGTCCTACCCCAACCTAATTCCCACCCTGTTATCCGTATTTCACTTCTTTCCATCACAACCTTTTCTGCTTCTCAGAGAATAACACCCTATAGGGAAAGTTACAGTAAGAGACAGTGATGTAGGGAATAGCTCCTGTACACAGGAGTGAGTGTTCAGGGTTATTTTTAGAGAGGTGTACAATTAAAGGGCTGGTTGAACATTCTGTTAAAATATATATTATATACTTTCTACACTAATAAGTATTTAAAAACCCACAATGTTCTATTTAGAAATGATTTATTGTGTTCACATCCACTATCTTCAGGTCCACAAATCGCAGAGGGAATCATTTAAGCTTTATGCTTTTCTTAACTCCAGCACGAATGCCAGACAGTTCACCACCATATCTTTGCTCTTCTTTTCGAACCGCACGAACCTGGCCCTTTCTACGAATCTTAGCACGCCTGAATTTCTCACGATGCTTGACTCTTGGGTTACGATCAATCTTCTTCCTTTTGGGTGTAAGGCCTTTATTCTTGGCAATCTGATATGTTATACCTCGCTTTTTATTTGGATCTTCTTCAAGAACCAATTCCTCTTCCATAGCATTCTGATCTTCTCTTCTCTTCCTCTTGAGTTTCATCTTCTCCTCCATCTCCCTGTAAAATTTCAAGGCAGCCTCTTCATCTAAGTCTGAATCATCTCTTGGTTCTTTAGCAGCAGCCTCAACAGTAGAAATCTTAGGAATAGATTTTGGTTTATTTTTATTAACAGTTCTCTGAAGAAGCATTGTGGATTGTTTCTTTCCTCCTACATCATTTCTCTCAGTATTGTGGAGCTCTTTAAGGAGCCATTGGACTTCTGATGATAACTTTTCATCCACAATCCCCAAGTCATTGATTAAATTTCTGTAAGCAACCAGTCTTTCAATAACAGGGTGGCCCTGAACTGGAATCCTCTTTGATTTCAGAACCAAGTAGAAGCTGATATTGGTGCAATAATTCAAATAGAGATGATACTTGGTCTGGAGGTAACGGCTGCCTTTTCCCTTCGGGATGATCCCATTCCTGACCATGTGCATGAGTGGATTCAGTTCATCCTTGAGTTCAGTTAACTTGGCTTCAAAGTCCTGAATCAGCTGCAGCAGCTCAGGTGACTCTTGCTTCAGCAGCTTCAGTTGCTCTTTTCTGGAAAGCGCCTTCAAATCCTTGGCAATCTTCGGCCCTGTCTCCAGCAGCTGGGTGCTGCGCTGCTCATCCGCGTAGGCCTGCACCAGGTCCAGCCCATAGTCGTCTTCGCCCAAGGCCTGCGCCAGACGCTTCTGGATGGCCTGAGCCTCCTGCTCCTCCTCCAGCTCCTCGGCCTCGGCCTCCTCGCGACTCCGCTTGTTCTTCGAGCGGGCAGCGGCCCCGTAGTCCGTGTCATAATAGAGCTGCTTGCGCTGCCCCCAGGAGAGCTCGTGGGGGAGGCCGGAGCCCCTGACTGGCTCCTCCAGGTCACTGTGCATAGACAGGTCCCCGTCCTCTTCATCTTCATCCCCATCCTCCTCCTCGCCCCCCGGCTCCTCCTCCTCCTCCTCGCTCTCCTCCGGCAGCTCCAGGCCCAGCACCTCCTCCTCACTCTCCTCCTCCTCCTCAGCCTCCTCCTCGCTCCCCAGCGCCCCCATCACCGCCTCGAACCGCGCCTCGTGGAAATCGTCCACCTCGTCCGTGAAGCTCTGCGAGGCCAGCGGGCCCGGCTCGGGCCCGGCGGGCTCCTCCCCGGCATCCTCCTCTGCCTTCGGCAGCCTCCGGCGCGGGGCGGCCCGGCGCGGCCTACCCATGCTGCGGGCAGCCCGTGTGTGTGCGGTGGCGGCGCTTCTCCTCCCCACTTCCGGCACGGGAGAGCGTGTGCCACCGCCAATCTCCTCCCCACTTCCGGCTCCGGCCCAGCGCGTGCCACCGCCAATCTCCTCCCCACTTCCGGCTCCGGCCTAGCGCGTGCCACCGCCATTCTCCTCCCCACTTCCGGCTCCGGAGACCTCATTCTCCTCCTCACTTCCGGCTGCCGGCCCTGAGCCAAAGCGATGACTGTCGTCACCACTCGCGTTCTTCCGGCCACGGTAGCGCGGCGCGTGCCTCAGTGATGTCCTTCCTCTCTTCCGGTCACTAGGGTGGTGCCGCCGCGATCTCCTTCCGTACTTCCGGCTGCCCCGCTCTCGCCCCCAGGGCCAGGCGCCCTTCTGCCATTAGCCCGCCCGTGGGCCTCTGCGCTCTGGCCACGCAGGAGCCAGCCGCGGACGACAGTGTGAGCTGTACCCGCGGGAGAGCGTCGCCTGGGAGACGGGCCTGGCCCCGACGGGCAGAGCGGCTCGTGCAGCCCCCCCCGCGCCCCAGTGGTTCCTGTGACTCCAGCAGCACCGGCCGGCGGGGTTCGCCATCAGCACAAGGTGTCAGCCCCCCCGGGAGCCCCTCAGCCCGGCCCAGGCTGTAGCCAGCTCCGCTGACGTGGAAGTGTTACGTGGTGCCCGCCCGGGCGTGACGGGCTGTTTTCAGTAGAGTTAAGCCCAAGGGATTGTGCGAACTCCATGGGAAAACGCTCTGTTGTTGCCTGTCAAGACGCCTTTTGAATGTGGAAGATTTGCAAAGGCCACAGCCCTTTGTCACCTTCCCCCCACTTCTTAGCTCCTGTAGAGCTTGCTAACAAAATGCAACAGCAAAAGAAGAGGAGCCTGGTTTAGTGGATAGGGTACAGGACTGGGTGCCAGGAGGCCTGGACTCTATTCCCAGCCCTGCCACAATGTGTGATGTTGGAGAAATCACTCCATTGCTCTATGTCATAGCCAGAGCTGTAAAATAACACTTGCACACCTTTTTGTAGTGCTTTGAGATCTACAGACCTACTGGGAGTCCCAAGTATAATTAATAACAAAGATCTCGTACTAGAAACAATTTGTGTATTTCCGTATTTGGTCAGGGTGGCTCAATCAATGAGGAAAACTGGAGAACACTGATTTCAATGAGATTACCCTAGGGATAAATTTGGCCTGGGGGAGGGGATTTTTATCCATATTAAACTACTACTCCAATAAGGTGCATGGATGTGAGAGAGTAAATTCAAACCTCTTCAAGATGTAGTAATGAGACTAAAATATCCTAAGGAAAAGCAAACAATGAGACGTAATTGTAACAGATGGTGCCAAAAAAAAAGAAGCAATGAAATGATGTAGAATCAATATGACATTGCAGAGCACTGTAGAAGAAATTGGCAACGGCTTTGTCATTAAGGCATCTCCATCATTGCTAGTGAAACCAAGCTGATAAAGTAAAGCCACTTCCAGACATATTTAAGACATAATTGTAACTTCTGCTTGTGTTTGCCAGCTTACGTGAATAGGGAATCTCAGCAGAGCACCACTCATATGCTTTCTGCATTCCAGATACACAGCAGTCAGCCACATCTAATATATGTTCAATTTGTAGCTGCATGAAGCTATTCTTTATGTTTGGATAGTTGGTTTCTTTGCCACTATCCTACCCTCCTTTCTCCTGAAAAGTACTGGTATGCATTAATTACAGAGGGAGATAGCACTAGATGAACCGTATGAGTGAGAAAATGAATTGGCTCCAGTTATCATTCCATCATTCATACAGGAGGACAGGTTTGGGTTTAGCACTGTGATATTGCAGTACAACATCGCTGTGTCATGCTGCAAGTTCAGAAAAGGCCTGTGGTCTAGGACCCACTCTTTAGAGCACAGGGGAAAGGTTTTGATTAGTGTTCAGCTTCAATGAAAGTTGTAGACAGAAGCCAGAGTTCTCTGGGTTTGTCCTCCCTAGTTGTGAATGGTGAATTCAGAGTTCAAATCTGAGCTGAGTTTCCCATTTGCCGCAGTCAGCTATGGCCTTGCGGCTCAATTAATAAAGGCGGAAAATTGGTTAGAAGATGACAGCTCATTTAAAAATCAGACACTGCTGTAAGAGAAGGAAAGCAGGACTTTGAGTGATTTACCTCCTGACTTGGCCAGAGGAATGGTTCAGTTTGGCCCAAGGGCACTTGATAAAAGTTGCTTTCATGCTATGAAGGTCCTGGTTTGAGTCTTGCCTGTGACAATGGGCATGTTGCCCGGGAAGGGCTAAATCCTGCTCACCTTACTCAAATGAGTAGATCCAGGGATGTCAATAGGATGCTTTGTGTTTAAGTAATACAAGCAGGATTTGGCCCTCAGTAAGGCTAGACACCGTGCAGAGATGTCACCAACTGGCTAATACTTTCTATTATATATGTTCTCCATTTGTCAGACAAGGGGGTAAGGGGTCAAATTTTCAGATGGCTTCAGCCGAGCTTTAAAATTTGACTGTGTGCAGGTTTTGCATTCATGTGTCAAGTAATTGAATGCAAGTGTAGTGACTGCAGCTACATATATGTGTGCATAAGTTGCACACACAATATTCAAGATCATATTTTAAATATATGGCCCTACAGTTGCATATTAAAGAAGGTTCCGTAGATTGTAAACTCTTTGGGCAGGGGCATTCTTTTTCTTCTTTATTTGTACAGCACCTAGCACAACAGGGTCCTGGATCCTGACAGAGGCTCCCAAGCATTACCACAATACAAATAATAATCTCTATTCCCTTAGGGTAGAATCCGTGACACAAACTCTAAGAAAGCATTATTGAATGCTGATTCTCCAGTTAAGGTTTTATAATGTCTTGAAATTAAACTTCATCTCTGCTGGATGAGTAGTAAGTAGATCAGGTACAGAATGGTTATCAGGTTGCTCTGGAGTGTAAATGACACCATTATTATAAAAGGAATCCTTTTAAATCAGAATGACTGATCTAAAAAGACTCAGTTGTGGTTAGAGCTGGCAGCTCTGTGCTGTTATTAGGCTAGCATTTCTCAGACCCTGCAGGGATCCGTAATGAATGCTGCCACGTGGAGGGGGATTTTTGAAGAGGAAATGAGCTCCCCACCCCCTTGGGGTTAAAAGTACATGCTCATTTTTTAGATGCCTTTTGGTAACAACCATTGCAATAGCTCCCTGGGATTTAGCCTAACAGAAAGAGGAAGATCTGAAGTGCACCTGGCATCTGACTGCGTGTTGACTGAAACTGCTCACTACCAGGTTCCCTGTAACCAGACTGCCAAAGTGTCCCGCAGAGGAAGGACAAGACAATACTTGAAAAATTATCTGGACATATAGGAGGGACAAAACAAGAGCTGCCCTGTCCTCTTGCCCTTTACAAAGACCCCCCATTTACACGTAAATACCTCTTACAAGAGACATGATGAGTGCTCCCTGCAATTAAAGTTTTCCTTTTTATGTTTTTTTCTGGATGTATATGCACCTTCTTAGATCTCCCTCTTGGGTAGTAGATTTTGTTCTTTGGGGTAGGGATTGTGCCTTCATTTATATTTGTACATCACCTAGCACGCTATAGGTACTACTGGAAATAAGAAGCAACTATTACATAAAGTTGACCTCTTAGGAATTTTTATTTTCTCAAATTGTAACTCACCTAAAATTTTATTGCTTTTCTTTGCTAAACGCTGTAAGCTATGGAGAAGTATGCCAAAGGTGCTTTAACGCATAATGGATCTGCTTTGCATCTCCCTGCACATGGGTGTAAGTCAGGAGTACCTCCATGGAAGTCAATGGAGTGACGTGGTAAAACCTGTGCGAGAGAAGAATCGTGCATGTTGGATTTCCTGCAGCACTGCACAAGGATATATATATATATTAGTCATATCAAGCTTTTATTTTTATGGTAGCATCCACTACATGCTAAGTGGTTTCCAAACATTCAAGAAGGGGCAGTCCTTCACCAAGATACTCACAAGCTAAAAGGGGACAGAGATAAGGAGACAGAGGCTGGGGAAGGGGAATAAGGAGAGAATGTATATTCAAGTCCACTGCAAGCAGCATAGAACCTTAAAGGTAGGCAGGATAGGGTCCTTGCAGATGAGCTGAGGCAGGGAGGAAGCTGCATGAAAGGAGGCGCAGAGAGGATCCTGTGAGTAGCTGATGTAGGGAGACGGGCCGAGTACAGGTCAGGAGGCAGTGTCCTGAAGGGCATCCCTCTCTAGCTCTCTCACTTCTTTTTTACAGCACCTAGCACACAATCCTTCACTGATTGAAAACGTTCATTAGTGACTGTTTCCGGAGGCCTCCTTATTCTGGGGACCAAACGGAGCTGTAAGTGGTGCATAGGCCTTGTGCTACCTGTGCACAGAGGTGACTTTTACCCTCCACCCCCTACTGAAATGCTCCGGGGGACAAGCACAGCACTTGGCAAAGAAAGCACAGCAATGTTACACAGCAGTGTAGGACAGGAGCTGGAGAAGCATACTGCATCCAGTTGAGATGGCAGAGATTGGTTAGGAGGATGCCTATAAGCAACTGTGGGCTGGACTTTGGCCAAAAAACATCCCTACTTTTGTGAAAGTGCCATGGGACCTTTATTGTCCTGAGAGATCAGAATCCCCATTTTACCTCTCATCTGAAAGAAAGCACCTCTCCATCAGGAGAGCACCCCATCCCTCTGCGGGACCAAATTCTGCCAGCACCTGTTATGCTATCTCTGCAACACTGATATTTCCTCTCTGGTGCTGGAGGTCTCATCCTAATGCCGTCCAGATCCAGCAGTGCTTAGCTTATGAGAGCCAGTGAGATCATAGCCTGCCAGGGGATGCCTGCAGAGGTACTGGAACAAATTAATACCTAGAATGGGGAGCACAGACCAACGTTCATGTCGCGCTCCCTCTCAGTACCTGGCCCAGGCTGGGAGAACTAATGATCCAACCAGTGGGCCAAATTCAGTGATGATGAATCCTGGTCATGAGCCATCTGACATATATTGCGCATACGCTAAGAGGAATACCTAGAATAACTCACTTCAGCAGTTACGCCAGATTAAGCCCATTGTTTGTATTATGTAATTTACAAAATACAGCAGTGTCTAAAATCTGGCATAACTGGGTAATGCAATAACGTGGCGTTCCCTGGGTAGTGCCCAGACTCCTTCAGCAGGTACTTTAGCTACACTGTTTGAACAAATTCTGTTTTGGGACTGGCTCTTCAGTGGGTGTAAACTGGCATAGCTCCATTGAAGTCTATGCAGCTATGCTGATTAACACCAACATAGGATGTGGCCTGTGCAATTTTTAAGCCATTTTTATTATTATTTTCCTTCTTGTCTACATGAATGTTTCCTTTTATAGTTTCCACTCTCAGTCACGAGAGGCACCTAATCTACTCTCCCACCCTTTCAAAGGGGGAGGGAGGGGAATCAAATACAAACTGACTGAAGTAATTCTGTCATTAACAAATGCAGAAAGGCATGTCAGATGGCAGAATGAGTCATAGTCGGTTATGTCTGATGCACTCAGAAACACTGATCTGGTGAGTTAAGCTGACATATACCATACCCAGCAACAGTGAAACAAGCGCAGGTGCTAGTTTGTTTAAAAACCAAACCACGGAACAGGTGCAGCTTTTCTTATTAATATAAATATTTAACCACAGGGGGAAAAACAAGAGACCTGTCAAACTAACATTAAAGTTGACTTAGATGGCAAGAAGATTCAGTAATATAGATTTAAGGCTGAAAATTCAGGTTGACACCTTCACTCAGCGGTTGTCTACGCAAATATTTAATGGACAGTAAATAGGGTGTAAATCTAACCCACACTAGCTGCACTGACTGATTGTCTGTGTGAACCCTGCTGACATGCACTAACACTTCCTTCGTGGATTTTGATCTAGCCATGTTTCAAAGTAAGGTAGATCAACGTGCACTAAGGAACTGCGTGCGTGGCAGCGGGGTCCATACAGACAGTAGCTTAACACCCCACTTTGCCACAAGCTAAATGTTCCCATCATCTTCTTACGTCTAATAATGATAGTGGATGCTAGTATTTAAGGTTGCAAAACAGTTTCTATTCCCATCCTTTTTGCACATGCTCACCTTCCTGAGTAGAGTGACCAGATGTCCCAATTTTATAGGGACAGTCCTGATTTTTGGGTCTTTTTCTTGTATAGGCTCCTATTACCCCCCACCCCTGTCCTGATTTTTCACACTTGCTGTCTGCTCATCCTATTCCCGAGTAAGGATTGGCAAGTGTCCCGGGGGTGCAGTTGCGATGGAGTGGGGAGGAGTGGGGAGGAGGTGGCAGCACCATGAACTAAGGTGTTGCTTATTTCCTCTCTCGCACCAGGTCAGCTCACTGGCTGGCACATTGAGTGGCATGGAGCAAAGACTCTGACCTCTGTCCAACCCACCCCATCCTGCCCAATTACACATACAGAGGGGTGGAGGAGCAGCCCCTGCTTTCACCATGCCCGTGCCAGTGCCATGATCATTGTGGGTCCCATGCGGCTGTGCATGGGCCTGGGGACTTCCTCTTACAGCCTGCATAGAACCAAGTCCCTACAGGCTTTCAAGCAAAAAAGCTGTGAGCCTGAGCCTTCTGTCACTGAAGTCAGAAGCAAACCAGGGGGTGAAGTCTGGCTCCATTGACATCAATGGCAAAACTCTTATTGACTTCAATGATCAGGATGGGTCAATGGGCAGGATTTCACTCTCTGACTTTAGTGGGAGCAAGATCAGGCCCTATACGGTCCACTCTGCAATGCTGCCCATCCCAGGAGCTCAAAAATCGTGAGTCAGGCTTCCAAAATCTTGAGGGATTTTTAAAAAATAAATCAATACAGGTTGGGTTCATTTTATTTGCCGTTTTGCTTCATGCTCCTGTAGGGCTCATGTTTTAAAGATTTTTGCTGCAACCCTGAAGGCTGGAAACTTTAATTTAAAAAAAAAATTAAAGCTGAGAATCTCCTATAATCACATGCCTCACTTCAGAAGCAAAGCTGTTAGGATACCAGTAAATACTTAAAAAGTATAGTACCTGGCATGCAGATGAAGCAGTCTAATCCCCAAATAAGGGTCCAATCTGAGTGCGCAGGGGAGGAGGGGAGAGGGTATGCGCGCAGTCAAGATTAGGCTCTCAAGAATGTAATTTGCCAGGGTGCCTAAAGTTAGTGTCCTAAATCCATCTTTAGGCTCCTAAATATGTGGCCTGATTTCCAGGGTTGCTGCCTACTGAACTCAACAGGATCACCCAGGATGTAAATCAGCACCTAATTTTGTCCTCAGGGACTACATAGTTCTAAAATATTCATGGATGTTGAGCTTTGATTTTTTAAATTTTTTTTTTTATTAAACCCTCCTGCATAGGCAGAGCTGGCCAGAATCAGCCTCCTTTGCATATTCTGCTTTCTGCTGCTTTCGGTTTTTTTATTTTTTAAACCTATTTTTGGATTATGGAACGAATGACCGAAACAAATAGCAGTTGGCGAACAGAAACTCCCTCATGGTTAACTCAAACTTATTTTTAAACCCGTGCTAAAGGTGGAGCTCAGCAGGCATCCAACAGCGATAGCATAAGAAAGTGCCATATAACATCTAGAGAGAAATGCTTTCTAGATATCTTGGTATACAGAAGAGACAGAAGAGCAACTTCTGCTTTTATAGTGCCAGTGTCCCAAGATGCATCTGTGTTCAATCCTGCCCCTCTTACAGTCAATGACAAAATTCCCATTGACTCGAATAGGTGCAGGATCCGGATCACAGTAAGATGTGCAGTGAGGGAAGAGAGCATGTGAGTAGTTATCTTGCCTAGGGCAGTAGATGTCCAAGACACATTCCACTCACAGACACTACATCTAGATCTCCCTGGCAGCAAGGGCTAGTGGGTACAGCCTAAAATGGGAGTGAAGAGATTTGACGGTGTTCTGTTCATGGCTCTATTATTCACTTGCTTTGCTGCGCCTCATTTTTGCCCTCTGTAAAGTGGAGGTGGGGGAATAATTTTTACCATCTCTTTTGTAAGATGCTCTGAGACCTGTGGATGAAATGAGGTTGAACACGTCACTTAGGCCTGGTCTACACTGGGGGGGATCGATCTAAGTTACACAACTTCAGCGAGTACTTAGATCGACTTACCGTGGTGTCTTCACTGCGGTGAGTCGACTGCTGCCGCTCCCCTGTCGACTCCGCCTGCGCCTCTCGCAGCGCTGGAGTACAGGAGTCGACGGGAGAGCGCTTGCAGGTCAATTTATCGCGTCTAGACTAGACACGATAAATCGACCCCCTCTGGATTGATCGCTGCCCGCTGATCCGGCGGATAGTGTAGACATACCCTAGGTCTCCTTGTGCCTCTGTTCTCTGTGGAATGGAGGTGCTGGAGAGGAGATGGACACTGTCGTCATAAAGTCACCCATTGAAATTACACCCGTCACTGAATTGATCATGGGATATACACCCCGTAACTGAGGTGCATTGGTATCCTGTGGGGGCGTCAGAAGGGAACAGGGGTTCCCCAGTCTGCCTATGCAGACATTAACAGGCAAAGAAAGGTACATCTCTTAGCTTGCCTAAGCAGAGAGGCAGTGCTCTGGAGCAGATAAAGCACCAGGCTGGATTCAGGAAACCTGAGTTCTATTTCCAGTTCTGTCACTTCAGCTCTGTTTATCCTTCATCTTGTCTATTGAGATTATAAACTCTCTGGCTCTTCCTATGTATCTGTACAGTGCCCAGTACAATGGGGCTCTGAGCCTGAATCCTCCAGCTGCTACTACCATACAAATAATAGTAGCCCGAACACGTGATTTTAAAGTCAGATTTCTCAGGACTAGAAGCAAGAGTGGTGTTCCACGGTCAATCTGGGAATCACTCCCGCCCCACACCCATTCCCAGCCCTCTGCGTAACTGCCTGTAAACATGTCACTGGTCTAGGAATGAACATGATCCATCCTGGCCCTAGCGCCAGCACAATTCGGTGCCCCTTTGGGATCCTTTGCTGTCCTACTGCTTGCTTGGCAGCACACCGAGTTAAAAGTGCTGCAATAATTCTACCCATCAGTAGCTATTTGAAAGAACCAAATCTTCACTTGAGCATCAAACCAATTGCAGCATCTGGTTTCAAAACCCCCAACCACATCTTACAGCAGTGTTAGAGAGCGAGCACTGTGGGCTGTTCTTTTAGGAAACCAATAGCGTTATCATTTGCACACACTCTTATAGGCAGATGACACTCCTCTAAACTCAAGTTCTTCAAAAGAAAGGAAGGCAGGATGAAGACCTCTTTGTTACTGTGGGGAGTCCTTGCAGTTTTCTTGGGGGCTGCTCTTGTGGCAGGTAGGTGTGAAATGAAATGAAGACCATTATAAATGATGCTTAAATATAAACTTGCATTTGGGTAGCTCGGCTGAACAGCCCCCTGTCATCAGCGATCTTAATAGGCAGGCAAGACAAGCCTCCCTCTGCTAGGTCCAGACCCAACACCCACTGAAATCAGTCTTCACTGGACTTGACTTGGGGCCTTTGTCTGTCTCTGCACCCAAAGAGTGGTGTTTTGAAAAATCCCTATTGCAATGCTAAGAGAGTGATCACTAGCTACTCAGTAATGCCTTAGTATTAGCTGTGTGGTTCTCAAACTTTTGTACTGGTGACCCTTTTCACACAGCAAGTCTCTGAGTGCAATTTCCCTTATAAATTAAACTTTTTAAAAAAAATATTTAACACTATTATAAATGCTGGAGGCAAGTGGGGTTTGAGGTGGAGGTTGACAGCTCATGACCCCCCCATGTAATGACCTCACAATCCCCTGAGGGTCCCGACCCCCAGTTTGAGAACCCCTCTTTTAATCAGAGGTTCTGCATCAGTGAGCTGAAAGTCCAGGTGTTTTCTCTTCCTCCTACCGGGGAAAACTCACAAGACTTTGCCTAGCTAGAATTAAAGGCTTCTAAACACTTCTGAGTGTATCAGGCTGTTACAACAGGGCATTCTGATCTCATTATAGTTTTACACCACGTAACTCTGCTGATTTAAACGGAGATATTCCTGGGTGACACTGGTCTAAGTGAGATAAGAATCTTGTCCATAGAGAATAGTAAAAATGGTTGACAGGTAGTACATATTGACGATTTTGATGTGACTTTTTTATACAATGGTACAATGTAACTTGAGTTACACCAGAGATATATTTGGGTCAAATTCTACTCTGTATTCTAATCTGCTGTTAATTGGAACAGTATACCCCCAGGGTCCATTACCTCCTGCATTTTCTCTAATCTTGATAACATTAAGGGCTACATTTTGCATTCATTTATAACGTCTTTAAAAGTATTGATTTCATAGAGATGTAGCTGAGTGCAGAATTTGGCTGCAGAAGTGTACAGGAATCAGTGACAGTGGTCGATTGTCAAATATGCACCAGGTCAACCGAGAGCTGAACTTGCTTCTTCTCATTGTAATTATTACAGCCTCTAATGTGTGTGCAACTCACAGTGAGATCTATGTGAGCTAAGTGCTTCTCTGGGAGCATAATTTGGCCCATTTGTTTTTAAACTAATCCATTTTGGGTCTAATTGTATTTATTCTTGCTTTAATACGGGAAACGGTTTAAAATTCACCAGCGCGTGAGCAGCCATTTTGCAGTTCTTTGCTTCTTTAATATGCTGCAGATGATTATTTATTGATTTTATTGAATGCCACATCTAAATATCATCTCATTTCACATGACAACCCAATGTGAAGAGAGACGTTTCTCATGAAAATCCATTTTACACTCAGCCATATGCAGAACAGATTTATCCAACCACCAGGCATTCATAAGCAGCTCTCCCAATGCCCTGTATAACCACTGCTAAACTTTGCTGTTCCTAAGGGGTCTTTGTTGCTCCCCCGGGACATGGAGACATTATTATAGAGCTGAAGAGCCGGGGAGGAGGGTGTCTTTTCACTTTTGTGATTTATAAGAGGTTTTACATTTTACAAAAATTATAGAGCAATTATTATTCAATATAATTACGTTCATTATTATTATAAGTGAAGCCAATGGAGTTACACCAGGGATGAATCTGGCCCATTATTTTTAGTGTACCGGAATAGTCTTTAGTGAACATTTAGGAAGACATGCTCTAATGATGCGGTCTGAATAATAGTTACAGCATTAGGGCCTGGCTAAGCCAGTGGGAGTCTACCGACTTCAATGGCCTTTGGATGAAACCCTTGGCGAGGGCAGTTACATACGCAATACAGAATACAGTTACAAAACAGCAGAGGGAGATGGAGAGGAAGAAGCAAAGCCTCTAGAGGTGAAATCTGAAGAGAGATCAAGAATCACTGAGGCAGAGACAAAGGAAGGCTCTATTCTTTCAAAGGAAAGGATTCTTAGTTAACGAGATTGTGGAGGGGGCAGAGAGCAGAGAAGGAAAAGGGCCGTGAAACCTGAATCATAGTTATATGTCAAATACGATTATGGAGTTCTGTATTTTGGGCCTTAGTAAGGGGATATGGAAGTACTATGGCATCAGAAGAGTACAGTGTAAACAGAATTATACTCTAGCTACATTATTTACCTTACGTTAGTGCCTACATGTCCTTAAGTAGGTTGGGGCTCCACTGCACTAGGTGCTCTCTCTCACTACAATACCTGCCCCAAAGAGCTTACTGCTTAAATAGACTGCACAGGGGTGGGGAGAGGAAACTGAGGCATATAGAGGTGAAGTGACTTTCTCAAGGTTACACAGCAGGTCAGTGGCAGAGCCAGGAACAGAACACAGGACTCCTGAGTCCCAGTGAAGTGCTCTATCTACTAGATAACCGTGCCTTTATTTCTAGTGAGGGATGGCCTTGCAGAAGCTTCAGTCAGGATTAAAAACAGCATCAGAGGGCAGTTAAGAATGGAAAGTCTTTGGAATGTGCAGGAATGGGAAACTCTGAATCCCGGGCAACTCTTAGCATCTGAAATCAGATGCTGCCTTTAAATTTGCACTCACAGACTGAGTACAATCCCCTGCACGTGCCACCCATAGAATTCGTCACTTGTGTAAGCCAGTGACCGTGCACAAAAATGTTCATGCAGGTGCACTCAAGTGCAAAAAATGGAGACCCCGCAGAAAGCCAGCTCTTTGGTAACTCAAAGAATGCAATTCTCCTGTATTCACAGGGCCACTTTGGGACTAGGGAACTTTTGAGTCCCATGAAAAAAGTAGGGGCTTAAGTGGAACCGAAGGGGTGTGTCTACACTGCAGCGGCTTCCCAGCTCAAACAGACAGAGGTGCTAGTTCTGCTCAAGCTAGCATGCTAAAAAGGAGCAGTGTGGCCAGGGGTGGCAGGGGCTAGCCGGCTGACTACCCACCTGCCCAGCCCCCGGATACATAGCGGGGTGGCCAGCCCAAGCTGCCAGCAGTGCTGCTGTGACCTCAAACTCTGCTATTTTTGAGCTAGCACATCTGAGGTCTGTCTGCTTCAGCTAGGAAGCACACTCTGTGAGGTGGGGGATTCCCAGAGTTGGGGGAGGGGTCCCAAGTCCTAGCCATGTGCCTCTGCACAGACAGCAACAAACCTCCCTCCTAGGAGGCTGGGAGTCAACCCCTGACACAAGCACCAGGTTAACACTACGTGTATCTAACCCAGGAGCAGACCCAGGTCAGGCTCCGTGGTAGGAGTTACACAGCTGCACCCCCACCTCTCCTCTGGGGTCAGTCAAACCTGTCCGCGCACTCTGGGGCTGACATGGATGGTGAGCTCAGACGGGTGTGTCTTGCCCTGTGGTCTCAGCTCTGCTAACTCCATGCTGCGTGTCAGGAAGAGTCCCCTTTGCCACACTGCAGCAGCTGGCAGCTCGCCTCCAAGCAGGTACTGCTCAGCTCTTTCTTTTCTCTCTCCACATCTCAGTCTGACTCTTATTCCCTATCCCACCCTCCTCTGTTCATTGGCTCAAACCCTCCCCAGCTGGTCCACAGTTAATGCTGGGTCCTTGGGTCCTTGTTTTTATAGTGGCTTTCCCTCCCGCCCAGCCAATCTTAATCTTTTCATTTTCCTGCCTGATCCCAAACTAGGAGTGGGAAAGGTTCCTGAGGCTGACTCTAACCAAGTGGCTCCAGCCCCAATGGCCAGAGTCCTCTTTCAAACCCAGTGAATGAATCACAGAATATCAGGGTTGGAGGGGACCTCAGCAGGTCATCTAGTCCAACCCCCTGCTCAAAGCAGGACCAATCCCCAGACCGATTTTTTGCCCCAGATTGAACTCACAACCCTGGGTTTAGCAGGCCAATGCTCAAACCACTGAGCTATCCCTCCCCCAATGCTCCAGAGGTGCCCAAATACAATCTGGGACCTAGCTAGTTATCTGCAGCTGTATTTCGCCAGTCTGCACAGGAGGTTTGCAGTTCTGGTGGGACATGCAAACCCGAGGGGTTTTATTGCACTGAAGTTGGTTTCTACCTTTGGAGAATTGGCCCTGAGTGTTGGAGGGTCAAGTCTATGGATCTGTTTCTGCTATGGGTGAATTTGGCTGTGTAAAGACAAAGTCACTACTTAGGAGCTATAAAAAATGCCCAAACTTTAGCTGAAGGGTTTCAGAATTGCCAGTGGGAACTCCCCACTGACCTCTGTGTTCTCCCTCTGCTTTGGAGGAGTAACTATGAAGTTAGGACTGGTTCTGACAGTGCTGCTGAAGCTGCCCTGCGTTGGACGGACCCCACCCCCCTGAGGAGAGGCTGGAATGCTGGTGGGATTGTTACTGCTCATGCTTCAGGCCGTTTTGGGATGGCAGAGCTCTGTGTTCGTGCTAACTCGATGTAGCATACAGAAGTAGGGTAGTGGTTTCCCTTTAAATAGCTTGTGAGCCCTCTTTTGGCCCTCGTGGTCTTCTGTTTCAGATGCCAGTATATATATATGAGGCTAGGCCTTCCTTGTTATTTATGTTTAGGATACACAGTTATTTGGACCATACTTGGTCCATTGTGGTTCCTTTGTATTCTGCATAAGGAGCAAAAGATAACCCTTGAGTTGCCTGGTGTGGAGCAGAACATCTTCCTTGGCTTAAGTTGAGGTATTGGCACAGGTACTGCACTCCTGTTCAACAAGAACCCTGCACCTTTTGTTTCTCAGACCCTCTCCAGTTATGCATAATTTGTGGCTTCATTCCCTATTGCCCCACCCTTTCAGACCCAGCTGTTTGAGTAAGTGATGGAAGGAGGCCACACTGACTTTGGGGCTGAGCAGTGGGGGATTCAGTTTTTCAGGAGGGCCTGTGATGACTGAGCAGATGTTAGAGGAGAACCACCTGGTACATTACTGAGCGGGTGATAAGACGTCTGAAAAATACAGTAAATCAATTCCAGGAACTGGCAAGAAGTTTCTTCTCTCTTGTTTTTCTCTCCTTTTAAAACCCATCCTGTGTTCCCAGGTTATGAGGATGAGGAGGCGGAAGAGCATGTCCTAGTTGATAACAAGTGTAAATGTGCGAGGGTGACCTCAAAGTTTGTCCCTTCGAAAGACAATCCCCAGGAAGAAGTCCTGGTGAGAAACATACGAGTCATGTAAGTGGCAAACAATGCTTGATTTGAAGCAGGTAAAGATGAGGTGACACAGCCCAGCAGGTTCCTTTTCTTTGTCTCACTTCAGCATATTAGTTATGGGACATGAGACGGTTTCTTTATGTCCTAGTTTTCATGTTATAGTGTAAGTAATTACGATTTCATTGACGCCCACCTAGTGCTCTAAGGGCCTGTAGCGTACAGTGCTGTAGACTAATGGAAAATGGCCCATGTCACACTACATGTTGCTGAATTCCAGCTGCATGGTGCTTCGTCCATCAGTCCAAAACGCAGCTCAGAAATGTTTCTGAAGGGTTGACAGTAGCTTTGTAAGATACAGTGAAGGAGACAAGAGTAGCTTTTCTCCTGTCCTGATAATTAGGGACACTGGCTGGCACAGAACATAGGACTGCCATTCCAGAGTGGACCCCTGCTCCAGCAAGTCTGAGATTTTGTCCCTGGGAGAAGCCAATGCCGAACTCCCATGATGCAATTAGCTAATTAATTGTCCGCTCACAGGGACTAATTCTGCATTCTTTATTCCCACTGAGTGAGGGATGTTTTGATTGAGTAAGGAGGGCAGCATTGGAGCCATGGGAGTTCAGGAAGAGCTCACTTCAAGAAAGTGAGCGAGTCAGTCACCCGCCCACCCACCTGAAAGTGAGCTAGTCTCATATGTCTTGTATCCCGGTTTCCACCAGCTCAAGAGAGGGCAGGAGGAACATCAGTGCCATGATGTCATTACTGAAAACATCATCTGTGGCAAGTGACACTTGTGGAACTTGTTCCATCACTCACTTATGGCCTAACACGGTGCAGTGTTTTGACACCCTCCAGTCTTTCCTTGGTGGTGTCTGGCAATGATGCAAGAAAGACCCTGTCGCTCTTGAGGGTATGCGAAGGCTCAGTGTAGGTATAACGCATATCCGTTCTACAGATCAAGTATCTGAAACTTCACGGGGAGTGGAAGGGGAAGAGATGAAAATATCTGAACACAGAATAAGATAAGAATTTGGATTCTGTGAATCAGAATAATCATGACACATTATGGAGCTTGCAGAATTCATTAGAGCAATTTGTGGTCACTTGATAGTCCTGTTCTTTTTTCCCCCCCTCTCTTAGAGTCCCCCTGCTGAGCAGAAAGAACATCTCTGATCCCACCTCACCAGTGAGAACCACCTTTGTCTACCGGCTGTCTGAGCTGTGAGTAATTTTCTTTACTGCATTAATTTCAGAACACTTTGCCCTTCCATCCCACTGTCCGAACATCCGTGAATTAACCCTCACCACATCCCATTAGACAGATATGGGAATTGAGGCAGAAGTTACGTGGCTCGTCCAACGTCTCAGGAATTCTGCTACAGAGCTTGGGAACAGAATCCCCAACCTCCACTCCAGTGACTTAACCACAAGCCTGTCCTTCCTATGGAGAGCAAATTCAGGATTAACCATGGTGAATTTAGATGTAGAAACTAAACAAATCCCTTCATCAAATGTCATTTTTTAAAATAGTGCCATGATGCACAGAGCACCAATACATTAAAATCCAATACCCATGTGAGATCATGGGGCAAAAGCAAGACCTTGACTTCTAGCATAGATAGCGATGAAGCTGGCAGGAATTTCACTTCTGCAAAGAGCCTGCTTATGCTGAGATTGAATCCAATGTGAGTGAGATTCAGCCTATGTAAATGTAAGATGTTGGGTCAAATTCTCTGCTGCTCTAACTCATGATTTTATCCTGAGTCTTGAAATATTTGATGTTTTAAGTAAAGTCCCAGCTCCTGGAGTCATGTGATCACAGGAGAATCCCAGAGTTCATTAAAGATGAAAGTGAGTTTCTAGCCCTCAGGGTTGCAGAGGAAAGCTTGAAAAAGTCACCCAAGTGCACACTCAAAAACCGGAAAGCAAATAAAAAGAACCCCACATTTACTGTTAACCAAACTCATCATTTTGGGGACCTGACATCATTTTTGAAGGTTTTGGGGCTGGCCTTGGTGCCAGAGAATTGGGCCATTTGCTCCTAAATCAGGATAGGGCCTGGCTGCTCCAGAGCCTAAAGAGACAGTAAAGCCCGACTGACACGTGACTGTCAAAGTAGCAATGAGGACTTGAGCCCTCTCCCACGTGGTGGCCTCTTTCAGTGACTACTGCCTAACCTGTGTTCCATCCTATCTGTCTTCCAGCTGCAAAAAATGTGATCCCACAGAAGTGGAGCTTGGGGACCGGGTAATTACTGCTGAGCAGAGCAACAACTGCAGCAGTTCCGATACCTGCTACACCTATGACAGGAACAAATGCTACACCACAACCTTCCCGTTTTTCTACGGCGGGAAGATCAACACCGTCCAAGCAGCTCTGACTCCAGAATCCTGCTACGCTGATTAGATTAAACCACTGCTGTTAGAGTGCCTTGTTATACGGTCATCTGCCCCCACAGACCAAAACACATTTATATTAGCCTGGTAAGAAAGACAGCGTCTGAAATATCAGCTCCTCACAGTTAACGTGTTAGCTACATGAAAAGTAATGCCTTCCTTCTATAGCACACGGTGGTAATAAATATAACTGAATAATTAAGCCAATTATGCATGATGGGCAAAATCCTATACTGTGAGGCAGATCCTCAGGTGGTATAAATCAATGTAACTGCCTTGAAATCAAGGGAGCTACATTAACTTACACCAGCAGGGGATCTGGCTTGGACAGTCTTCATTCAGTCCTGCCTCAGAAGAGGTTCTCATTAAAGTCGGTGGGAGTTTTCCCCTAGTAACCTTTTAGCCCAGAGAGATAACGCTCCTGCACATAAAATACCAGTGTGCCATTTGAAATGGCTCTTTTGGAAAACCCTACTTAAATGATCTAAAAATAATCTTTTGCACAAACTTTAAGTAACACAAGACCATACTGTTACACTCCCACCTGCAAGCATAATAGAAATCAGTGCCATTATTGAGAAGGAGGTCATTCAGGATGGGGCTTTCAAAGAGGCCTATGGATTTGGAAACCCAGTTTCTATTCATTTTTAATGGGCATCCTAATCCCTTATGCGGCTTTGAAAATCACATTCTCAGTGTATCCCTGCATATTTAGAGAAGACTGAGGACGCTGCTGTTCTTGAGTATTTTTAAATGGTGCCAAAATACCATGTGTTACGGGAATGGTAAATTATTCTTTCCCGGGATATTCGAGACTGAGCTACTTACCAATGATATTTCACTGCTCTGTGTTTCCATACTGACAATTATTAATGCTTTCTCCAATTCATCCAACACCGGGGAGAACAAATTATTTCTTTCAGTTTAAATAAATAAATGGTCTAGGTCCTCGTTCTGCATTCAGAGGTGCATTGGTGGCCTTTGGGCTTGCACGATCTGATTGCAAGAATGGGGCCCTAGAGGGCTTCCTTCCAGTCTTCTACACCAGATTCCTCTCTCTTGTTTGTAGAAGGAATTCTCACCCATCAAGGAGGCTGATATTGCATTGCACGGTTCATCACATTTGAGTGCATCATACCTTGTGTTCTCACTAAGCAGTCACGTATGCAAGTCCATAAACTGTGTGCAGCATTACCCCTGGGAAGGCTGATACATTCCTCCCTGTTATAAAAATTGGTTGCACATCCCTAGGCTATTCTGAGAAACCCTGGCATATTTCATGTTGCAACCAAATAGAGCAAGAGCCATGTACCCATGATTTCAGCTTTGTTAGCAAGCTTGAAGTAATTAAATAGATTTTTCTGCAACTATCTGTGTGTGAAATTTAAATGGCATTCAAAGGAAGTCTGGTCTGTATTGGTTTTCCTCCAATCTTCAAGGTGAAGAAGAATTTGCACTAAATAACTGACTATAGTTAGGGTTCTAACTATAGCTGGTGCTGCTGCCCCCCCCCCCCCCCCCCCCGCCCCACCACCAGTGCCAAGATTTAGTCAGGGGTATTTATAGTATAAGTCATGGACAGGTCACGCCCGTGAATTTTTGTTTATTGCCATGACCTGTCCATGACTTATACTAAAAATACCCATCGTAGCTTTAATTATAGTTACAGGCAAACCCATTCTGACATATTGATTAGATGCTTATACTTTTATCAAGGAATTTCAATGATGCAATGAAGCGCCATTGCTTTATCCTATCAAGATCCATCCTACATGTTCAAAGTGCTTGACACATTGCATGAACGGGCCGCTGTGAGCCAGTTTAGACCCTAATCCTGCAGTTCATGTACCTGCATGTTGTAAATTGCAGGATCTTACTGTGTGGCTGGCATATTAGGTCTGTACAGCATGAGTGCCTTCAAATAGAAACCAAAACAGTGCTTGTCATCAGGGCTGCCAATTCAAATCCAAAACATCTTCCCTACCGACAAGACAACAACCTTTATAGCGCCCACATTTGATCAACAAAATGAGGCCACAGAAGATTAAAATACCCTTTTGAGCCAATTTATATCACAGCCTGACATTAAATGGCTGTCACTGGGCCACTTCCTCCCCTCAGGGTGTACCTGGAGGTGTGGGTGTTGACCGTTTCTCCAGGGTAGATGGCCAGTGGCAGACCCAGTGACGCCTCGGTCGGCTGGCAGCTCTGGCCAGCCCTCAGCTCGGCAGGGCTCCTCTTCAGTCTCCAGCCTCAGGAGTGGGCAGGAGGTGTCTGTCTCCTCCAGCAGCTGCCACCCAACTGAGGTCTAGGACCTGCCCTTTATACTTCCAGTGGAAGGGGTGGGCACAGCCTGGCTCCGCCCACCTGGGCTCAGAGAGTGGTCCCTCCCCCTCAGGGGGATTCAAGTGGACTTTACTGCAAGTCTCATGGGCAAAAGCTGGTGCAGTGCTTTGAAAATGTAGGAATAACTGTTCCCATAGCTGGTGCTACACAGCCAGAGTAGAGCACGTGCTCTCATTGAGTGTAAAAAACCCACCAAGAATACTATGCCCAATAAAACGGGGTTAGAAGAAGGCACAAATTTGGTTTCAATAAACAGGACAGTCCCAGAAGACATGCAACAAGCCCACACTCATTAGGTTACCTCCACATCACTCACTAGAAACCCTATAGTGCTTCTGTGAAGTCCATGGGAGTTTTCCCTTTTATTTCCAAGGGAGCAGAACTGGAGCCTAGGTCCCCAAATCCCTATTGAAGCACAGTTTGGGGCACTAGTAATACCAACAGAGGCAGGGGCAGCTCTATGTATTTTGCTGCCCCAAGCATGGCAGTCAGGCGGCTTTCGGCAGCATGCCTGTGGGAGGTCCGCTGGTAACGTGGATTCGGCGGCATGCCTGCGGGAGGTCCGCTGGTAACGTGGATTTGGCGTACCCGCCGCCAAATTGCCGCCGAAATCACGGGACCGGTGGACCTCCAGCAGGCATGCCGCTGAAAGCCGCCTGACTGCTGCCCCCTCGGCGACCAGCAGGCTGCCCCCCCGCGGCTTGCCACCCCAGGCACATGCTTGCTGCGCTGGTGCTGTCCCTGAACAGAGGAATCTAGTCTGGGGGGGAAAGCAAAGCAAAGAGGAACAGGAGGCTTTTTCTAGCAAGTTTACATGCTCAGACCCTCTCTTCTGTTTTAATAACCATTTGTAACAGGGCCCTGTAACAGGCCATCCCTGGGAGGTAGGAAAGGCCATGGGTGAAATCCTGGCCCCACTGACTTCAATAGCACCAGGATTTCACTCCACATTTGTAAGAAAGCAGGACTGAGTCCCTCCAAATTGTTTATTTAGGACCCTGAGACTGAAGGAGGGGTATCTAGACCTCAGATTCCCCCTGCCCTGTTATCAGACAGCGGTGGCCTGGGTTTAGGCAAAAAGGCCCCAACCAAGCAAACAAACCAGCCAAACAGAAAACAGGCCGAGAGATTGGTCCTTCCCTGGCTGAAGAATACACCCAGGGCAGTAATACGGAGCAGGCTCGCTCTGCTGAAAGAGGGAGGAAACAGTTCATCTCCTCTTAGCACAACATGCTGGGAAGAGGAGGAGTCCGGGGCTGTTTATAACTCAGGCTCTCCTAGGTCTATGTTAGTGTTAGAGGAGGAAAGCGCTTAGGTGCTGCCTAGCGCATCTTGGGAGAGGAACATTGATGACGGATACATTCCTTGGCAAAGACTTTAGATCACTATGTAGCTTGCGGGACTGGGCTATATGTGAGTAATTGTGTCTGATGTAATAGACATGATTGTCATTAAGAAAATATTCCATCTCTGTTCTTTATCTAGCCAATTAAGTGAGGCAGGACTTCCGCTGCTGCCACCACTGTGGTAGGTGATGCCCCCTCCTGACTTCGGTACCATTGGCCTATCAGATCAGACATGGTTCTTTGCCAGGGCATCTCCCATTTGCAATAATTTCTGTGTCAGGACCCACAGGGATGTATTGACCAGAGCTATTTTTGTCCCTAGACACTGCACAAAGTAGTCAGAACTTAGCTTTTTAACAAACTGATGGTGTCCTATGCTCACCTGCTCTAAATACTCCAGGGGGGTGAGTTTGTTGTCCTCATTCTAATTTGTAACTGTGTGGTGCTGCTCCCACTAGTTTGAGACTGAGATTTTTGCTAGCTTTTTAGAGACCCTTTCAGTAAAGGGAAATCTACACTGATTCCAAAGCTGGAAGCAGGGTTGGCTGGACAATCTGCAGTAAAGACTGAAATGTACATCAAGATTAATTGAATAGGGCCCTGCTCCTCAAAAATGCTGCCAGACTGCAGCGAACCAAGTGTGGAAAACAGAGATCAACCAAGGCTGGCCAGGCCAGATGGCAGTAAAAATCTGCAAGGAAAAAGCACATGAAGGGACTATAATGTAATGCACATTCTGCATTCAGCTCTGTCCCCAGGGCTCCCTTCAGCCAGTTACACTGCTCTTCCAGCTTTCTTCCCCTCACAAAATTATTCCTTCCCCCTTCATTCGCCCTCCTCTGCTTCCCTCGAATGTGCCTGTAAAGCACAGGAGGTCGTGCAGAGCTGCACTACCCCCCTGGGAGCTGCAGACATACAGGCCAGCAATAAATTTCTACCTCCCCCTCCTTCTGGTGCTGGTTGCGCTGGAACAGTTTTTGGAGTGGCTTACCCAAAAACTGTCTGGGTTACCCCTGTCTGTGCCCCTCACCGCCCCCTAGAGCCGGCGCCGGGAGCAGGGCCGTGGCTCTTGGAAGGGGGGACGCAGACAGGGATAAGGCGGCGGAGGCTGTGGCCACAGCTAGAGGCGGGTGCGGAGCCCCAGGCGTGGGGCCGGCAGCCGAGACCTCTCATGTGGGGCCAGGGGCCAGGATCCCCAGGCTGGTGGCCAGGACCCAGGGACCAGTGGCCGGGATCCAGGGGTCAGTGGACAGGACCTTGGGGCTAGCAGCCGGGACCGGCGGCCGGGTGGGACCTTGGGGCCAGCAGCGCAGCCCCTGAGGCCAGTGGCTGAGCGGGATCCCGGGCTGGCAGCAAAGCCCCTGGGCATGGGACCAGTGGCCGAGCAGGACCTGGGGTGGGTGGCTGCGGCTGGCAGCGGAGCCCCCGGCTGGCAGCAGGGATGGTAGCAGGGATGGCGGGTGGCAGGGGCCGGTGGCCAGGATGGCGGGCGGCATGGGTGCAGGGCTGGTGGACGCAAAACCTGGGGGTGCTGCAGCACCCCCTGCACCTCTACTTCCCGCACCTATGCCTGGTGCAAACAGTAATCAGGGAAGAAATGCTGCCTCTGAGGCCAGGTTTACACTAGAACTCTTGCTGATATAACAACATTGGTTAAAGGAGGTGATTTTTCTTTTAAAATGAATTTCTATACCAGCAGAAGCCATAGCATAGACAGTGTCATAAAAGTGCTTTTGCCATATAGCTTATCTCACTGGGGGAATGGTAGAAGCTACACTGCCAAGAGCACTAGGAGGGTTTCCTCTGAAGGCAAACCTTTTCTAGCGTAGACTTGGTTTGAGACACTATGTCTCTTGGGGATACCTAGATTGGTAACATTTATGCACCTAAAGAAATAATCTAGTTGTTGGATTGCAAGCTCCTTGAGGGAAAGGACAACACAGCACTGAGCAGAACATTGGTACTTGGCAAGTAACAAACCAGACCATGATTCTTAACCAAATTAGTGCAGTAGAGTCGAGCTGAAATCTCTAGAATGTAACCGCGTGTCCCAGCCAGCCTGTACCATGGCTGAGCAGCCAGGACAGCTGGCATGTGTCTGGAATTCATAAATCCAAGTAGTTCTCTTTAAACTATATTTGACTAGCAATTTCTAAAGAAGGAAACGATCAATCTATCTTTGAGATTACTATTTTGGGGACTTCCAGGAGCAGTTTCACTAGTGCTTCTTCTGTTTCTTGCGAATAAAGTCAGAACTCCGTGTTAATTAACAATTGTGGAGGAAGATCCTTCTCTGATCCCCTTGGGTCTCTTCGGAGACTCTTTTTTGTAGCCCTTTGAAGTCTGCTCTTGTGCTCCATTGGCATCCCCTGCAGCCAGCATCTGCAGGAGGAACTAAAACAAAACACTATATTATACATATACACACACACACACACACACACACACACACACACACACACACACACACACTCAATTACTAGCAATGCACTTAACTGGCTGACTGTTTAATACAAAAATATTTTAAAGGAATTGCAGGGGATCAAGAAACCAATGTGATTTGTGTTTACATATAGATTTTTTTTAAGGAAAGCAGTTTAGACCTGATGGAATGGTGCCTGATAGCCCACGATAATGAGATTTTCTGTATACGCACGGTTACCATACTGGTAACAACAGAAGTGCCAGCTTACACCTTTTAAAAATCCTGTCCAAATGACAACAGCACTGTTCCAACAAGCTATTAACAGACGGGTTTAAGCTGTTTCCCTGAGCAGTGCGTATTTTTAGTTTGTTTTCTAAATGAGAACTGATCTATCCAAGCTGTGTTAGCTGCCCTGAGGACAAATGCAGGCCTAATGATATTAGCAGTCTGGCTGTGTGGAGTGGCATAAACTTGCATCAGGGTTTTGAATCTGGCCCCCGAGCTAAGAGCACTGTTCCTGGCTTGCTTGAGCAGAACCAAACCACACTAAAGCATGGTACCCGGATATGTTACACCTTGTTGTGTGGATGGGGCCCATAAATTACACCCTTAGCTAGTGCATAGCATGGCTGTATAACCAGCTTCTCGTATGGGTCTGAGACTAAAAATCCCCGTCCACGTGGGTCGGGGAGCCGGTGCTAGAAACAACGGTGCCTGAGCAGAGCTACGATAAGCACGGCTCTGATTCCTGAATGCACAGGCCTAGGGCACCACGGCCCATGCTGTTGTGATCACGTCGACCAGCTGTTACACTCTCACTGACTTACCTCAGGCTTCCGGTAGCCCTTCCTTTCGAGGAATTCCTTAAACGCGTGTGTTCCATGGAGCTGCAGGAGCTCTGCCTCCTAGGGGAATTTCCAAACCAGACTTGAACAGCTTCATATGAAGGGAAAACTTAAAGTAAGCTTGTGAAACTTATTTTTATTTACACCCTCATTGAGTCCACCACAAAGGGGATTTCTGTGAAATTCTCATCACTACAACAAGCACCAATTAACCATTAGGCATCTTAATTAGCTTAACCGATTTCTGATTTGCTGCTTTTATAGAGATCTGTATCGGGGGTAGGGGGTAGCCGTGTTAGTCTGGATCTGTAAAAAGCAACAGAGAGTCCTGTAGCACCTTTAAGACTAACAGATGTATTGGAGCATAAGCTTTCGTGGGTGAATACCCACATGTCACGTGCGTCTGACGAAGTGGGTATTCACCCACAAAAGCTTATGCTCCAATACATCTGTTAGTCTTAAAGGTGCCACAGGACTCTCTGTTGCTTTTTATAGAGATCTGGTTACTTCACAACCCTGAAGTGTGTTTTTTTAAAGACAGACCATAATCAAATTTACAGTCACCTAATTTGACCTCCTGTATAACACAGGCCATAGAACTCACCCAGGAATTCTTGCAGAAGAGGAAATTATTCTTCCTTACTATGTAAGTGAACACTATCGAGCCCAATAACTTGTGGTTGAACTGTACAGTACCTTGTTTTTCAAGAAATGCCTAATCAAATCAAGGATCAACAGATTTTGTAAAGCTTTCAGATGAAGCAGATTTCCCATCCTGCTCCTAACAGGATCTGTTTCAAACTTACCTCTCCCTGGGCTTTGCCTTTATTGTTGTCTTAAACAGTACTAATAAACCCGAATCTTATCCTCCGTCTAAGCATTCTATTGACCTTGGTTGTCTCCACCAATTTTTCCTTGCAGGATTCCTCTGTCTCTAACCTTCATTCTCAGAGACATTCAAACCCTCTTGTGCTCCTGATCTGAAGCTAACAGAACCCATCTGGTCTGACATCAGAGTGAGTCAAAAGAAGCCCTTTGCATCTTTATCAAGGGTCCTAGAATCTGATGCTCTCTGACAGCTTTAAAGTAGAAAACAACGAGACTGCCACGTATTCATTGTAATTCAACAAACCAATATTGTATAACAATCATTGTTTTAAAAATCTGGTTCCCTCTTTCAAAGTGAGCAATTGCTAAATTCTTGAGTTGAACTTCGGAAGCACTGCCCTCTAGTGGGCCAAGAATATCTTTACTGTTCCTTAAACATAAATCTAGGGAGTCTGGGGGATGTGAGCACCGCTTTGACACCTGTTTGCTAGAACAAAATGTAAATGCAGTGGTTACAAAATGAGCCCCTCTGCTGTTCACCATCAGTCTGATAATAATGCTCGACCTTCTGTAGCACTTCATCATAGCCTTTTTTATGACTCATCACATCCCCTAATGTATGTAAGGGGTAGTTGTCTGTTTACATCCGTGGTGAATTTGAGCCCTTGTTTATATGGGTGGATACTGCAGCCAAAACCCAATGCTTTCTGAGCTGACATGTCACATGCCTGATCCCTCCCAGGGAATGGAATTTTTGCCACATTGAAAAGTATCTGGTTAATCTGCTTATTTACTGAAGCCAAAATGCTCTCACCTGCATTAAAGAATCACTTGAATTAAAACAAAATCCTTCAAAATAACTGCTGGTCTGTGTGTAGCTGCCTTTTACAATCACAGCCATATACAGGCATTGCTGTGCCACCATTTATTGTGGGCTAAATTAACTGCCGTGTCTGGACTACAACGGTGAGTCGGGTGGATAATATAAACCATTCCCGGCACTGTGACTGTGTCAGACAATATATGGTGAGCAGGCGTATTCCAGTAACAGTGTAAGCCCATTCACTTGGTTGGGAACTAGACCACCGAGATTCCAGGGGTGCTTGCAGTACCTTTTCACTAAACTGGTTCCTTAAATTCTGAACAGTATCCACTGCTATGTTTGGATCCTCTAAAGGTTCGTTTGCTCTTTGTTTTCTCCATGTTTTTGGTTCAAGGTACCAGGCTCCATACCTGATCTTCTCCCATTTTGGTTGGGATGGATCCTGTAAAAAGATAATTGGTAATACTCTCTAGTCATGTTTGCGTTTGCCTCTCCTTCCACCAAGTGTATGTGAACCACTGCTTTTTTCTGGGTGGAATGTCAGACCTTATGAATGGATGGGATCCTGCACTCATTGAATGTGAGATGGATCGAGTATAGCTGATTATGTCTCCCATTGGTCTCTACAGCAGGTATAAGTCCTAGCCCCGCTATAAGTGTGAATGTTTCATTGGTTATCTCTAATAATTACCTGCTTGCATTGATTTTTCTTTGTATTGCAAACAGCATTAGGTAAGGATCCACACAAGACAGCAATCCTCTCACAGAACCTCTCCCTTCATTCCAGGCAGGCAACCACAGCTTGGTTCTCATCTCAGACTTGTTAATTTTGTGGATGACCAGGGACGTCTCAGAGGATCACAGCTCTGGAGTCACTGATCTAGTGAATGTCTTTCCATCATAGTCTCTAAAGCAAAACTAGCAACAGTTTTGGAGAAGCAGTAATCTCTCCATAGCTACATCTGTGATTTGCTTTCTGTTATAAGTCTAGATCCAGCCCAGCTTTGCCCTCTCCCCTAAAATTGTCAGAAATATCGCTTCCTCTTCAGGTTTGACGCAAGTGGTCTGTGGCTAGTGGATAACGTTTTGCCCAAGTTTTAGGTGATTAAGATGAAAGCGTGTAGCAAGAAAAGCCATGAACAGGAGGGGTAAGAATTTGTAAGTTAAAAGGTGGTCATCCTGTACTTTTAACTTGCACTTGCTCCCCAGTCCTCAGTCTGTGAGTTACACCAGCATAGGTTTAAGAGGGTCTAAATATACCTTCTCACACCACTGCTGAATTTGGCCCATTGGCTGGGAGCCTGCAATTCTGCACCTTATCCAAAGCTTACTGAGTTCAACTACAGTCTTTCAATTAACATCAATGGGCGTTGGATCAGGTACTTTATACAAGCAAAACATCTGCGAGTCAGTGGCAGTTTGGCCGGTAAAGGGACTGTACGGTTAGGCCCTAAATGATGTTCCCAGTTCCCATCTTGCCCTTTTTCTAGAGTATTGCCCCATGCAAAAATAAGGGTCCACAAATGTTCAAAACAGACAGTAATTTTGAGTGCCTCAATTTTTTGGTGCCCAGCTTCAAACACCTTAGAGGAACCTGTTTTTAAGAAGGCGGGTACTCAGCACTTCCCCTTTAACATATCAAGATGGGCACCCAAAAATTAGAGCTCCTAAAATAAATAGAAACATCTGAAAATGTAGGTCCAGGCCTGTTTACCTTGGCAAGGCATGGGTGGCACCTGGTACGAAGAGGACTCTTGACAGCAGTTGGTGGAGGTGAAACATCCAGATACTTTCTCAGCTCTGCTGGCACATTGTTTAATTCCACAACATGGATGGGCACAGACAGCACCAGCTTGGTTTCATATCCAGTGTCAAACAAGCTCAGAATGGTGGCTTCATCCACTTCGTATTTTTCTCCTCCCTGCAGTAATAACCCAATTGCACAGCGTAAGAGGGGAAAAAGCAGCTTCTCTCCCTGTCAATCTGGTTTGGCTAGTTCAGCACTCATATCCCCAGACCTCATCTTCCTTAGGATAGCCAAGGTATATCTCACGAGCCACAACTGATTTCTCCTGATTCTATTGATTTTTACATGTTTAAAATGTGCCCGTCATCGTAATCTGTAGGCACATTTAAAGTTGATTTAACAACCATACATGAATTGGTGAACTAATGTTGATCAAATAAATGGACGTGACTCCAGAATGGAGCAGCTATGTGAAATCTGACAAGTACACTATGTCCCCCTCCTGCAGGGAAATGCTCTGAGTAAACAAATTGACTTGACAGTATTCCAGAATAAGTCATGTTTGCTTGCTTTCCAACTGGTTGAGCTCAGTTATGCCCCAAACGTTCCTGTACATTAGGATGAACCTTTTCAGATTTGGGTGCCTAAAGCTAAGCATCTAAAGTCCTATTTAGGTTCTCAAGTCTGGAGAACATTGGCCTCAGTCTTGATCACTGCATTTCTGGAATGAGAGTGTGGGGTTTTACAGGTTCTTTTACTTACCAAAGAAGCCACCCAGTCACAAAACTCCTTAGTCACTCGCCTTACGTTCTCATCCAGGGGAGGAACGTAGCTCAGACTGGCCTCCTTTTTCCTTGCTGCTACCTCTTTCTTGGACAGGTAGGTGTACTGCGGATTCTTGCCTTTGGACTCCTTGCTGCTTAAGATATTAATGTTATAAAATAACATTAAAATGTCTTTGATTAGCACAAACAAGACCCAGTAATAACTGGCACGGCACAGTCACTACGACAGAAGACCACATAAAACTTGTGTTTATCTTGCTTTGGCTCACAAATGGTCCAAATGACTTGTACAGTTGGGATTAAAATAGCACAGTGATTTCATGCATTAAACGTTCACCTCTGGAGGACTTGGTTCAAATTGGTCTCAAACCTAGGGAAGCCACCTATCCTGCATCTAGCGAAAGTCCCACTGTTTGAAGGCCAGGCCTATGTTCAGATCTGCAGTTTTCTGGGGGGAAAAAGTAATCTGGCTAAAACAAACAACCCTTCAAACTGGCAAACGATACATGTCAGTCACTACACCTTTCTGACACTGGAACCTTCATCCTCCCTTACCTGCTTGTTGTATCACTACTGAATGTCTTGTTTAGACTGTGAACTCTTCTGGAGTTGGACTGTCTCCTTGTGGTTTTGTACAGCACCCAGCACAATGTGACCACATTCCTGATAGCAGCCTCTGGGCAAGACTAACTAGTGTATTCTAGGACATCAGTTTATAGTCAGTATAATCTGAAGCAGGGGTCGGCAACCTATGGCACGTGTGCCAAAGGCAGCACGCGAGCTGATTTTCAGTGGCACTCACACTGCCCGGGTCCTGGCCACCAGTCCAGGGGACTCTGCATTTTAATTTAATTTTAAATGAAGCTTCTTAAACATTTTAAAAACCTTATTTACTTTACATACAACAATAGTTTAGTTATACATTATAGACTTATAGAAAGAGACCTTCTAAAAATGTTAAAATGTATGACTTGCATGCAAAACCTTAAATTAGAGTGAATAAATGAAGACTCAGCACACCACTTCTGAAAGGTTGCCAACCCCTGATCTGAAGGATGCAAGTAAGGGTATTTTGTGATCATAGAACCATAGAATATTAGGGTTGGAAGAGACCTCAGGAGGTCATCTAGTCCAATCCCCTGCTCAAAGCAAGACCAACACCAACTAAAAATACTGTCCCTTTGGTATCAGATTTTGTTTAAAAGGTTGACTCAAGAAATATTTTTTCAGTAAAAGACACAAGGTGTTTCTCAGAACACTGACCACCTCAAGATATATTATGGGGGTCTAGATGACTCCCAAACTCTTTTTGGACATGTGACAACTGTCCTTCTCTGCACAGGAAAGTACGAGGATTGACATAGCCGGGGGCTATGTGTCAGGATTAAGATGTATTTGCAGAAGAGCGTAATGTGGGGAAACTTGCTTTGGGCCATGTGTCAAGTTCTGTGCTGACTTTTGTCCCATGAAACACCACTGACTTTGTCAGGGTTACCTGGGGTGTACATCAGTAGAGAATTCACCTGTGTCTGGCCCTAGTTGGCACCGTTACCATATCACCTGTGTAAATAGACACTTTAAAAGTCATGCATTGGCCATGTTTGTTCTCCACCTATCTAGGGAACATGGGTTCCCACTGTCACTCCCTGACCCAGTTCTTCTGCATGGCTGTGAAACATGCTCTGACAGGCAAGACTCTCTGAAGGTGAATTGGCACAGAGTATGGAGTACTCCCAGCCTTAGAAACAGGCAACTCCTCTCTTTCAATACAGCTACATTCAGAGGAGAGAGATTGGACTGGATTGAACCCAGGCCCAGCAGCAGAAGGTGGATTCAGGTGGCCCTGGTGCTGCTCGCACTGTCCTGTCCAGTACTCACAGGGCTGATGAACTGGGACATGCTTCTTTACTTTTCCCATCCTCCAGCTGATACTGCACTTGCTGAGGGGTGTGGCTGTCCCGGTCACAATCCTTGTATCCGCCTTCGCTATTCAAGTGCATCTCAGGATCCAGGATGCCCACAACCTCTTTGAAAAGCTGAGAGCCAAACAAGAACAGAGCACGGTATTCACACCAGCGCAGTTCCCATGGAGACTGCGTAAGGGGGCACATTACAAACAGAGCTCCTAGACAGCATAGCGATGACCAGACGGAATCAGTCCTATTGTCCACTCACCTATCCCAGACACCAGATGCCTCAGAGAAAGGTGCAAGAAACCCCTGAGATGGCAGATGTGGGATAATCTGCCCCCCATGAAGGACTCATGCAATCCCCCAATAGTTAGAGATTGGTGTCATACCTGAAGCATAAGATTTAACATCCCTTCCAAAACTTTGTTTAGCATTAACTACTGTATCTCTGGATAGTTATCTATATAAATGTCCGGTCCCTCTTTGACTCATGCTAAGCTCTTGTCCTGAACAGTATACTGTGACAATGAGTTCCACAGTCTACTGATACATTGTGCGAAATACTTTTCTTTCATTGGTTTTGAATTTACTGCCTTTAATCTCATCAAAAGTCCCTCTGTTTCATAACCCAAGGACACAAGTTGAGTCTACGCTGTGACCTGGGGTCTCACTAATCAGACCCAAGATTCCTCATTTACCCCACAAATTTCAAAGCGTTTGCCTGACACACTAAATACACTCTCCTGATGCTCTTACTGCTTCTTATCCTTACCCCAGTACGTTCCCTCATAGCATTCTGCCCTGACGAGGAATATGCTTGCCATGAATTCCTCTCTCCCTTGCCCCTCTCCCAACACGAGACTAACCCTGTCCCTTTGCCTGGTCCCTTCCTCTCCAAATGACC